>NW_022280107.1:14130-33560 GCF_004355925.1 Anarrhichthys ocellatus | reverse complement strand
GAATGTCCTTTATCAGAATGTCCTTTATCAGAATGTCCTTTATCAGAATGTCCGTTATTAGAATGTCCTTTATTAGAATGTCCTTTATCAGAATGTCCGTTATTAGAATGTCATTTATCAGAATGTCCTTTATTAGAATGTCCTTTATCAGAATGTCCTTTATCAGAATGTCCCCTGTGACAGAAGTTACTGTATCAACACACAAACACACAACTCACCCTCTAGTTGAAGCCTTATGACCACTTCCTGTCTCCCTGCTCGGTTCTGAGCGACGCACCTCAGCTCCGCGTTCACATCTTCGTCCGTCATCGTTACGACGACGAGCCTCAACTCAATGCGACAGCTTTCAGACACGCCGGTTACCCTGGAAACACCGAGACAAACACCAACACTTTATTTACATGACACGACTGAAAGGCCTGGACCTGATGGCTGAACACTAGACGTGATGTTTGTGGAGTCATACTTCTCTACGAGCAGCTTTAAAGGGGCGATCACAGTTCGGGCTGCTGGATATATCGTGCAATCAAGTAAGGTAAAGATATAGTCAAACACGTCACGCTAACTCTTTCTCCTGCTTGATACAAAAGGAAATAAGTGAAGAAAAACACGGAAAATAAAGATTTGGTTCCAAATAAATATATAAACGCATTGTCACTTCTATGGAAGTGACAATGATGTTATATCCTGTCGTATATCCTGTTGATATACGACAGGATGATGTCGACCAAACATATGGACTTTGGGGAAAATTCCTGCATTATTTCATGTCACAATTTAAAAAATAGTAATAATAATATCGCTGTTTCAGTTTTTCCAAAATTGTGCTGCTCTAAGCAAAGTGAAGAAGGTGCAATACTAAGTGGCAGCAAGTGAACAGGTAGTAGTACGTCTTATAGTGTGGTGAGTATTTGTGTGTTTACACTGAACAAAAGAAGCCGACTTCAACATGTTCAGTCTGCCTTTTAGATTGCAACCTGTTCAAAGTAGATTGTAGTTTTCAAACTAATGTAAAGTCATCTTTAGTGTCTCTAACGGTCATCGTTTCCTGTGTGAAGTGTAGTTTGTTGTGTTGTTTGGTGGCGACATCATGAGTCACACCTGTTAAGTTCCCATTGACTTTCTCTTTATTCCTGTTCACACCTGTTTTAACTTCAGGTTTCAGTGTTAGAAACATCTCAGATCAGCTGTTACCTCCTCCCCCCTTGCAGAGCCCGCCCATCGAGGTACGATGACTCCACCGATTGGTTGTTGACGAGCCATGTGACCACAGTGTAATCCGCCGTTTGACATTCAGTGAGCACCGTACAAGACAGCTCCAGTCCTGACCCTAAATGAGGTCAGAGGTGAATCATCATCATCTGTTCATTAAGGGATTATGA
Organism: Anarrhichthys ocellatus; assembly: GCF_004355925.1. NCBI lineage: Eukaryota > Metazoa > Chordata > Actinopteri > Perciformes > Anarhichadidae > Anarrhichthys > Anarrhichthys ocellatus. The sequence continues at coordinate 32,178 of NW_022280107.1, read as the reverse complement.
ATATACGCATCAGATTTCATATGTTGGTAATGATCATTTCTTATCACTCACCATGCAGACTTTCAAAGATGGTTCCGTTGCGTGGCGAGAGAATCACAGGTGGTTGAATACCTGGAGCTAGAAGGACATAAATAAGAATAAATCAATCAGTAGCACCACATCTATTGTGCCCACAGGGTTATTTTTATTCTATAGAGTGAAATATTAACTCACTGTGAACCGGGATGAAGCTGCTGCTGGTCAGCCCAGGCTCAGAGTTCCCGGAGAGGTCAGGCTCGGTGGTGGTGGTGACGGTGACGGGGTCTATGGTGGTGGTGACGGGGTCTATGGTGGTGGTGACGGGGTCTATGGTGGTGGTGGTGGTGGTGACGGGGTCGACTCCTTAACACATCCAGACAAACAACTCTCAGAATGATCATGACTTATTCCACTCAACAACATTAATAATAATATTGATCATAATAATAATAATTATTATTATTATATTAGAAATTATTAAACAATGACACAGGTAATAATTAATATTATTATTATTATTATATTAAGTTAACAACACTAATAATAACGATGCTAATAGTACCTCAGTGTTGTTGTGGTGTTTAGGTTTTCTACATCTTGTGAGATTGAGTCCGGCTGTCTGAACTAACTCGGTGTGTTACACTTACCAGTCCAGCAGAGGGCAGCACACGCTAATGGTTTATTGTGTTATTGTGAGGAAGTAAAAACTAATAGATGTGATTATTATTACTCATGACCCTATAATTGCAGTAACTTATGTTATATAGATTTTAAAACATTCGTAGTTGTACTGACGCAATTTGTGGATTTTTAAAAAATCATTATATAGCAGAGTATTCTTAATTAGGTTTTAAAATAAAACAGATAATAGAAATACATCAAAGAAATGATGCGTGTCGTCACTCACCTTCCACGTTCAGCACCACGGTCCTGCTGACGTTGTACTGCTGGTCATCGATGAGCGCTCGGAGCCGACAGGTGTACACACCTGCGTGTGACCGCCTCACTGCAGGAATGAGGAGTCTACCTCGGTCCTGCTGGAAGGAGCCCTGAACTCGGCCTGACCGGCGGGGGGTGAGGCCGGAGTCCTGTCAGGAAGCAACACACTGCGTCACTCACAGGGAAGGAGCAAGGCACTAACACCGGGAGGGTTGAGGGTTCAGGTTGAGCCGAGGTCTTTAGTGTATTATGAGGTTAGACCTCCAGCAGCTGCTAAAATAACCTTAGTGTCTCTGGAGCTCCTCTCCCTTTAAGCCGACGGACGTCACAATATCTCACCTATCTGAAACAGCTATAAGTATTGTTTGTATATTATTAATTCATGATTGTATGTATTCTACAAATTATTATTTATAAAACTCAAATTTTCTTAAAACAAGTAAGAAAACTTTGTAAATGTCAATATCTGAAAAAAAGAAAGGAAAACATTGTTTTACTTAATTTAATAGAATGACTGAATTTGATTTTAGAAAATCCGTGAAACAAGTTGAATTAGAAAAACAGTAAAAGAGAAAAAAGATTTTTCTGGTTCTGGTTGAAGAGAAAATCACAAAGTTTGAATTGTGTAACGGGTCAAAGAGCAGAAAACGAGTTTTAAAAGCTGTACGTCTCATAAGTGACCATTGAAGCAGCATTCAAGGTGTTTCTGTCTCACCTTGTGCCACTCGATCAGTCTGTCCGTGCTGTTGAAGTCACTGAGAGACGGACACGACAGCCTCAGGTATTCTCCCACTGAGACCGGGATCGGGTAGGACAGTTTCTCCACGTCAGCAGAACCGGACTCGTACACGTGTAGCCCGATGCTCCCGGTTACACAGTAGGTCTCGTTTCTGGGGAGAGAAAGTGAGGACACGCACTTTACAGAAGCTGAAGCTTGTTCTTCAAGGACAAACACTAACTGTGCATTCAAGTACTCATACTACCACACAAGTATGCCAGAAAAAGACTTAGTATGTCCCAATACATAGTATATCAAATGCAGTATGCACAAAGTACCACGACGTCCTGCTGCATCCGGTTACATTTTGCAGTTTGCTTTTCTGACCCAGAAGTAAAAGTATGTGATTTAGATTTAGAATGCAGCTGAAATCTCTGCTGAGATTATAATCTCTCTCAGAGATTATAACCTCTACAGAGGAGGAAAGATGAACTCCTGAAGAGAGAGGGTCACAAAAGAGATGTCTGTGTGTTTTCATAATCATTGTCTCAGGTCTAGTGTTACCTCGAGACCTCTAGTCATTTGCAGTCTAATCTTAATCTCATGCAAATCTTCCATCTCCGTTATTTGTTGTATTTCTGTAAACATGTCATAATATTAATCTCATGAGAATCACAGTTTTGTTTCCCAGTCGAGAATCATGGAGGCTTTATATTGGCAATATAAAAATACAAAAGTAAAGTTTTGACAGCATTTAGGGTGCAAAGGCATAGAGACCCGTTCACACCGGAGCAACATTTATTATAATATATACGGTAATCTCTGTCAATATGACATAAATAGGCCGATGTGACAGAAGATAAAATCTGATTTTCTTAAGAAATTCTTGTGCCAGAGATTTATCAACAATTACAACAGAATAAGAACAAGAATAAGAAAAAAACAAGTGAAAATATAAACATATTTGAACAATAGAGTAATACATATTACGTGTATAAGAAGTAATACTGACACCAGAGCCTGACATACTAAAATACTAGTAATACTGTGAATACTGTGCATGAGACTGAGGGAATATTGGCAATGGTAGTGAAGAATAAGAGAACGTTATATTGCACACAATGTATTGAAAGTAATATTGTTAAATGTTTAATATTATAATATTAAATACATATTATAATATTTGTAATATAAGCAGATGTTACGTAGAGCCTTGATATCGTATCCGAAGGGTTAATGTTAGTCAATTAAAATAAAATACTTATCTCTTGAGAATGTGACGCACAAAACACGTTTTATCTTCAGCGTAACAACAAGCAGGTATTAAAACACAAAGATGTGAAATACTATACAAAGTACAACAAGCTTTTTTATGTAGTTTATCAGATAAGGTTCAGCAGAACATGGAGGAAAGGACCGCTTCTAACCTGTAAGTGCAGATATATTCCCCTGAGTCAGCAGCCTGAGCGGGGAGGAGCCACAGCTGGTTGTCCCGCTGCTGGACACGCCCCTCGCCGTGATAAGCCCCGCCCTGCGTCCCGTTGCCCTTGGTGATGAGGTACTTTGCGGTCGGGGGGGCGATGTTGTGTACTTCAAGGACCCTCTCGAACATCGGGAAGGAGAGGATTATGGCCTCGCCCTCCACTCTTAAAACGTTGACCTCTGGAGACACCAGGGAGCAGCCGTCTGCAGAGGAAACGCTTTATTATCAGCTACATGTAACACCTTTAGTTCTTTAAATACCGGATATGGTCTGAAGAAAACAAGAACAGCCCGGTGAGGTTCTTCACCTGCACCTCATCCACTGTTTCCTTTCACTCTGCAGATGTATAGTCGTGTATAATAAGCAGCACGCTCACCTTCCACAGGCAGAGGAGAGAGAGGAGCTCTTCCACAAACAGACGGTATGATGAGCACAGCCAACATCAGCACCAAGCGGACCATGATGGCAGTCTGCAGGGACACACGTCTCAATGCTCAGTGATGTCTGATAACAGAGAGACTAATAATTCATAATTAAGACGACTGGAGGTAAACTACAGTATGATATATAACTTAGAGTCAAGAAGTTGTTTCCTCTCAAGCAGCTTGAAGTCTCAATGACGTCCCGCCTTTCATTTAAACTCTTCTCTTTAGATCGTAAAAACTTGTGACATCACAAGAGTCGTCATCATCCCCCACACACACACACACACACACACACACACTCAGCAGCCACTTCTAACCTCATGAGATGAGTCACCTTAATGGTTTAAAGGCCACTGATGTCAGAGGTCAGAAGGATTAATAACTAACAATAATAATTATGTAAAAATACATATTTACAACTCAAAACATAAGGTTGATTTTCCTGCTGTTTAAAGTATTAATAAAACATGAATTATAGATTAGAGTTGTCTGGTTTTAGAAGTTACAGCAATCTGCTAGATATGTTGTAATAATAGATAATAACAATTGTTATTTACTATATTCTACTGATGTATTCTGTTTAAATACACATCAATATATCTATTATTCATAACATATTACGTATAATATCATATCTTAGTTTAATATATTCTATCCTCTGCTCCACATTATTCAGTTTTATTCTGTTATTTCTGAGTTTTGTCAGACAGGAATTATTGAGCTCTCGGCTTCGCCGCAGAGTTAAAATCATATTTTCCATAGAAACCAGATCATTTTCACTTCTGCTTCTGTTTCCTCGTCTGAGATTATACGGAGCAGTGGACACTTTCTCACATACGCGCACACACACACACACACACACACACACACACACACACACACACACACTCGTTACACATCTTTTCCCCAATCAGTGTGTCATCAGAAGGCATCCCCATTCATAAATTCTGTGGGAGTTTCTCTGTTTTTACACACATGAGTCACAATGCTTGTCTGGATTCAAATGGAAACTTAGAAAGTATCTATTAATGAACCGGAGCTTATTTTTGATGACAATCCGTTATCCTCTCACAATGACATAATATGCATAAAACACAGTAAACTCTGTTTAACTCTGTTTATGTCCAATAAGAGAACAATAATAAGATCATTTCAGTCGTTGTGTTGCTGTAGTTTCTTTGCTTTGCGTTTACTCTGAACATTACATTGATTTATTTATGATAAAAATAGATATGTTGAATTGCACAAACTAAATATGAATATATACATGTGAATTATATGGAATTATTGACTGATTCAGTTTAGATGGCACATATATAAATACTTTTCTAATATCTACATTCTCTTTGTCAATAACATATTTACACGATTTATTTGAGCATTTCAAGATAAATGTGTATAAACGTGTATAAATGTGTATAAACGTGTATAAACGTGTATAAACGTGTATAAATGTGTATAAACTTGTATAAACGTGTATAAACGTGTATAAACGTGTATAAACGTGTATAAATGTGTATAAACTTGTATAAACGTGTATAAACGTGTATAAACGTGTATAAACGTGTTTAAATCAGTCAAAACGTAATCAATAGTGTAAAATACATGATGAAAAGTAGAGAAACTACAAAGTAAAATAATGCATAAAAGGTATGTATAAAATATAAATGTCAATAAATACATAAATTATATTTGTGATACAAACTGCATACAGTATAGTACATACAAGCAGTACTTATTAACATTTAACACGAGTAAAAGTATCAAAAGATACACACATACGTTCAATACATGTAGGTATAAATGAACTATACGTTATATATATTGTATATATATTATATATAGCAGGGTTTACTCACGGTGTGACAGCGCTGAGACTGGAGCTGCTTGTGCTTGGCTTCCTGCTGGCTCTCTTTTCTACGTTCTCTGAGATGGAAATTTCTCAGGTTTCCCAATGTAACGCTGTGTGCTGTACAGCTCAACCACCACTCATATATCTGCTGACTCAGCACACACACACACACACACTATATACGTTGTTTCCTGCAGGTTCATTCAGAAAGGACAGTTGTCTAGTTTTAGTGTTTTGCGACTGTTGTTGCTGCTCCTCTGGCATCATCGGCCTCTTGCGTCAGTGGTGGACATCTCTGTTTGTTTTAGCACAATAACACACACACACACACACACACACACACACACACACACAAGAGGGAACGAAAATGTATAATAAAAGAACATTTTCTCACTACTAGCATGCAAATAGTTTTCGTTTCCCAGCAACCAGTGGCGATCTTTGGTATGCACATCTTGGGTGGGAGACACACAATATTCATATGAAAAAATGTGATGATGCAATCCAAACATAGCGTAGATATATCCCATTGAACCATCTTAGACCAACATAGAGGACCAACATAAAGGACCAACACATAGGACCACTGAGGACCATGTTAAAGATCTCTCAACATCCAATAGCCGACTCGTAACGAAAGGTTGAGCAACCTCATCCTAAACATTACAAACCAAAAGTTACTTTAGAATGATGGCTGAAGTGACCTTACAGTAGTGTTGATGGTTGTCACGGTTCCTTAGTCTGGAGTCCATCCGTTTTATACTTTGGAAACAGAAAGGCTAGCTGTTTACCCCTGCTTCCAGTCTTTATGCTAAGCTAGGCTAACCTTTGATCTTCTCATCTAACTCTCATACAGAAAGCCAATGATCATATTTTCTTAAATGTTGAACTATTCCTCTGAGCATTAAAGTTGAGACAAAGAGTTCTCTTTTGTTGACAGCTCTCTAAGCCAATTATGATTTGAATATTATTGTTATTTTATAACATTTCAATGGCTGATAACTTGTTTAGTTTCCAATATTCAGCTCGAGCCCTAAGATTGTGTAACTGTAATGAAACGAGTTGACATTTTCAACACTACATTTTCTGAGTGAAAGCATTTTGCGTGACTTTTGCTCTTTCAGTTTCTGTTATTGTAGCTGTGAAGCTGATCATTCATCATCTGATCATCTGATGAATATTTGAACCCTTTACTATCAGCTGCTGAGTCATCTGACCTCAGGGCTAAGTATGTGTTGTGATTAATGGAGGGGCTCTGGTGAAGGCCACCATATTGTTGGTTTCTGCCTCATGATTGGTGAATAACAGGCCAGCCGTTCTGTCATGAAATGTGCGGCACTCCCTAAACTAATATGTGCACTTCTGCACGTTCATGAGAGCAGGTGACTTTTGATGTTGCAGTAGAATCAGGGTTCTAGTTTAGTTTGTTAGAGTTTCTCTCTCTGACTGTGTTGATGGTCTGAATGCACTCATGTCATGTTATCAGGAGATGCACGATGTGAAGACAGAGCGTAGCCAACGAGCTGCGTTAGCCTGGCGAGCTAACACTAATATACACAAATATAACTGATAATAACGTGAGTAAAATGTGGTTCACATTTTACAAATTGAGCGGATAGAAATGTAATATCTGTGTACTGTCTTTATTTGGATTTGGAAAGGGGTCGGAGGGAGTATGTGAGAATACTTTTTATAAATATTGGCGTTGATAAACTATTTTATGAAGATGGTCAGAGATCTTTATAGAAATAGAAGCTCTGCCCTTTGAGGCTACAAACAGCGCCCAGCTTTGTGTGCTTTGACCTTGTTATTAGTTATAAAAGTCTCTAATGTAAGGTTAAGATCACATCCACTAGAGCGTGGGATAGTTTATGAAGTGTTTATTCACAGCCGACTGTGAGGAGCACAGAGAGCTTCATGTTGTTTCTGCACTGGTCAGATTAAACCGATCAACATCCTTGTCTGTGTGAGAACGCAGGCCGCTGACAAAAAGTCAAGTTCTAAAAATACTTCCGACCGTTCCTGAAGAAGAAAAACTTGCATGTTTTATTTGTGACTAACTGCTCCGTCATCTCACAGCGTCAAAACACCCCCCCCCCCCCCCCCACACACACACACACACACACACACACACACACACACACACACACATCACGCATTCTGGTGGATTACTCCATCTATGTGACACGCTGGTGGTGCTGGGCCTTTACCAACATGCTGCAGACTCACGCTGATGACACGAGGTTCCTCGGTGATGCAAGCTGTGGCACGGCTGTCATCGTAACAGGCCCAGAGCTGAGGCTGCTGTTACTGCTGCATCCTACTTTATACTCACTCACAGTCCAAGCACAACATTTAGTTTGGACCGAAAGTAATCGAAGCAGAAGCAGCACTTGTAAACAAAAGACAAAGATCTGGTAACGTGATGTCATGTGTGTCTCTGCTTTAGTAAACACTTTAGAGACAGAAGTTCTTCTTTGATGGCCGTGCTCTGGTTCTGCTCAGATGTCCATGAGGAGCTGCATCCTTCTTCTGCTTATGAAAGTCTTCAAAATCTTAAAAATCTACATGCAAGTAAATATTTATCAGCCAAATCAAATAGTTTACAGAATATATTCAACCTTTGTTTCTTTATAATACATTTAAAACTTCTTTACAGAGTTTGTATGAAGGTAATAACGTAGTTTATGAACATGAGATATGATTATAATCCGTCCTCTTCATAGTGGAGGTTAGTTTATGGAGTTTAGCCGGTTACACTCGTCTTCTTGATTGCTCACAGTTCATTTTGTTTGTTGGTCCTCTGATGTTTCAGAGAATAAAGAATAAAGCATAAAGCGTTGATCATAAACGCTACAGCGTTGCTTCCAGTTCTGCCCAGTGGCCGCTCGCGGCATTGCACCCAAAATCCCCCTTTGGCCCAAACAGCATGTTCCTCATGGAGCACAGGACGCCTCTCGGTGTTCAGCATCCGGTTCTTATAATGAACCCACGGTCGGAGATTCAGGTGTGTTGTGCTAGCAGCTAATGTAGCCTCGAGCTTTTAGCCTCACGCTTTATTAAAGTTCTCTACATATTCAGTCTCCCCACGACCTGAAAATAGACTTTGACGTGTAAAATCAGGAGTTCCTCTTTAAACTAGTGATATTAGTTTAAACAAGTTTAACAACCATTTTAATATCCAGTTGTTTTCCATCAATGTTTTCATGATCAAATATACTGAAAACAAAATAGATCACATGAACTTTCCCCTCAGTCATGTGTTCATTATGGTTGTTTTGCTGGTGGGATGACTCAAACAGGAACAGGCCTCTGACACCCAACAGTAACACATTAACAGGTTAAAGGTGGCCGGCTCAGAACACAACATTCATTTAACCCATGTTGGGAAAGAAGCACATGTTGCGTGTTTTGGGAATTCCTCACATCGGCTGGATAGCTGTGAGATGTTGATCCTCCAGATACAGCCGGACAGATGACTCAGCATTATCAGTACATTACACCATCACAACTGGACCCATTCCTGTTCAACAACTATTAACCAGCTGGACGGAAGAACACTGTGCATCTCTGAAGGAAGCAGTTCCTCTCATAATCTTTCTATAAATGGTGAAACTGCTAATTATTATAATAATTAAAGTGTACATTAAAACGTACATATCTACAGATTTGGACCATTTGCGCCATCAAAACAATCATGTTGTGTCCATTACTTGCCTGCTTGTTAGCTTTGGTTCAACAGAAGCTCTGAGTTAATGAACTTATTGCTGCTTCAGTCATTTCAGAGGTGAAGCACTAATTAAAGATCAGCTTCAGGCTGGCGGGTTTAAACACCTTTAAGACAGTTCCTTCAAACGTAGGATATAAATACTGTCAAGTTGACATTAACATTAAATAATGTTGCATAAATCCCCACTGTGGGACAAATAAAGGATGATCTCATCTTATCTTCACATGATTGGAAGTGAAATGTGTTTCTGTTTGTCTCTATGAAACAGTTCTGAAGTCTTTAGGTTGAAAAGTTGAAATATGAGTTAAATATAAATACTTCCGATGGCCTCAGAGCTCAAACAGCAGTAAGCATTTGTTTAAGAGACGTCACGTTAGAGAAATGTCTCCCACTGTGAGGACCCCCCCTGACATAGCCAACATGCACAGTGGTTTGCATACTGTGAAGGTTTGCGGTGAAGATCTCCTGCAGACGTCTGTTCTCACAGGAAGCTAGAGAATGAATGCCGTTGTTTCATCACAGAGTCACACGACCTGCAGGCTGCACGGACTCCACCAGAGGTAACATTAAAGTGAAAACCTGAACACAAACTTAACCCTAAACTAGACTCAGGAGATGTACCAACACTTCACCAAAAGATCTTAATCCAACGGGACTTTAGTACAACAGGAGCCACAAGCTTGTGCTTTTCATCGGAGCTTTGAGAGCAGATTGGAGATGATGGCTGCAATAATATAATAATATAATATATCAGATACAAACACATAAAGTGTGAATCCTGTGATCCAGGGGACATGTGAATAAATGTCCTGAATGAGACATCCTCACATAAGAACACGTTACTTCCCTTTTCCGCCGGCTCAGACGTGAACACCACGGACTCAAAGAGAAGTCGGTGTTTGCGTCACACCGAAGCGACTCTGTGTGTGACCACGTGACATGACTGCAGCGTGAATGCTGGCTTTACATTAATGAAGTACTGTTTAACTGGGTGCAGAACCTAAAGAACCTCTGGTGTCTACGTACATATGAAGAGAATCTGTTGAAATAGAACAAAGACGTGTTTCAGTTAGCCAACGTGTGTCACAACACGCCTCCAGCAGCGCTGCACGAGACGCTTTGAGGAACTCTAGAGAAACCAGAGGACACGCGCTTCTTTTAAAATTACTTTTTAAAGTTTATTCAAAGAAAAACAAAACATACAGGACTTCCTGTCAGACACAGAGAGGACATAAGTTAGAGTAGCAGAGGAACAGAAAGAAGCACGTCGACGAAGCAGCGCTGTGTGAATACCTGAAATGAACACGCGTGTTCTTTATTGTTTAGTGAGATGTTGTTCAGTGGGGGAGATGACCAAAAGATAAAAAACACTAAAATAACTAAAATATCCAAATAAAACCAGGCTCAAACACAAGGAATATGCATGAAACATAAACACGTTAATGCTAGTATGAAACTATCGATAAGCTTTGCGATGAGCTCTAAAACTTAAACAGTCATTTTCTCTTCCTTCTTGTTTCAGACCAATAGTTTGAAATGCTGACCTCTGCGCACCTTTTCCCAATTTGAGTCACAAACGACCATTAAGCCCATGAAGAATATCAATAATAACCCTTTTATTTCAATACAGCCGCTCATCAGGGCCTTGATGCATGAAGAGACACGCACACACTGGTACTACTGCACACACACACACACACAGCTCAGACTACACAGCCTGTTACAGGACGAACCCGTTACTGGTGACGTGTTCACAGCTGAGCTGAGCGTGTTTGTGACGTTTGTCTTTCAGAGTCGCTGTGCAAACGGAGGAAAAGAGTGGAGCTCAGCAGACGTCCTGGAGGAGAAGGATGCTGCAGTTTGCTGCCGGTCTGTTCACACACACAGACAACTTAAACATCAGGAAGAAGAAGAAGAAGAAGAAGAGACGGCTCTCCAGAATCTTCAGCAAACAGCCGAGGGAGGTAACTCTGAAGTCCAGAGTCTAGTTCTGTATGTGATGAGGTCGACGTTTAAACACCAGAATGTCTCCGCTGCTGCAGCTTTAACTCCAAAATCGAACATCTAGGATTGATCACTTGTGACAAGATACAAAAGCAAAGAAAACATCTCATCTCATGCCTCGGACCACCACACAGTAATACGTCTTTTCTACATTCTTGACACTCATACGAAGAAATGAAGTGATTTGAGGAAAAATAATAACCTGCTGACCATGCGTTACCTCTCTGCCACCTAAAATCCAATCCGCCTCTCTGACCACACACACACACACACACACACACACACACACACACACCGTTATCATCTTATTATATCTGACTATTCACAGCAGTTCAACTGTCATGTTTGACTGGTGGGGGAGAAACATGACACTATCTGGAAGATTCAACGAACTTTTATTGTACATAGACACCTTTTATTTTTTCATTTAAACTGTTATTTGTTTTGGACCACGCCCACACCACCTCCTTCTTTTAGACAAGCACCCACCTCACACACTCCTTGCGCACTCCTCTCACACTCCCTGCACTCCTCACACTCCTCTCGCACTCCTCACACTCCTCTCACTCCTCACACTCCTCACACTCCTAGCACTCCTCTCGCACTCCCCTCGCACACTCCCCTCGCGCACTCCTCACACACTCCTGTGGGTTCAGAGTAAAAGCAAGCAAACTGTGGGTGGATGTGCGTAAATCTTTAAAAAAGAAAAAGGTAAAGACATGTTTTTACTCCACATAGTTACACTTATCTTCAAGGAATAATAATAGTAATAATTCAAAAAATACTATTCTGAAATCCATCTGCTTCAGCCTCTTTCTCCCTCAATCATCCCCCGCTTTTTTTAAAGCACCTGTCGAAACAACACAATACTTCAACGACACCCCCCCCCCCATCAGACCTCCATTACCCCCCCCTCTCTCCTGCTTTTACAAGTCACCCCTCCCCCTCTAACCAGCATGTCAAACAGAAGTACATTTACACACACTACTGTAGTATTAATACAACAGACTCCCACCACACCGGCCCCATGAAACGCTCGTGAGAAAGGGAGGGAACTTGGGGGGGGCCTCTCTGACAGACCTGCAGAAGGTAGTAGCAGTAGTAGTAATAATAGTGGTACTAGCAGTACAAGCAGTACTAGCAGTACTAGCAGGTAGAAGACCTCGAGCTGACCGACCGGCGCGGGAGAACAGAAATAATGAAGGAAAATAATAAAATCTGTCCCATCTCAGTCTGATGAGCACCAAGGAAACACAGAGGGGGAAACAACAGCAGTTCACACCCCCCCCCCCCCCTCCCCTTGATCTTAAATTCACATTTAGTATATTTCTACTTTCATTCATATGTTAATAAATCATCCCTTCAGGCTGCAGAGTTTTAAAGGCGACGTCATCACTGAGGACCGCTTCGGTCCGGTCCTTGGTTTTGTTCTCTCTCTCTCTTTTTTCTTTTCTTTTGGTGATGATGACATCGACGGGGGGGGGGGGTCTGAGATCCAGTGTTAGCGAAGGGTGGAGGACGAAGAAGAGGAGGAGGAGGAAGACAGAGGGGCGGGGCCTCTGATCTACCAGCTGAGCAGGTTGCTCCGGCCCAGAGTCATGAAGTAGACCTGGCTGGAGCCTCCGGACCGAACGGAGGCGAAGAACACCTGCAGAGAGACAGACAGGTGGAGGGTCACTAACACGTACCGTCTCACTCTCCATCCAGCTGAGTCCAATCCAAGATGCATCCAAGATTCATCTTTTTATACATAACTCACTAAATCAGTCAAATAATACAGGATATGTAACGATACAAACAAAATACTGTCATCAAACAGAATAATTACTGTTAAAATATTCACATAGCGCGTTCAACCAACCAATCGCAATCATTAGAGCGTTCAACCAACCAATCGCAATCATTAGAGCGTTCAACCAACCAATCGCAATCATTAGAGCGTTCAACCAACCAATCGCAATCATTAGAGCATTCAACCAACCAATCGCAATCATTAGAGCGTTCAACCAACCAATCGCAATCATTAGAGCATTCAACCAACCAATCGCAATCATGCACAGATTGATGAGTCCATCTGTCAAATGAGTTCTGTACTGATAAATGAATGCAGTCATGTAGAAGTTGGGTTTTTTCATATTACATTTCCTAAAGATTTATTGACTGAAATTGACAAAAAAAAAAAAATCAGTCAAACGTATTGACTAATGTGGGACATCCTTCAAAATGTTTCCAGAAAGAAACGCTGCAGAGCTCTAAAGCTCACATCATTTATCATTTCCCGCTCAAACATAGAGAAGAACCACGTCGCTCTTTACTTCCTGTTAGTCCAACAACAGGCCGGCGGAGTGAAGGGAAGAGAAACTAGAGCGCTTCAACCGGCACAGAGAGTTACACCGACACGTTCGAGGCTCTGGAGTCAGTGAGTGTGTTTCTATGGGGTTTGCATGTCGATGGTTTAAACATTCAACATGTTGTGTCTTTAGCCCGAAATCGTATAAATATATGTATATAAACCATACGACGATATTTTGAGTGTTGATGGAGCTGCTACAATGTTAGCTTAGCATAGCACCAATAGATCCAGACTCCATTCAGAAAACAAGCGTTTTAAAAGTTGTTTGCCCATTTGTTGCAATTAAATCACAACTAAATAGTTTATTTTATGCTCGTACAGCTGCAGTAAACCAGCCGACGTGTGGCTTGCTAGATGCAGTGAATATTCCTCCAGATGATGTTATGAAGCAGACAGGACGGAGTTCAGTTTCCAGATATCCTGGACTTCCACAACATGATCAGAGCAGCTATAGAGGTTATTTACGTGTGTGAGTAACTACACAGACGTGCCGTTGAGCGTCGCTCACCTTGTCATTTCTTTCACAGAGGAACTTGAGTCTCTGGGCTCTCTTGTGCATGAAGACGCCGTCCAGGTGTCCAGTCTCCACCGAGCGGATCTCGATGGCCTTCTCTCCCCAACCCATGATCTGGTTAGAGCGAATGTAGGCTGCAGAGAGGGATTCAAGTTAATGCACTGATTGTGTGTGTGTGTGTGTGTGCTTCCTCTGCAGCTGCAGGGCAAAATGATCAATGCAAGTGGCTCGTGTAGGAACAAGAGAGCTGTGTTAGCGTGTGTTAGCTAATGATTCATCAATCATCAGAAACTTGGACCAGGAACACATTGCAAAGACAACACATTGTTCTAATCTTTGCTTTTATTCTTTTAGATGAGTAACTATTATTCAAACGTACCAACGTCATTGATAAGGTTCATGCGAAGTGTGAAGAGGAATTAGGAATTAGATGATCTGGATTATTGTTTTGAAGGAAGTGTTTTCCCCCCCGACTCACCCACGGAGGTGGGCATCTCCCCCCACTGCAGCACCACGTCCTTGGTGATGCGTCCGTACGTGTTGACGTAGACGCCCTCGTCCTCGTAGCACACCAGCAGCTCGATGCCGTCGGTGTTGGGCAGGATGATGATGGCGTGAGACTGGATGTGGGTCTGGATCTGCAGGGACACACGGTGGGTCAGATCATCACGTTATGAGAGGCCAGTTTTAGAAAAATCATTTCACTGCATCTTTTGGCATCTATGATCAACTCGAGCAATTGAGAAAGAACTGATAGGAAAGATATCAGAACACATGAATCCATGCAGAGAACCGTGATGAAGGACTAAACGTGTTCTCTGCATAGAGATCTCTTCTATCAGTTTGAGCTTCTTGATGCTTCCAGCACCTTATTTAAGATAAATATATCTAGATATATATCTAGATATATCTATATATATATAGATAAACTCTGATTATTGCTGGTCAGCGTTGGGCTTTTATCTGCGTACGCTTCCTTTCTGACGGATCGTCCTCGCTCTGACGTCATGAGCAGTAAGGAGTTAATCATACAGATTATGAGAAGCATCCTCCTGTTGGTGCTCATGGTGAGGAACTAAGTCGAACAGATAGATAGTAAAGAGCAACGGGATGCTCGTCTGCCATACGGCGGTTCGGTTGTTAGAGTAGTGATTTGTTTGTCACAGAAACATTTGAAACTGAAACTCTGCGATGAAGCTCAGAAGGAGACTGGATGTGGCCACAGACCCTCAGACACCATCACATCATTAATGTCACAGAAACATGTCACGTGAGTTCTTACGTGTGTCGGCAGGTAGATGTCGTAGACGGCCCCGGAGTCCACATCCACGGCGTGGAAGCCCGAAGCGGAGCCGTAGATCACCTTTAACCTCTGACCCTCCTCCACGGTCAGGTCCACCAGCAGGGGCTTGTGCACCAGGTCCCCGAAAGACTGAAGAGCACGGGTCAGAATACAGGTTATCAATATTGATATCAAGCTAAAACATGTATCTGCTAACAAGCTAAGCTAGTGGATTGACTCACCTTGAAGGCCATGAACTTGTGGTAGGGTTTGGGGGCCCAGGCGTAGACCTCCACCGAGTTCTTCAGAGCCAGAACCAAGAACTTGATCCTCTCATATTTCACTGGGGAACAAAAACCAAAACATCAGAACACAGAAGAGCAGAACTGGACGTGGGTGGACTCTTATAGAACTCTGGTGGTTTATCCACCATCATTCTCATCAACGTATCTCCTCATCTGATCGTTAAATCGATTGTTTTGGGGTTTGTTTAGTACTTTTATTGCTGCTTTTATGTTCTTTGTGCAGCGCTTTGTAACTTTTGTTTTGATAAGTGCTATTAGATATTATTACGTTTTAGTCTGTAACTAATTTTCCCTTTTAAAAAGCAGTACAATCGATTCAACCTAATGTTTATTTAGATTTCTGGAGCCCATGCATGATCAGGTGTTTTCCTTTCCTGCTCCGATATTCAGTGTCATTTACAGAAAACATGAAAAAACTGTCAGAAGAACAGTAAATTCTCAAACTATAGAGCTTCTATTATATTTGGTTTGTGTATAATCTGGTTCTCATTGCCGTTGTTTTATATTCTTATGAAAACATATTCATTCCAGCCACATAATCTCTTGATTCTCTAAAACACAGCTTGTCCATGGCTGTATCGTCACTGTGTTTACTGTACACTGTAAGTATGAGAAGATTTAACTAACAGCTATTTAGAGTTTTAAAACCTTTAGTCCCTACATTTCTCCTGTTTGACCAAACATCAGTACAAGAGGACTTTTGATCATTCGATGGACGAAGTTATAGCCGAAGAGTTTTATCTCGTGTATATTTGTATTTAGTATTTCTAATGTGCAGTAAAACTCAGTCACGATGCACCAGGAGGTGACGCTCACAGAGACTCGTGTCGTTTTTATCGTTTTCTTTGGAAAAGCCCCGAACTGTACTTTCCACAAGTGCTCAAACTCTTTAAACTCAGCTGTGATTCAAGAGATGAAATCTGATTTTGCTCCGATCATTACAGAGGAGTTTCCAACAGGAAGTGCTCGACCATAACCGAGGACATTCTGAATTTTAGACAGGTCAGTGTAGTTACATGTCCACTTTATTACTTCATAAAGGGCTTTCCTGCCATCATCTGTCCGTGGCATGCGTGAAGTTAGTAAACTCAGAGTCCCCTGTTCATCCAGATGTGACCGAGTTCATAACAAAGCTGCTAACCAGATCCCATTGATTTCTAGCTAAATATGGATTTAAAAATCAATCAGATGAAGCATGATACACATAACGGTTTACAATAAACAAGCTTAACCCCCTCAAGGCTTATAACTGTATATGTTTGCCTTCATTTGATGGGGAGCAGCAGAGACAGACGAAGGAGACATGACACGCAACAAAGGATCCCAGCCATCAACCAACCAGCTGGTTGCAGAAACATGGTTTACGTCTCAGACCGCTGAGCCACAGGGAAGCTCCAACAGCCTTCTTAATCTCAGGCCTGCATCCAATTCACCGTTTGCAGAATCTGTGCGTATTAATGTGTTGACATCCTGATTGTTGTTGTCTAGAGACCGTGAGACTGTGACCTACCGACGTTGTAGTGGACGCAGCCCTCCAGGTCTCCGACGGTGGTCCAACCCTGTTTCTTCTCCACCTCGGGGTCGTTGTGCAGGATCTTGTTCCTCAGCCAGGACAGGTAGTACACACGCAGCTTGTTCTTCTTCCCTGTCGGGGATCAAGAGACATCAAATTATATTAAAAATATTTTATGTTAAATGTGTATACTGTCATAGTATAATATGTAAAAAAGAAGAGGTAGTATCGTGCGATATCATGCTGATTGAAAACATTTTGTAAAGCATCGTGTCTGTTTGTCACAGCTCTTCATTCACAGGTGACAGATGTTCAGACCTCTGTGTGAAGCAGCACAACAGGAAGAACCGGTCCACTCATGTACCGCTGACCACCAACACCGTGACGCCTCATGTGGTGGGCAGGTGGTGCACTGATACCCTCCCTTCCATCTCTCCTAGTATATATTAATAACTATTAAATACGGTATCAGAGCAACTGAAGGTGGACATGATCTGAGATTTACAAACTGTGACCGTTTTCTCCAACATCAAGGAAGTCTTCTAGCATCTGGACTTTTATTTTAATAGATTGGAATGCACCGAATATGTGGAGCATGAGACTACTTCCTACGGAGTGTGCTGAGTGTTGTTCCTATGTATCTACTCAGCCTCTCTAACAGGGAGCTGATAGAACTTTCCGTGACGTCTACATGTCGTCACCTCAATTATAAGGAAAAGTAAAAACGGACGTGCGTGAAGCGCTCTGTGGCGTTTCATTCCATCACAGGCGTGTGTCAGCGTTACGTATCATACACACACGTGACGCTAAGATTTACTCAACATCTACATTTACTCAACCGTCTCAAAATATCTGTTGTGACACACTGACTGCACCGCTTCCATGTGTGTGTGTGTGGGGGGGGGGGGGGGG
>NW_022280107.1:13545-14030 GCF_004355925.1 Anarrhichthys ocellatus | reverse complement strand
GGGGGGGGGCATTGAGAAAGAGAAGTAAGGACGTGGAGGAACTTTCAATCTGAGAAATCTTGGAACTCAAAACCGTGTGTGTGTGTGTGTACCAAAATATTTGTGCAACAACAGATGCAGACACACACAATTCTGTCTGAGAGTACGTAGGGCGAAGCAGGTTTTAGTGTGTATTTGCAGGTGTGTGTGTGTGTGTGTGTGTGGAGCTGACACAGCATGGTGAATAAAGGTGAAACGGTTTTCAGTCTCACTTAATACATCTAAGTATATTTGCATTGATCTGTGTGTGTTTGTGCATATATTCCTCTGCACAAGCACCTGCATGCATTCTGTGCGTGTGTGTGTGTTTCAGTCCATCTCGTTGATTAATTCTTCGTCCCGGTGAGACCAATTTGGCTGCATCAAGTGTAATAAAAAACATCTTTAAAATGCGTGTGCATGCTCTTGTGTGTGTGTGTGTGTGTGTGTGTGTGTGTGTGTGTGTG
>NW_022280107.1:0-13145 GCF_004355925.1 Anarrhichthys ocellatus | reverse complement strand
CACACACACACACACACACACACACACACACACACACACACACACACTTAGAAGAACACTAACAAACACTGAACAGCTGGACACACAGATGTGTGCAGCTTCATCAGGACTTTGCTGCCACCAGGTGGTGAAGACTTTTATAAGTGTAACATCCAAAAGAACAGAAGTTTTACTTTTAATGAACACTGAATATAACTTATTACAAATAACTTCATCATCACTTGATGTGTAGATATAATAACCGTGTGTTAGAATCCTCAGATAACCAGGTTCTCGGGCTCATTCTTACCCCAGAGAGCAGCGCACAGGATCTCAGAGTTGAACCTCTTCTTGTACTTGCGGATCTCCGGCGTGTCGCTCTGCGGGCGAGTGTTGACCGGGTTCACGTTGACCACGGAGCCCTTCCGAGACGGGTCGGCCCGCAGCGCCTCGGCCAGCCGGGCGTCGTTCCCGTAGCCTAGAAAGGTCAAAGGTCGGTCACATGGTCAACAATAGTAAAGAGGTGGATGGAGAGACGGAGTGATCGTCATGAGAATAGACGGAGAGGATTCATTTAGAACAGTCTGGTACGAGCAGAAATTGACCGTAAAGACTTCAACTGAACGGCTCAAAAAGTTTAAAAGCGACCGTCCATCAGCCTGTTCTTCATGTTGCTCATTTGTTACAGAACAAGGATCAGAAGGCCTCTGGCATCATATCATTATTTCATGGTATCTGTGTGAGAAAGTGGCCCATCCTCCTCCTCTCCGTCTCATTAAGCCTCATAATCAGTCCTAATCAGTGGCTGTAAGCAGACTGAACCATCTCGTGCTCTCAGGAGGTCACTGGCTGGTCACCAGCTGCATCAGGTGAGGTAATGGATCAGCACAGTCCTGATGAAGGCCGGTCCTCTGAAGGGATGATGGGGAGCAGATTGATAAGAAAACCTTGTTTATGACCAGCAGCAGCTAACGAGCTCCACGACCTCGGAGAGGAGAGTCCACGCTAACCAACGGCTTTGTCTTTGTTTGGAACCTTTCCCTCAATGTTTTAAAAGGTCAAAAGCCTCAAAGTGTGATTTAAAGGGATAGTTTGTCAATGCTTTACCACAGTAGATGGAGCAAAGTAATGTTCTGCTGTGGACGTATTTTAGACTCCTAAAAGAATCTCTATCAGTTTAAGTGAACGCTATATTGAGAGTTCACCTCTTTACCTTCATGACGAGGAGCTGAAGCTGTTATCTATGATCTCTACAAACACACCAGACTCCTTTCACAACAATGAACACTGCTGATTGGTCAGATGCAAGAATAATGTATATTGTTTGAAAAGTAAGAAAAGACAAAGTGTAGACGAATCAGATAAATGCTGGTATTACTGTAGTTAACTGTAAACCTCTGAATGAGGGTGAGCTGTGTATGAAAAGCTGCTCAACACACTGAAGGAACGTTTGTAGTTTCTGAACTCCAGTTCCTGGATCCTCTGATGTAAACACCTACAGTATGGAGGCCTAGAAGTCACACAAAGGACCTAAAAGTCTTTGTGGTTGAAAACCTTTCAGCATCTGATTATTCTTTACCCAGCAGCCAACGGGACACGTGACTTACCGATGTTGTTGAGGGCGCTGCCGGTGGACGGAGACACCTGGAGGAGGCGCGGGTCGATGAACGGAGTGAAGGAGGAGGAGGACTTGTGTTTCTGCATGTTGTTACTGGACTGGCTCTACAGTCAGAGGAAAACCAGATTCAGTGGAGGCAGAACATCACGACTGTGAATGTGCTGCTTTTAAAATATGAAAAACACATTAAATGTAAACAATTAAGGAGACAATGCAGTCAAACAAGCAGGCAGACGGAGGTTCTTCTGTGTGTGTCTCATGCATATATATACGACGGGCATTCAACCGGAGGGTAAAATGATAAATACGGCAAAAACAACGGTGGAGGATAAAAACATATGTTGACAAAAAGAACAAAAAGGGGAAACAAATATAAAAAAGTATTTCCGAGTGAGACATACTTGCCGTTGTGCTCCTAACTGCCCTGTTGGCTATGACTGACTGTCTGCAGAATGTGAGAATATGACTGGAAATAGGCAACATGAAGGAATAAGATGAGATTTAGATGTTTGTGGGGAACGTTTGTGAAACCACAACGAGCCTCAGAGGAAACTTTGGCTAAACGAGCTGTGAACCAGAGCGAACACGTGTGTGATCCTACAGCTGTAAGTCCAAGAAATATAAAGAAATTAGCTTCGTCTTCCAGTCGTATCTTCCCTGCTCGTTTTTTAAGGTTACACAAGAAATAGCACTCTCTAAAGGTGTCCCGTGCCGGGGCTGAGGGGGACATACCTCTATGAGCATGCTGAGCTTGTCCAGCGGACTCTGGGGGGACATGGTGGAGGGGCTGGCGAGGCTGGAGGAGGAAGGGGAGTTGGATGCGGAGGAGGAGGAGGGGGAGGAATGGTGGCTCTGCTGGATCAGGTCTGGGAGGTGGTGGATGCGGCCGGCAAAGCCGTTCCTGTCCGAGTTCTGTGTGGGGTGATGGTGGTGGTGGTTGTGGTGGTGGTGGTGATGATGGGGGCTGGGGGTGTGATGGCCGAGGCCCGGGCCGGAGGGTGGTGGGGGGGGGGGTCTGAGCTTGGCCCGGGCCGGGGCTCGGACGCTTTCTGCCGTCACCTGCACTCTGGAAGTAGAAAGAGGGGCAGACGGCTGAGGGTCTACATGTGCTCCTGGTGGTGAGTTCAGGGGACGGGGAGGCGTTAGCTAGAGCGAAGGACAAACTACAGCGGCTACGCTACAGGCGGAAGGAGAAGTCTCGTTAGCAGACAATTACACCGTGAGATAAATTCATCATTTAGTAAAGTTTAGATGTGTTCACTGCTGACGTATCTGATGAAATCACTGCTCTAAGTGTAACAAAAGCTCTTTAATATGTAATAAATCTCTAGTCTGCTTTATGTGAGCACCAAACTATTCTGAACGTCTACCCGCTGGGACACGGAGCTGCTCTCCACCGGACAAAAAGTAAACAAGAACAGAACATGATCAACACAAACAAAATGGAAAAAAACACTCAACAAATGAAGAAAATATGCAACAGGACAACTGAAAGTATGTTTTAAATGATTGTTTGTCTCGTTGTTGTTCAGGCCAGTACCTGTCTGACGATCAGCGTGCTGTCTTTACACGGCGTCGAGCCGGCGTCGCTCTCACCTTCGTCGTGGACGATCATAGTTTTCACCGACTCCGTCTCTCCGTTACTAAGTCTGGAAGAACTGCAGGGCAGAAGAAGTAAAGAAATAATGATTTATAGAACATATACGACGCCGTGTTAAGACCACCATGGGCAAATTAAATAATAATAATATGGAGCAGGAGATAGCGGGGTAATAGTACGAGAGAAAACTCAGGATTTCTGATATTAAAGTTGAATATTTGCAAGAAAAAAAGTACAAAACCTACAAGAAAAAAACTGATAAAATTAAATAAATAAAAGTAAGAAATTGGATCTTTTCCAAGATTTTCCAAGAATAAAAAACTTAAATATTATTAAGCAGTTAAAAACCTAACCTTATCACACCACAGATGTTTTCATTAAATATTGCGGTAAAATGAGCCGGCTAAATGCCAAAGTATTGCTTTTTCTTGACAATGTTCCACTTTAATCTCAGAGAACATCTGAGTTTTTGTCTCATAAATTTGTGACTTTAATCACAAATTTAGATTTTTTCTCACCAAAATATTTTCACGAATAATTACCACCCTCCCCCTGCTCCATAATTAATTCACTTTCTTTTACCTGCAACGGTGCTAATAAGCCACCGTAGGAATCTCTCGATTCTCTATATTCATATTTAAAACAACGTGCTGTTATAAAGTGATAATAACTTCACGTCACAGCGACATCAGACACATACACAGCTTTGGAGTCCTCGGGGCCAGAAGTCGACTCTTCGCCTCCGTCCTGGTCCACCTCTTCATCGTCATCGTCATCAGTGGTGTCCGAGTCATCACTGGAGGAGGAGTAGTCCGTCACCTTGTTGGGGGGGGCGGACGTCATCCACGGCTCGCAGCTCTTTGGCCAAAGCCGTCAGGTCCTAAAGGTCACGAGGTGAGAGAAGAAGAAAACAAACCTGTCACTTTATCTCATTGAGTTCAGTTTTTTCTCCCTCTCTGTTGGAACGTTGCCCATTCTTCATCATCTGGGCTTTTTTTTTATACGAGCCGTTAGTTCAGACGTTCAGTTAGCAGGAAACAGAAAAGCTGCAGAAAAGGAGGAGTGGTTACAGAGGAACGCCAGCCAATGAGAAGCCAGCGTGAGAGCAGCAAAGCCAAGAGATGAAGGGACGAGATGCTCCTCAAGCTGCTGGAGGTCAGGTTAGTGGATGAATTTGATTAATGAGAACAGTGTAGAAGAACAAAAGTAATTTCTTTATTGAGGTTAGAGAAGGCGAGAGTTAAGATGGCCACCGTCGGAGAGAAAGCAAGCAGTAAGTGCAGAAAACCCTTCAGCCAGCGAGCTCAATCCAAAGTCACAGAGTCTCGTCACCAAATGAGCCAGCTCATCATCTTTCACGCAAAATCTCCCATCAGGCCACAGCAAACCATCAAACACACACACCCCAAAGTGGTGACTATTGACACACACACTTCTAGATCTAGATCCATCCCAGCTAGCTAGCTAGCTAGCGAGCTACACAACTGGCTAGTCGGGCTTTTGAGTCTCACCGCTGGTCTGTTCGGCTTGACCAAGTCCCGCCTCTCCTCGGGTTTTTTCCCAGCATTCTCTGGCCGCTGGAGGGGCGAGCCCTCTGATTTGGAGGAGGCTGAAGGAGGTGGAGGTGAAAAGATCAGTTTATTCTAAATAGCGGTGAAAAATGCACGTCTTCATGTTTGTGGAATTGACTGTATTCTAAGGTGGCGTTTCAGTTCTATTGTCCACCTCCTGCCTGTTTCTGAGTGCTGATTGGTTGGAAGTGTGGACTCACAGCGGGCCCTGAATCTCTCTCCAGAGCCGCAGTGAGAACCGGGCTGAGAGCTGGAGTTACTGGAGCTGCTGGAGGAACTGGAGCTTCCGCTGCCGGTGTTACTGGTCGGCCTGGGAACCAGTTTCTCCACTCGCTCCCACAGCAGCCGAGGCTCCGCCGCACTGTAGGGCCAACAAACACCGAGAGAGTCAGAGGTGAAGGCAGTGTAGAAGACTGTTGTCTGTACTTTGTGATTTCATTTCGATTGGTTCTTTATTCTGACATAGAAACCGATAATTTCAGATTCATGATGTTCATAGATAATATTGTAGGCCGCCATTAAACTCTCTGGTGCCTCAGAATGTGCCAGAATTATCTGGAAGTGAAGCAAAAAGTAAATGAATAATAATATTAACAGACTATTTTGCTTAACAGGCAATTTGATTATATTCAAACAAATATGCTAAATAGGTATTCGCACAGTAAGAACAGACTATATGTTGTTTTAGAGTTGAAATAAAATACCTCATGAGGATCTCATGAGAAGTTTTGTGGTTTGGAAAAACTGTGCAGAACAAATGCATTCACACACAAAGAAAAAAGGTATCACAAGGTTAGACAGCTATAGCACTGTTACATAAACCCTCCCACACACAACCCCATAAAAACCAAGACAACAGCCGCACAGACAGACAGGGAAGTCACTGAGTGCACTGGTTGTACAGACACAATCCTGAGTGTGTGTGTTTGATCCATCTCCAAACAATGCAAGTGTTTGTTTTGAGAAAGTCATTCTTTTTCATGTCTTTTTAATGACACCGTTGAAAGCAACAGCCTGGTTTCACTCTGACTCACAGCACTCACACTTTTTCCCCTGAAGGCTGCAAAATGACTTTGACACACTGACATTGTGGAGCTTTAGTTCATTAAGATCTCTTTTGTGTCAGAGTCCTGGACTAAAACGTCCACAGTAGCTGAACATTTATACTCTCCTCTAAAGATACGACCAGCGGAGTCCCACAAGGCAGTATTCTGGGCCCAGTTATATTCCAATAAACTTGTTTTTCTTTTGTAATTTGATGCAAATACAGACTGTTTTGTATGTAAATACTGCATGTCTGCTTTTCAAGTTGTTGCGAAGACGAATTTCCACCTTGGTGGACAATAAACGATAAATTCTATTCTAGATTTAATAATCAGAACTACCAATAAATTCACGTATAAGATAAAAACTACCGATTTGTTTTGTATCTCCTACAGTTTCTTTTCAATTACAAAGATGACTGATATGCCAAACTATGCTGATTGTCTTTTTATCGATACAAATCACACATCATCATCATCATACAGATCAGAGGGGTAGTGTCAGTTTACCTGGCAACGGGGCGGTGCACAGCATGGCTGCCGTGATGATGAGGCGAGTCTCGCCTTGACAACACCGGGGACCTTGATGTAGTCCTTACGGGAACCTTTTTTGATAAAGACAGTGACGCGCTCACACGTGAACACTCTGTGAGCATGAATGTGTGTTTGAAAGTGCAGCGAATACATAAAATACACAAAAACATACAGAAACCTTCAATCATAAAACTATTAGCGGCATCAAAACAACCCTGGTTGACCATCTTGCTCAAGGCCTCTCAAGTAGCGTTAGAGGCTAGCTCTTTAAGCTAAATTAGCAAACGATGCTTATTAAAAAGAGAAACATTAACTTTCAAACCCAAATTTTAAAAACACATTTATTAGCAGCTCTTCCACTCCCCTAAAGCGCCAACCGTGTGTAGCTACTAGCATAGCCTTATAGTCAGATAACGTCAGCTAATTCATCCAGACTGTCTGGGCTAATCTGATTGGTAAATCAGCTAGCTTGCCGTTTGCAAATTAATTTATCAGCTAAAGTTACAAAGCAACTAACCAACAGATCCATGCAGTGTAGCTAAGTCAAAGCTAGCTGGCTAACCTAAGCTTGCTCGCTTAAATTGTAAACAACGATGTTGATTTTAGCCAAGAATAAATGATGTAACGGCACAAAGCAAAATTGTGTAACTATTTATCGCTTTTTGCTAGCTAAGCGCGATGCAAGGCAGGGCTGCCAACTATTCAACAGGAAGCTAAGCTAAGGTTAGCCAGCTAGCTGTAACTTAGCTTCGCGGTATGGATCTGGCGCTAGTTGCTTTGTTACATTAGCTGCTGAAGTAATTTGTAAACGCCAAGCTAGTTAGAATCATGGGAGTCAATGAACATTAGAGATAGTACCGTTATCATAAATATGATATATAATTGTAATGTAATTGTAGTTTTGGCCGATGCCCAGGAAGCCAACTGCAGTTCACTTAACGGCCACCGGTGTCCTTAACAACGAGGACCTTTAAGATTTGACATCTTTAAAAACAGTTATCCCAATCAAATTCACAAAAATCAATTGTGCATGTTAATTTAATCACTGCTACTTATGAGCTGTGCATTTTTAATATAGCTGCACTTTCACCTTCAAACGTGCCGAGTGAAACTGTAGACCAAGAGAACGCAATTCATGTCAAACATGTTGTATCAGACAAATCCTCCTCCTCTAACCTGCTCAAATTGGCCCAAAGCACCACTGAAAATGAAAAACCATCACATCCAGAGTCACAGATCACACCCAGAGTCAAAGCTTTCCCTTTTCCAGACTCCTATGGAGTGTAATAAAGCCGAAACATAACCTTTAATAACATCCAAAGCTCGACACAACACATCATTTAACACAAACAGCCATTATTTTAGCTTTGTTAAGAAGTGTAAGTTAGGGGCAAAATGAAAAAAAGATATGCATTGATGTTAATGGACATACTCTTAAGTTTAAGTCGTGTTGAGACTCTGTTCTCCGTAGTTACAGTAAGTCTTGTGGTTAGAAGTCGTGGTTAGACTTGGAAGCAGTTCTGTTTATAACTCAGGGTTCAATTTACTAACTTTGGCTCTGTGGACTGAATTTAGACGTCTCTTCTTTTGGATTCTGACTCCCCACATCTGTGGCTTTTACCACACAGCGTTCCTGTCTGTCCTATACTTAGCCAAGACGTCCAACACGCTATACATTCAGGTGGAAAAATGTTTCTAAATGTAAACCTCTCTCTCCTCTCCTCTGCATATGTTTCTCTCCCTCTGCAGTTATTGTTTTATGTCATTTTATGGTTGTTCAGGAAAAGCAACATGAGACAGATTGTCTCAATTTGTAGATTATGAACCTGGAAGTCATCACTGGTTCCCTCCACAAACAGACAATCAGATTCTTACATTCGATTTTTGGATCATTACATAAAATAATCTCCGTGTCAAACAAACAGTTGTGATTCTTCCAGGTTTAGTTCATCAAGATAATCTTCACTAATGAACCTATAAAGGAACTCCGTTCACTGACCTATTTTAAATCAGAGAACTAAACGTTACAATCTATTCAGCTTGTGTTAAACACAGACCTGATTTCAGACATCTAAACTACATCACATTGACTTCTAGACAAGGTAACAGGAAGTGCTAAAATGCTGACTCATGTCTGGGTTTTATGAGTCTCTTTGTGTCAACACTGATTCACACCGAGTGACGCTAACTTCCTCTTTCTCTGGATATTCTGTGTGTCAGGGAGAATAGATTCAGAATATGGGATTTTGTCAGACCTGCTTATTTAAAAAAAATAAAATAAAAAATTTATGTTAATTCAATGTGGATTTAATTAAATCTATAATTCCCAGACATGATTTATTTTCAAGCAGAGTGTGGGAAGCTGTTAAAGTATTAAATTTAACTTAAATTAAACTCCTGCTGCCAGACTAGGTTTGGGGGGGTCTTTCTCCCTGTCCTTACCCGGGGCGGGACCTCCTCTGACGGCCTATGCTGGGGGTGGGGCTGTGGGTCAGTGCGTGCAGGCGATGATGATGAGGAGGATGGTGATGAAGGTGGAGGGTGATGGTGTTCCTGGCTGCTGCGAAGGTGCAGATTTTCAAAGCTAGGGGCGAGCGGCTCGCTGTAGGAATGCGGCCGCGACACGGCGGGCGGCGTGGCGGTGGCGGAGGATGATTTTGGCGAGGCCACGCTGCCGCTGCTCTTTAAAGCAGCCAGATGGGAACGGACCTTTACAGACAACAGAAACACAATGGGGGGGGGGGGGGGGGGCAGTCTGCATGCAGTGCACTCTGACAAGGACAGGGGATTCTGGGTATCTTTAGGGGTTTGTTAGATGGGAGCCTAGTACTGTTCCCTGAGGAACCCCTTTTGCAAAACCTTCAGGGACACCGACATGCAGCTTTTATTTGATCCCTTTCAGACTTTCAGACATCACTGACCTCATCCAGCTATTAATGTGAAGACATTTTGTCAAAATACAGTCTTTGTTATGGCTTCCTTCAGACATGACAGCACCGTTACAGAAACAGCCAAAATACACGCAATATTATTTTTGTTATTTCCTAATGCTCCTCCAATTTCACTTGGTTTCCACAGCTGTTTGAGCAGAACGTCTCCTTTAACTGAACTACCTCCTTTAACTCCCTTATTGCAGTTAGTCGTTGCAAAAAAATATGATTTAAGCTCCTGTGTTGGTGTTCCTGTGCTTCAGTCTGGAGCAATACATCCGTTTCTCTAACTGATGATCTGAAAGTTCCTTCATATCGTTTGATGACTTCTAAACTAAGTTGTTTTGTCTAAACCTAACTAAGTAGTTGTGTTGTCTCAACCTAACTAAGTTGTTTTATTGTGTAAACCTAACTAAGTTGTTTCCTGTGAAGACAGAAGTTTACTTTGAAAAGACTATTCATGTAACAAGCGGAAATTGACACGTGTTGCTGAACATTCGTAGAAAAAAGCCTGAAAGATGTTTAACTTCTCTTAAGCTGTATGCACCGTTGTATGCGTAGTAATCATACGACTGGATTATACTGCTGAGAGTTTGTAAACAGATATTTTGATGTAGTTTTTCTGTTGTGTTAAACGCGTCCTCCATTCACTTCAATTCATCAAGACTTCTCTCTATTTTTGACTCTTCTTTCATTGTGGAGAACATGAGAGAAAAGTTTTCTTCAAGACTTAAAGG
This sequence comes from Anarrhichthys ocellatus, assembly GCF_004355925.1. Classification (NCBI taxonomy): domain Eukaryota; kingdom Metazoa; phylum Chordata; class Actinopteri; order Perciformes; family Anarhichadidae; genus Anarrhichthys; species Anarrhichthys ocellatus. Next base: position 3,133 of record NW_022280107.1, on the reverse strand, counting down.
TAACACAAGGTGAGTAACTGATACACAAATGATCATTTTATGGGTGAACTACTCCTTTAATTAATAACCACTGCTCCCCAGTGAGTCAACAAATATAAGTTCTTATCTGGAGAATGAAATATATATATATATATATATATATATATATGAGCACAGAATGATGGACATTACTTTTGGCCTAACTCCTATTTGCTGATGTTTTGCTTGATGAATATCAGCCGTGCATGGTGGCATGGATGAAAAGGTAGAGATTATAGTTAAGTGATAGATTTATTACAGAGCTCTTAAGAAGAAGGAACAAGTTAGTGCATTTAATCTCTTTCAGAGTATTTCAGTTTGAGCTGCTGCAGCCTTTACGTTAATCTGACGGCTCCTCGTAGAAGCTGATGGAGGATGGAAATGTTACAGGTCAGTGAGGTTTATGTCGGACTTTTATGTAAAATTTATGTAAAACTGGCATCACATTTACGTAACGAGGTCCATGTCTGGAAGAAGGAACTGCTTCTCTTAAAGTAACCCAGAGATCCTCTGATTAATGTTTTAGAACTTCAACTTTAAGACCTGGTGGAATATCAAACCATCAGCGCTGAACACAAGAAGTTAAGAGCCACTGGCTTCATATGTTGAGCACCAGAGCGGATTTAACTTCTTATTTCTGAGGGTTCTTATCAGCTGCTGTCGTGTTTGCATGGAGGGAAAACCTGAAGACCTTTAGGCCTCATAGTACCCTCATAGAACCCCTAAAGAACCCAGGTTTTTAAGAGTGCAATAGGAGAAATAATAGTACATTCAGCTGTCGTCACTGAGGCTGCACCTTTTTTTTTCGGGGAACAGAAAAGAGGTCAGGACGGACGTGAAGGAGCAAATTAATGTCAGCTGTTATTGTCATTAAAGAAAACAACAATAAGCACGGACGGTAGATCAGAGATGAAGCATCCTGAGACAAAGACAGTGAGACTCATTTTAATCTTTACCAATTCATGACCGCCTTTAAGTATCTGGTGTTACTGTTTGTCATGTTTATGTACAACCTGCTCAGAATAACTGATTATCATATGTTACTGATTATAATATATAATGTAACTTCACACTTAGTATTAAGACTTAAAGGCTGCGATGCACCAACAAGGATTAGTTTAATCGAAGATTAGTGTTAATCAGAGTTTAGCTAAACTAGGTTTAAAATGAGTAAATCCAAGATTAAATTACAGTGAAGTTTAATCAATATGGAGATGCTGAAACCAAAATAAATAAATAAATCAATAATAATATTGAAATCTAGGTTTAGAGTCAAATCTAAACTGACGTTTAAAGATATGTTTAAATTGTATCTTTCTGTATTTTAAGATAGTTTTAAAGTTTAAAGTTAAACCATGATTCAATCAGGTTTAAATAATGAAGCCCAGACTGAGTCAATAAGTGCATTTCAAACTTTTTGTATTAAAGAGAGGCGTCTGAGTAAACGTCCTGATTTAAATTTAGTCTCCAATCCGGTTTCACTTTCTGAGTCGCACCACCTCTCAGGCCTCAGGAGGATTCAGCTTCACCACCAACAACCAAGCATGAAGATGAATAATGTTAACAAAAGCATGACGATGAATAATGTTAACAAAAGCATGAAGATGAATAATGTTAACAAAAGCATGAGCACGAGCCGGCAGGGAAACACACACGAGCAGAATACAGCATGCACACATCCAGTCTGAATAGTTCAGACTTTATTCAATTAGCTCTGATCAAGAACTCAAATATGAACCCGTCCAAGTTTAATCCAGCGCACAGTGAAGAAGAGTTTGTGTGTAACAACGCTAACACACAACAACACAACTCAAACTGATTCATCCACTTGTAACATTACGGTAAACGCTTGATAACGCACCAGTGATTTACACCATCCCCCCCCCATCGTTCTTACAAAAGTTACAGCATCGTCTTTAATAATTTAATCTGTGTGACATATTCAAAGCAGATAGACTTCAATGACCTGGGATTATTCACGCTTAGTGCGTTGAATCCGTCGCTGGAAGATGACTAATAACATCTGAGTCACCGGCTGAAAATCTGTCTGCACATGAATTATACATGTTTTAATCAACAGCACACAATGAGGAGGTGCAGCAGAGACACCAAGCAAACACCCATGGTCACGCACACACACACACACACACACACACACGCACACACACACACACACACACAAAAAGTGACTCTGAAATAATTACACATTTGGAGAAAGTGCTTTTGTTTGCGTTGACGAGTGGGAGGACAAGCTGTCGATCAAAGGGTTAATCACGGGAGAGGAATATGTAATCAGGCTTGTGATCGTTTTCATTTTCATTCCACAAAGAGTTTTCTTTTACAGAAAAAAAAGGAAAAACAAACATCTGAAAACGAGCGTTCTGTCATTAACGTGGAGATTTAATGAAAGTTTCACATTGAAATGGCTGAATTGAAATAGAATTGATGAAAACCCTGAAAGACTTCAAAAACATCCAGCAAGGAGGAAGTGGCACAACGAGAGGACACATCTCACATATTATAAAACCCGTTCACACCGCAGAGCACAGACTCAAGTATCTCACTTTAACAATGACCTGAAAGAGAGAACCTTCATTATGATTAGAATAACAACACACAAAGCAACATCCAGAGTCAGTGGAGATGGGAGGAACGTCTCTCCTCTCTGGAGATACAAGCTCTGCAGTGACTGACAGCACATCACTGGTCCTGAGAGGAAATGAGCACCGACAGCATCCTCCAGACTAAATCAGATTTAGCCGACTCACATTGGACAAACGGCAGCTCCACAACCAAAGAGAGAGAAGTCGACCTTTAGTGTCATGAGAGCTTTACTGTCATCGTCTCCGTCAAGAGAAAATACAGTTGCTACTCCAATCAAGTGCCGAGTCATAAACACGGACTGTATATAAGAAGAGGACGTAGTCGTCATGACGCCTGTCGTTGGTTTGTGAACGCTTTGAAGCCTCGAGTTCGGCGTTTTGACCGTCACCATGTTGTTTTTTTTTGCAACCAGTGAACAGGAAGTGACCATATTTGGACAGCGGAGGAGTGACGTAGAGACTCCATATACGTCTCTGGTGGCGACCTGTCAATCACTGTGTAGCCCCGCCCT
>NW_022280106.1:1773794-1803047 GCF_004355925.1 Anarrhichthys ocellatus | reverse complement strand
TTTTTTTTTATTAGTTATTTTGCATCTTGTAGCAGATAAATTGAAATGAAACAATGTAATTTTGCAGTTACCCTGAAAATGAGATCAATGACAAGTAACATATTACGGTGGTCTTCTTCTTCCTGTTATTATTGTTATTAATTGTATAGTATTAAAGTCATCTGGAAGATTTCATTTAAATTAGAGTTATCACAATGTAAATGTCATGGAGATGATGTACTGTGTTCCCATGAGAACAGCAGTGATGTTGGCATTACACAGGCACAAAGATCACGTTCTAAACCCAATCAAAGCTGAACCTGAGGGTTGAATGTGTTCTTGTGTTTGACCTGCAGCTGTCTCTATATCTATCTTTGCTGTTGAGATGGTGGAAATCAAATGTTCTGCTCCTGTGTACTCAGAAGCCTGTGTGGCACCTTTTGTACTGAATTAAAGAATGGTACAGTTTTTATCACAGAGCTTAATGTTGATTTTGTTCTGTTGACATATTGCTATTAATATGTGATATGGTTGTGATCAAAGGGCTCCACAGTGGCAACCAGAACTTGGCCTTTTGGTTGCCATAGTGGGTGACCACTTATGAACATAAAAAATAGGGATGCACACCAAAATCTATACATTTTATTATTTGTTGCATTAGTGAGATTTGGACTTTGCTGTCATGTTTAAAACTGGAATGCTACACAGGTTCCGAATTGTCCGACACACAGAAAATTGATCGGGGATCAATAAGGGAATCCATAAAGAACTAGACCGATAAGCAGAATTAATAATACCATCTGTAGCAATAAAACCTATTCAAGCCCCATCGTGTGTCGGTGCGTTTACTCGCATACAAGCACTGGAGCTCCAAGCAATGCAAGCGTGCAGCTCTCAACCGCAGGAAGAGGTGGAGGCTGTGAGAGCTGGCCCATTCACAAGATATTCATTACTAAGCTGATGTATAATGGCATAGTATTATAATCACTCAAAATATGAAAATAGCAACTATTTTCAATTACAGCAACCAAAAGATGATTCCTGTACCAGCCTGGCAATGTGCTCAGCATTGAATTGTAGCCTACACCTCCAGTTTCTCTCTGCCAGAATACTACCTGTGTGTGTGTGTGTGTGGGTGTGTGTGTGGGTGTGGGTGTGGGTGTGGGTGGGGTGCTTTCATTAAACCCAAATGAGTTCAAGAATATGTAACATTTTAGCGACTGACAAGGTCTGGAGCTCGGGTTATAAATCAGGGACCACCAGCAGGCCCTTATCATGATGATTGGTGTTGTGGCTTATAGTACACATTCAGAAACACATTTCCGTTAGATTCGCACAAATTGCTCACACTAAGCCTGGAAATGTCAGGGCTTTGCCTGGTTGTCAATATTCAGGCACAGCCTTTGCTCAAAATAGGGAATAATATTGTTTTTCATGCACGACAGTACAGGCTCTGAAACGTCAGAGCAGTGAGCATTACCAACACACAATGTGGCTGAACAATCACTGTAAAGCTATGTATCACCCACATACAGCTGAATGTCAGTGAGTACAGAAATTGTGTATTTACAATAAATATCATGGCCTATTCAATCATCTCTCAAGAATGAATACACAAGCTCTTACTGTTAGGAGACTTTGATAAGTCTACAGCCAGTCTGTACTGACATGTTGGTAGAGTAGTATTTGTGTATTAGGGTGTGAGAATATGATATTACTGTGTGTTATGAGTGCTGGCGTCTTACACGCTGCCTTTGGAGTCTTTTTGCTGCTTTTGGTAATTATATTGCATCTATTTTTCCCATGAACAAAACCAGGCAAAGAGGGCAACTGCCTCTAAGGGCCACTGAGGGCCCCGTGTGGAACATGTTTGTATTAGTTTTATATGCACAATAAAAACAGAAATATAAAGGGCCTTAAGGTAATTACATCTTGAAGCCATGTCTTGTAGATGGACCCTGTGTCAAAATAACTGCTTAGTACTATTATTATTATTGCTTACATGGTGCATATTCTCTACTGTGTAATTTGTGTTAAATCAAATGACCACATCTGACACAAAGCAAACCTGGGGTTTTTCCAGTTCAGTGAATTGTCAGTGGGTTAATCCATATAATAACAATAATCTCATACCTGGTTGTATTCAAAGACTTATCAGAGTTCCCAGATTAAAGGTTGCATATTGTAGAAAGTGAGACATTTATGTCTTTTTTGATTATAAAGAAGGTCTAAGTTTGCTTTATGCTCAAGGTACAACACTTAAAGTTTTTCTTTGACTCGCTTGCTCCGCTCTTAAAACACCGGCACAAAGTATGTTGTCAACAAGTCACCTGTCGACTTTAAATGATGTCAGATTCTGGAGGATATGTTGTCTCTGATTTGTTAAAAATCGATTAGAGATGAGGCAATGTCCTCTGTGCAGCAGATATAAGAAAGAGGGTCAAAGTTCAAGATGCTATTTTATGAGAAAGTAGAATGTCCCAACTGAACACATTCTGCATACAATGCTTCAGACTTTGTAAGGGCAGCTGCTCTATAAGTAAAAAGAAAAAGTATGCAATTTGGAAAGCAGCTAGTGAGTCTGCAGATGCACAAGACCTATCAGAGCAGAGTGTGTTTCTCCTGGAGGTGGGCTCAGAGAGACAGGCACGATAACAGAGCGTTACAGACTGATAGAGAATACAGGTATATCCAGACAGACACTCTTGGAAGTGATTTTTGAACTCTAAAGCATGTAAACATGTTCGAGAAGAAACCCTGAAACACAAATATGAACCTAAAGATGAGCATATGTCTCCTTTAAATTATATACCGTATTACAGACAATTGAGCGGATACCCGTCCTCACTGTATAAAGTGGCTATTATGAGACAGGATGATGTTTTGCAAGTGTTAAACTACAGAGTTGTGTTTTGTAACAATAATAAAGCTCAAGCAGACAGAAATGTATGGAAACAATATAGCCAACAGCAAACACATGACAATGGCACCGTGTTGCCCACAGAGTTAACAAGAAAGAATGTATCTGCTCTATTGTCACAACGTCTCAATTCGTTGTGGACAAAGAGAGTGTTCATGTGGTGGTAAGTACAGGTATTATAGAGGACCAAATTCCTAATGGTTGACTGGTGAATATGGTCTGCAAGTGTTTCCTTTACATTTAGGGATATACAACTTACCACACAAAATGAGAAGATTTAATATAAAATATATTTTTTAAAGCGATTTGTTGGGTGGATGCACAGTAAAACTTGAACAAAATAGTGCTAAAATGTATTGAGATTTAGATGGACTACATGACGTCCAACAACAAAAAGCTGTGTTTGTAACATCCGCGCTACATCCTGCTAAACCACGCCCATCTGGGTGATTTGACCTTTTCCCACAATCCACCGGGGGACACGAAAGGCGCCTTTTGCAGCCCATACATGTCAACAAGGAGGAGGGGAAGACGAGGCTCATCTTCTGTTAAATACATCTAATGCTTGAATATATAACACACTGGTTTTGTGGGACGATACGTGTGTCTTGCATTCTTCTGTTTAACGTCCTTTAACGTTTATTACTACCGACATGGCTCCGTTCAGCCTTGTGACAGCAAGCGTTAGCTGGTTGGCTAAGTCCTTCAGTGTTTTCTCCAGCACAAGCACCCTGGCAAGGTAGCTAACCTTAAGTTACTTCACTGTGTTAGCTAACGTTAGGTGAACTTGTGTTAGCAAGCTAGCATTAGCTTGCCCTCTTTGCAATTCGCATAGCCTACTGTAAGCACGTTTTTTATCATTAGAAATGAGATTTCACTTAAACGGAAATGGTTGGAAAGGGTATCCTAGCATGTGCTAACGTTAATATTAGGATAGGTTAATGTTAGCGTTAAATATAGGACGTGCGAAATAACGCTACTCTATGACCCTCAGACAACTAGGTTCGGTTATCCTCGTATTGTTGAACAACCAGACACGTTTTGACGTGTTAATTTAAATAACAATTCCCTTTTATTATGGTGGTAGGGCTTTGGGTTTGAGGAGCTTTTAGGGTGATGATATCTATAGGTTCAAAATGGATTCATCACACTGAAAGGAATGCACGTGTAGAGGTTGGAGCTGTAAAAAGGCCTTTCTTTATCAGGTGCAGCAGTTTTAGTGCTTTCTTTCTTTTTTATGCTGGGGTATAAGTTGAAGCCATAACATACCGATGGTCCACTACTAAGCAATACTTAACGTGAATAAAACAGAAGGTCTGTTAGATATATGCTAAATGAATGAATGAGCAAAAAGTGATGGTTAGAGCTGCAACTAAAATGTATTTACATTTTCACTTAATCTGACGATTATATCTTTGTGTTATTGATTATGTAGTCTTTGAAATGTCAAGTAACAGTAAAAGCTAGAACTAGAGTTTGTTTTCTTCATTATTTTTCCTTGGAAAAAAACGAACATTATCAAAATAGTTTATATTAATAGTTTTTTTTTGTCAAACAACTGATAGAAGAATTGCCCAATCGTTTCTGCCGTAGAAATGTTCACGGTAGTGTGTTGTGTTACTCTTGAGTTGGTACCATTAAAGCACCACTAAGTTACCAGATTCTTGAATTAAGTTTTGTGTAAAGTTCTCTCCATTAGAAATAATGGATGCCAGGATTGTCTCCACATTATGTCATATTTATATATATGTGTGTGTGCCTGCATGCTGTAGGTGTACCAGTGTCCTTCCAGCTGCATACGTCAACCCAGTGAGATGTCTGACCTCTCAGGCCAGTGGGCCCCCAAAGAGACCTCTGAATGGTTACCTGAGATATGTTCTGCAACAGCAGCCGGTCATAACCAGACACAACCCAGGTATATCTGCAACACGTTTCGATGGCAGCTTAACTTATTGATTTCATGAACAAGCCGCGCTGACACAACAGCTCGTAGTACTATAAGCTAGGCTGGACACACACATTCGAGTATTTGTTCAGTGGGTAGGTATTTTTATTCAATAACAAATAATAATACAAATGATACTGTAGAATAACGGTATCCTTAAAAATGAATGCCTTTAAATAAACCGAGTCATGTCATGGAGACGAGCCAAGCCAGAACTCCCTGCCACCATTGCTTGTGAGGGATGGGGCACCACTCACACATGGATGTGTGTTTCATGACTCGAGTCCGTGCTGCCTGCCAACAGAGAGCTTAATGCACATCTCTGATATCCGTGTGGAAGAAGCTTATTATAATCATTGAAATGTCATTTCAGAGCACATGGCTGAGCTAGATCAGTTTGAGAGTTCAAGGACTCAAATGCTTCAGTTCTATTGTTAATAAACATCTTTCAATTGTTGCCCTCAGAAATCAAATCAGTGGATATCATCAGGAGAATCGCCCAGCAGTGGAGAACCATGAGCCCAGAACAGAAACAGGTACATTTTACTTTACGTGTTAAACACAATTTACTGAATTCCTTTTATTCAAGTTTTTATCTGTGCAGACATTGTAGTAAGGCAATGGCTGCAAGTGGTAAATCATCTCTCATTTATCTTCTGTTTTCATACAGTCTCTCCACATATGGGGTTTTGTCAGTCTGTTGTTGTGACCAAAGTTCTGGTTGGTCTCTGTCACCCTTGTAGCCTTTTCAGGAAGCCTCTCTTCAGGCCAGGGAGCAGTTTAAGGTGGACCTCCAGCACTACCAGGCCCAGCTGACCCCAGCACAGGTCCAGCAACAAGCCCTGGAGAAGAGGCAGAGGATGGCCAAAAGGAAGGCCATCCGCAAAAAGAGGGTAAGAGAGACGGTAGATGTGGAACAGGGAAAGGACGAGGTTGTCTAGAGCTTGCAGACTGTTTTTCATTTATGTGCTCTTAGAAACACATCTTAGACTTGCTATTCAAACTATCTAGAAGTTTGAGTTTGCTGACAATCTGAGTACTAAACCATATTCCATCTACTGTTGTTCAACAATACATATGCACGTGTGTGTGATCCAGGAGTTGACCAACCTGGGGAAGCCCAAGCGTCCTCGCTCTCCTTTCAACATCTTCATGTCGGAGCACTTTGTGGAAGCCAGAGGAACCACCACACAGGTCGGTAACCACAGCTCCATCACATGACATTTAACGAGATATTCAGGGGGAGTAATGTTGATGCATGGACTGGTCTGGCATTACAGTTTGTACTGAAATGAACAGAATCTGTTGTTTTCACCGACTTTCTCTTGTTCAGAATGTTTTACACATGGACATTCTAAAGTGACCTTTCTCTACGGGGAGAAAAACACTTGTTTCTACTGAAATCAACTTAAAAGAGAGTCAAATATTACTTCATGTAAAAGTAATATTCTCTTCACTGTATCAATGCATCATGGCTGCCAATTTACATAGAGGTTTGATTTTATTGTTATGAGTATTTGTCTGACGGTAGTTTTTAGGAACCTGCTCTAGCAGCTCCCTTTATTGGATAGTTGATGGAGACAGAACACTAGGACATGCAGCAAAGGTCCCCGGCTGGAATACATATGATTATGTGCTTGTATTGCAAAAAAAAAGGACCATTGCTGAGCACAACAGTCGTTGATATGTTTCTGCCAATGTGGTTGATTCAGGCAAAGATGAAGTCACTGTTGGAGGACTGGAAGAATCTGTTCGGTCATCAGAAACAGGTTGGCCAAACAATCATTACACGTCTTTATTGTTCTAGGTATAAGCCCACCACATGTGAAACAAGACATCCAGTGTTGTACAGTGTCCAGATCTCCTCTGTTTGTTCCACACGGCAGGTCTACATGCAGCTGGCAGAGGACGACAAAATTCGCTATAAGAATGAGATGAAGTCGTGGGAGGACCACATGATGGAGATCGGACGAGAAGACCTGATCCGAGAGCAGACCCTGTCCACCAAGAAAAAACCTGCTGCAAAACGTTTGGCGGCCAAGACGGGGCCAAATAAGGCTAAAGCTAAAGCAGTAAAGAAGGCCACTGCCACAGGGAAGTCCAAAACAAGCAGGAAGACAGCAAAGAGTAGCTCTGTGAAAACTGCCAGGACTACTAAGAAGACATAAGACGTGTTCATCTACTAGAGTCTAAAGGGAAAGAAGAGCTTTCATGACAACTGAAACAGAAGTTGTGATGACCCAGGGCGGTGCTCTGCTTGGTTGTTTTCCTCTAATGTAAAATCCACAAAGTTCCCAGTTGTCATGAAGCTTCCTAGGTTCAGCAGGAAAAACCCTTTTACAGCATTCAGACAGATGAAGATGAATTCACAATAAATCATCACATCTGTTCAGTAAGAACTACATCAGATAAGCCCCGACACCAGGACCGTTACAAGGCGTCCAAATGATGATCTAGTGCGGGATAGTTCCAGAGGAACCTGAGGAAATGTAATGATTTCAGATGTTTATACCATACAATTTGCAAGGTTTCATAGCCCCGAGTGTAACCACAAGGTACCCGAGGAGTATAAAGGTTACTGTTGCAGTCTCAAAAACATCCACACATTTTCTATTTTTGGTATTTCATAAAGAGTATCAATGTCAAAAAGAAGTCTGGTGTTATTCTTAGTTTGCCTTGTCAACAAATCCATGAAAAGTCCTAAACCAACGATGTTGGTGCGTGTCTCCCAGGCCCAGTGCTTCTACTGAAGGCACGCATCTTTAGAAGCCCCCCACAGGCTCAGTAAGTTCCTAAGCCAGCTGGTCATTGTAGTTTTTAGTAAACAGGAGGAAATAGTTCATTTGTTGGTGATTCTTTCTACATCTGGTGCTCTAGTGATAAACCAGCGTGTTCATGTGTTTAAGTAGGTCTGAACAACAATGGAGCTCTATCACGTCGAGTACCACAGAGCAGGGAAGTCAGAAACTACCGACAGGCCAATGAATACTTTTTATTTGTTTTTCATATTTTCACAGGATTTGTTGACGATATTAAAACTAGAATGACAGCAGCCTTAAGCTGAGCAGAGTGCATGTCCCCGTGCACGTGTTTACAGACTCTCATCAATGCAACCTGACTGAATTATTTGTCTCATAGCTGCTGTTCCTGCAGCACAACCTCACACTGTGAAACACTGCTTTGTGTCATTTATGGCATAAGTAACATTACTGACTGACATTTTGTTTTTTTTAAACAAATTTAGTTTTATCGTTCCAGTCGAGCTTTATACGAGATGTTTTCTTGTTCCGTTAAAGCTGTTCTGGTCGATAATAGATCCGCCCCTTCATCCAACTCATTCTCTGGCACACCTTCCTTTCTGCTCGGTTCATGGTCCTAAAGTCCCCGATCGTTCTGCTCTTCGTGTTTGGGATGATTATGAAGATCGTACTCTCAGTATTGACAGATGCTTTTGCTTGTAGAATGTATGTAGAGCTACCAGCGTTTACTACAGCGTGTTTTCTTTGTACTGTGTATTTACTGAATAAAGATGTACATACACCTTTCTACAAAAGGACCTTTTATGATGACTTAAAAATACACACAAAAGCCACAAGTTTAAGAAGAACGCACAGACGGCACATTCTCTAGAGGCTCCATGTCCCACTTTTTACTGCTATGATTCTGCTGAAGTTCAATAAACGCTAATTTTGAATGATTATCTGCACCACTTCAGATACTAAAGAATAAAGACTTAGAAGTCATTTACTAACTCCCCTTTTTATCATTTATAAGCAGTGCATAAACATGTAACAACTGATTTATAACGCACTAATGTAGTCGTAAGCAAAAACAGTGTTAATGTGTTTGTGTACATGATTGACAATATAGAAAAATGTTTTTACAGAAGTTATAGTTGTTGACAAATACTGTACATTGAGACACTAGGACTCATTAAATCTGCTTATGCTACATTATAGTAAGTTATAAAGCTTTTAGTAAAAGTTAGTTTACTGCTTATTAATGCTAAATACTGGGACTTCAGTAAAATGTTACAATTTTTGTTCTCTTTGGTAATCCCGTCATTCATTTATATCATACCACAAGAGTAAAAGAAAGTCTTGCTTCACTCACCTCTTCTGGGAGAAAGTTTCTGTTGCAGCATTATTAACAGTCAGTGACAACAGCATGCACTGAGCACACCTGTAGTACCTTTACTGTCTGGTAAGAATACGTCTTTAAAGAACAATGCTTGAAAGTGCTGTACACATAAGATACAGTAAAACAGATGTAAGATTACAATGTACAGCATATAAACATAATGAGATATCAGTATAGAAGACACACAAATGAAATAGAAATGAGTTCTAGAGGTGGTTGAGGGTGAGAGGATGGCGAGTAGGTGATTCCAGAGACACGGTCCCCTCTAGCATGGAGATCGGATCTGGAGCCATGAACAGACATGACCGACTGTACCAGCAGTCCAGCAAATCAACAGTCTTGCATCTGATTCCATTGAGAGGTCACTGAGATGGTTCTTATGTACTTCCACGGCAAAGCTGGACCGACGTTTAAAAAAAAAAATGGATGACCTGAAAGGACTTCCAGAAACTATAATGAAAAGATTTCAGCAATAGATGGAAGTTTGGAATCAGATATGTAGTTAATATAAAGACTTATCTATCAATGTTTTACTGTGCCAACTTCAGCCACTGGAGGTCAACAACATCTGGAAATACAGCTGCTGTTCAGGGTCGTCCTTCAATCACAGGATCGACGGTTCAAATCCCAGCTCCACTAGTCCATGTCGATGTGTCCCTGGCAGGACACTTAACCCCAAATTACTCCCGCAGGCTGTTCCTGTGGTCCATGAATGGGTATGAGGGATCAGAGAGTCCTGATGGGCAGGTGGCACCTTGCATGGTAGCGCCTGTCATCAGTGTGAATGGGTGAATGACGACATGTAGCGTTACAGCACTTTGAGTGGTCAGAAGACTAGAAAAGAGATATACAAGTACAGTCCATCTACCGTTTAGAAGCTCACAAGGTGAAGTGAGAAATGAAATGATGTTGAGGTAACAAAATGCAGGCTGACAAACATCTAATAGTAATACTGAAGATGCCATATCTAAGTTGGCTAAATGCAAAAGGGTTACAAATCCCAGCAGTACATCAGTTGTTGTTTTTAATTTGTATTAAACCAGACACTCTTTGAGATTACAACCTCTTTGAGGGAGAACTGGCCAAGATAGAACACCGTTACAAGGTTACAAAAATATAAAATAAAGCATGTTAAAAACAGACAAGGGACAACAGAAACATAATATAAAATCCAGCTTAGAATAGCAACAGCACTCTTCATTACACAGTCGTTTTTTAATCAGAGCTTTGCTTTGTGTTCTGACGGTTCCTCCGTGACCGAAATAGAACGCTGTTCTACCACGTGGTGACCAAACCCTGGTACCTGGTAGAGCCAACATCAGGATGGTGCCATCAGTGCAGCTACGGGTTGATCAGTCCACGACTGTACATTTACTTTGCACCATTTTGGTCTATTGAACAAATAACATGACACACATGCTGAGAGGCGGGTCTCTGGGAATTAATAGAGGAGCACAGCTAGCTCGCTGTCAGACTGATACACTAACACGTACGACAGTTGAGTTATCAAAGCCTCTGTAAGTCACAAATGCACTCCTCAGTGGTTTTGTTGTACGGAAGTCTGGAATTTCGGCCTTTGTCTCTGTTCAAAGAGGGCGTCGGCTGTCGATGTGATCGTCCTCCTTGATCTGTCCCAGGACGTCCACTCACTGGTGTGGAGCTGGGGGGTCTCTCGCTGGTGTTCGGTCATCAGAGAAATCAAAGCATAAACACGATAAAACAGGTTACTGAGGGTAACGTACATAGCTGCCTTAAAGAGGACCATCGGTCCTTTCCTCCACAGTGATCTGTTGGCGTGGTAACAAAACATCAGATCAGGAATCCTACAAAGAGTCTTTGAGCTCTGCGGGGTGAGAGGGGATCAGGGTCCTTGCTGCTGCGCTGCAGCTTGTCTCAGTAGAGCCTGGAAGTCAGGAGACAAGACCAGCTTGTGGTGGACGTTTCCCAACACCATCATGTCTCCGGTCCGACCGTCAGACAGACGCACCGACACCAGTTGCTGCAGACAGGAGAGGAGAGATGGCCTCTGTATTAGCAGCTGTTTTACTACTGATGATGACTGATGATGCAACAGTTAAGTGTTCAGTATGGAAGAGAAATAAACAAAAGACAGACTGCATTTTCACACCAAAATATTTATTGATTAAATGTTAATCCTAATGAAACATGCTGTGATGTATTCAGAGTCAGCAGCTCACTGCAGTCTCTTCACAATAAAGGCTTAAAAGGCTCACTTATATGTCCTCCTACAAAATAAAAGGAAAAATCTACCTGTGTACTAATTATTTTAACAATAATGATTTAACTGAAATCATTTACAAATTTCAACAGTACTGGGAAGATATGTTCTTGGAGACAGGTTGATTTTTTTCTTGTGTGTCTGATAACAGGACTGTCAATAAAAAAATCTCATACGAGATCTTTCCAAGAACACACACACTCTCGCAGCACCTGCAGGAAGGAGAATGCCGCTCCTTCAGAGACGTCCATGACGATGTGACCCAGCTTCAGCTCCACCTTTCCTGACTTCCTGATCTGCAGTTTACCCAGAAACCCCTCTGGGAGTTGTGAGAGCACAGGACAGCCCTCCTTCGCCGCAGCCTCCTGAGGACAGGCAGAGATACTCAACTTGTTACTAACTGGCTCGTACCAGCAGCTGATAGGCGGTGCAGTAATGAGGTGAATGGCTAGGTTAGTTTAGCTGGTTAGTTCCACGAGGTGTGTAGTGAAGGGAGTATAGCTGGGAATCCAGCCACACAATGCAGTTTAGTGTCAAGTACCAAAAACATATCTCCATCCTCCATTGTATTACCAGGGTGTAGGATTTGGTGGCATTGAGAGTGTCTCTGCTCACTCCTCCCTCTACAAGCAGGTAACAAGAGGTAGAACACTACGATCAGAGCAGTACTGCAACTACAACGGCCTTCAATGTGACAAACTAAACCAGAGATGAAAGTCTCTCTCTAGAGACAGTGTTTGTCTGTTCTGGGCCACCGTAGAAACATGGAGGTGCAACACTGTGGACTCTCTATGTAGATATGAAGCGCTCATTCTAAACTAACAACAACACAAGGATTCTTAGTTTCAGCAGGTATACACTGATGGAAGCATAGTTATAATACATATATTATATTCCATTTCTGCCAATAGATCAGCAGCAAATGTTTAAAACCAGAACATGTTTGCCAAGAGGGTCGGTAATAACACAAACAACAAAAGGGGGCGTCCCTGAATGCAGCGGCATGAGTCGATGTTATGTGCTAAATATGAAATAGATGCAACCACACATGATCGAAAGCAGACATGTTGCCGAGGCAGCTCACGTGTGCTTGTAGATGTGCAGGCCTCTTGTCTTCAGGCTTGCCTTCCTTACTGGCAGCTTTCTCCGCTGAAGATCCCAAAGAGGGGTCGACCTTCTGCGCAGACTCTCTGCCCGGCATACTGTCAGGTAGCTGCATGAAGAAGAGCTCCTCTCTGCCAGACAGGCTGAGGTCCTGCAGCAGCTCTACCACGGACGGCTGCTCTGGTTTGGGCCGCTCTGTTCTGCTGTGGCCCGAGGGTCTGAACGGAGGGGGGTTCTCTGGACCTGCTAACATCACAACCACAAACACTTCAGCACAAATGGTTAGAAACGTTGACACGAGTGTCCGTCCTGAGTGAAATGAGCTCCCTGTTGACAGGCAGTGTGACAGCGTGAGAGGTGAGGCAGTAGACTGAGGTGGTGTTCTCACATGCTGTGCTGGCGGTCAGTGTGTGACACAGAGGCAGCTGGATGGGCTTCAGCCTGACATCGTTCCTCAGACCCGGGTCATCTATGAACTGTGGGTGCAACATATAACATTAGTTATTATGGTGGATGATGAAACGTTAGGGTCTGTCATTACAAACTAATGGTGTGCAGCTAAACGTTGAGCTGAGACTGTATTCCTGGCAAACACATGAGACAGGAAACAGCCGGATTGAACTCCATAAAAAACAACCGTCAACTTCTCCTCTGTCCTCCAGGTTGAGGAAAAGACTTTATCGTGTCAGTTGCAGGTGCAACTCCTGAAGGTTCATGTCCATGTTATTAATGTGAAATAAGAAACAATTACTTTGGAATAAAATACTGAGGAGACAGGTAGTCTGGGATCCCTGCTTTAGTGCATGACATGATGTTAAAGTCAATATTCTGATATTAACAATGGATCAAATGATGACCTCTAATGTGAAAGGGGTCACTCAGAGACAGATATTCTTCTCAGGAGTCGGTGGAAAACAAACCACAGCTACAAGGAGAGAATACTGGGCTCACAATCATCAGGTGAACACAATAAATGCTAATGTTGCTCTGTGTCTGCTGCATGAATAAATAAACAACAGGTAACATGTTGTGTTTTCAGCTTGTTGTGCTGCCCCCAAGTGGCCAAGAAAATAAATGCAGCTTTAAAGGACAGGTTCACACTTTTTTAAGTTCGTTCTGTCAGTATATCAGACAAGTCAGCATATCAGACAAGTCAGCATATCAGACAAGTCAGCATATCAGACAAGTCAGTATATCAGACAAGTCAGTATATCAGATATGTATATGTATATCCAGCAGGGGTGTCCCTGATTAAGAACTGATATAGTCGCATCTGATTGGTCAGCTCTTTCCTACAGTGGACTGATCATTGATTCGTGTCTTTTTTTCTTGCTCATTGATCCTCTTCTTTTGAAGCTTTACGTATCTATAGGAAAATGAGTCGTAACACAAAGAGCATATTCTGTACAGACTGTGGAAGATTCCTACTTGATTTGAGAAACTCAGACTGCTGAAGCCTCAAACAAACCTCAGAGGGTTAGGGCAAGAACAATGTTCACTGGACTAGTATTTTAAGACAGACTTGAAAAGTTGTGAATTTATACTTTAAGATCTAGCAGCTAGCAGGACGTACTCACATCATCCCTCTGTAGTTTATTGAGTATCTCATCATCCTCCTCCTCCGAGTCCTTCCTCTCTTTCTTCACAAGTTTGCACACGGGGGAGGTGGTGGAGTCCTGCAGGTCTGTAGCACCACGCCAGCCTGAACAGAGACACGGGAGGAAGTGCACCTGTAATGCTTCTGTGACGGACCTCTGGTGTGCATGCTCAAAGGATATTAGAAAAGGAAAAGAAAGAAGCAGCAGAAGCTGTGCACCTGTTTTGCGTACGGTGTCGGCAGGGCCCTGCTCAAAGATGGAGTGAGACTGGATCGTCTGAGGCCTCTCTCTCCTCCTCCCTCTGTTCTCTCTCCTCCTCTCCTCCCTCTGTCTTCTCTCCTTTTTTGGAGCCGAGTGGATCTCCTCCTTTAACCTTGGGAAGAATCGGACACAATGTTTATAATCGTCACACACTAGGTACCTACTGCAGGAAATGTGCAATGCTTCAAACTTTCATGGCTAAACAGAGGACTGGAATGATCTCACTGATGGACACGCACTCATCTTTGCTTTTCCTCACAGCGTGGACGTTTGGCTCAAAGGTTTTCTTTGGGGGAAAAAATAGAACAGAGAAGAAATATTAAATATTGTTAATACCACATATTTCTTAAATGGGATTCAAAACAAAGGTGATGCAAATACATGGTGCATTTAACATGTTATAAATCCTTTTCTAGCTGCCAGATTCAATCTGTTTCAATATTACAGGACTGTGACTTACCTTTTCTAATTGTGACCCTCCTATGAACACCTGCATTAAAGCAGCTACTAAATCAGATGAGTTTCTAACTGAAGTTGACCCCTGACCTCCTTTTGAAAGGAGGAAATGTGTTCCATCATGCTGTAAACAGCGTCACATTCTCCTTTTTTCCAGTATGACAGAACTGAACTGTTATGGCCTTGAAACAGGGTTCTCTGTGCAGCATCTTCCAGCAGAACACGGATTGATTTGGAGCCTTTAGTTGTGCAAACAGAGAACGTTTCAACATTTCTATATCTTTGTCAGAGTAAAAAAGATGGCTTTAACTGCCTTGAACAGTGGATCAGTCTGCTGGGGGTCTAATAGACTCTTTAAAACTGTAGGCACTATTACATAAACACAATCAAATTAAACTTTATTTTCATCTTAATTGATTGAATTGAATTCCTTGTTTTATTCCTTGTATGTAAAGGCCTTGTATTGGATTGTGTGCTTTAATATAATCATTACATCACGTATGTGTTCTGGGGGTATGCATTGCATGGTCCTAAAGTGTCAGCATGAGGAGGTAGAAGATGTGTGTCACGTGAAGTCCAGGCTACCAATGCTGTAACAGAACACACGGAAATGCCTCTCCTGTTTCATCCCTTTGGTGTGACGTTCAATACCTTCGTTTTTTTGAAGACTCCCCCTAGTGTTAGGTCCCTGGTTCTGAGCGACGTCAGTCTTCCAGGTTGAGCGGGAGAGGAGAGACTCCTGACCCGGCCTGGGAGTCCTCGGCCCGCTGTGAAACTCAGCCCGGTGCCGCTGCCGGGAACACATGCTGCATCTCCAGAGTCGGTCATGTTGTGTTACCTGGCCCTCCGTCGGATATTCTGCAGAACGTTACATGTTTTTACTAGTGGCGGCAGGTGGGGGGCGTTTCACATAACAGAACAGCCTGCTTTCATTGTGCACACAGCCTAAACAATGACGTTAACGTTACATTTTGGGACTGACGTAAGGCTTATCGTTATACCTACCGCTTTATCGCCAAAAATAGTTCCTAATCACACGCAGTCTGATCCCTGCGCGGGTCCACACCAAACAACAGACAACTTAACAACGACTTTATACTCCATTTTGTTCGCAGTCGCGGCATCAAAACAGACTGCGCCAGAATGCAAAACTGCACCCTCAGAGGCCAAAATGTTTCCGTTTATGCAAACCAGAATACTATTAGTCGTGATATTCGGTATCGCTGCTACGCACAGTAGCCTATCCTTCCTGACGTTTGAACACAAACGAGTTCATCTTTGACACATCTCGGTCGTAAAACAGCGGAGTAACGTTCTCCCTGTGGGCGGTCGTTGCAGAGAAACATACAAAGCAGAGTGAAAACGTTAAAACTCTTCAACCAGTGACCACTTACCAGTTCCCTTTTGCCGCTTGTTTAACTTGTCCAGTTTAAAAGGACCGTGTTAATTTCCTTCCGTGCTGCGCTGCCATTGTTTCGCTTAAACTGCACTACACTGGTGCAACCACAAGATGGCGGTGTTTGTCTGCTGGTGTTTGAGGGTGTCCCGAGCCGACATTCTCCGCTCTTTAAATGCCTTATTATACTATGGCATTTTGCAATTTCATGACATAATAAGCTTTGATATATATATATTTTTACTATTTATGACGTACTATACGATTACTTTTTTTGATATCCTACATTTTCATGTAATATTACATACAATTTTATGACATATATGATTATTTTTAACAATTTGAATGCATACTATGCTGACTTTTTATGATTCTTTAAATTAATTCTTGACATCCTTTTTATTGCATGCTATAAACAATTTTGTTATGATATACTACATATACACCTTTTTCATGGCATAGCATACTATGACATTTTTACAACATTATTATGGTATTTTATTTTTTTATGATATTTTTTCTGTTTCTATAACATACTATACTGTGACATTTTTTTAATGACATACTATATAATTAATACTATATAAACATTTTTATTGCATGTTCTATGAGATTTGTAATGATATTTTTTACTATAACATGTTTATAAAACTACACAATGAAATTTTTATAACATACTATATTATATTTATGACATTTCTATGGCATAATTTACTGTGACATTTTTCATGACATACTTTACTATATACATTTTATAGCATACTATATTATTTATTATTACACACTTTACTATGACGTTTTTAGTGACATACCATTTTATGAATCTTTTAATGATATATTTTACACTATTGTAGGGGATAGGAAAGACCGAATTCACGGGCCCCTTTAAGGAAAGGGGCGTAACCCTGGTGACAGGGGGGTTTAAAGGGTGGCAGGAAGTGAATGTGTGTCATGTGTGTATGGATGGAAATAAACGGCCACATGGTGCAGCCAAAGGGAATACTCGCCTCATTGTTTGTTTCCACGCTCCTACATTGATGACCCTGACTCTCTTGGACGTTTCCAGAAGAGAAGATGATGACGCACGCAGTTTCGCTCAAACTACCGGAGTTTTGGGAGACGCAAGCAGCGGTGTGGTTTGCTCAAACTGAGGCACAGTTCGCCCTCAGAGACATTACAGCGGAAGCGACAAGATATTATTATGTCGTGGCGGCTCTCGGCAGTTCGACAGCAGGCAGAGTGGTAAGCATCCTTGAAAATCCTCCAGAGAGGGACAAGTACGATTCCTTGAAAGGCCGGCTGTTGAACATTTTCGGGCTTTCGGACTCTGAGCGGGCTCGCCGGTTGCTTTCTCTGAACGGCCTCGGCGACAGCAAGCCGTCGGAGCTAATGGACAAAATGTTAGCTCTGCTAGGAAAACACGAGCCGGAGTTTCTGTTTACGGAACTTTTTCTGCAGCAGCTCCCGCTGCAGGTGCCAACACCACGATTACCTATTGTCGGGAGTTGGCCGAAGAGGCCGATAACTTCTTTCTGTCTGGCCAACAAAGCTACACAGCCGCGTTGAGGCCGACCCAAGCCACGACGTGGCCGGGGGAGACAACAGTCGTCGCCGCAGCAGCAGCAGCGAGCCAACGGCGGGGAGCTACCGGCCTGTGCTATTACCACGCAAGGTTTGGGCCGCGGGCTACAAGGTGCCATTCACCATGCAGTTTCGGCGCGACGGGAAATGCCAGGGCCGGCGCTCAGTGACTGCCATGAGCATCGGTTGGGAAGGCAGGCTGCTGTTCATCCGGGACGACGTTTCCGGGCGGCGCTTTCTCTGTGACACGGGGGCGCAGAGGAGCGTTGTGCCTGCATCGCGGGTGGACATGCTGACAAACGGGCAGGGCCCCCCCCCTGGAAGCCGTGAACGGTACCCCCATACGCACTTTTGGGACACGGTGACTGGAGCTGTGTTTTATGGGGCAGCGTTTCAGCTGGGACTTTGTTACTGCCAAAATTGCCATTTTGGCAGTAACAAATCCCTGCTTGGCGCGGATTTCCTATGCGCATATGGACTATTGGTGGACGTCAAGGGCCACCGCCTGATAAACACTGACTTTTTGTTCTTACCCATGTACACTAAGTGGAGCGGGCTCTACCAGGTTGACTAGCATGCTTGCAGCGGCATCATTCGCCGCTCCTACAGTCCGTGGGCTTCACCCCTGCACATGGTCCCGAAGCCTGGGGGCGGGTGGCGCCCGTGTGGAGATTATTGCCGGCTCAACGATGCAACGATCCCGGACCGCTATCCGGTTCCACATATTCAAGACTTTTCTGCCCACTTGTCGGATAGCATGGTGTTTTCGAAAGTGGACCTGGTACAAGGTTACCATCAAGTGCCCGTTCACCCGCTGGACATTCCCAAGACTGCGCTGATCACTCCATTCGGCCTGTTTGAGTTCTTGAGGATGCCGTTTGGCCTAAAAAAATGCAGCGCAGACATTCCAGCGTCTAATGGACACGGTGCTGAGGGACCTGCCATTCCTGTTCGTCTACCTGGATGACATCCTGGTGGCCAGTTCGTCAAGGGCGGAGCATATGTCTCACCTCCGGACTCTGTTTGAGCGACTCAGCCAGCACGAGTTGATCATCAACCCGGCTAAGTGCCAGTTTGGGTTGACCACCATTGACTTTCTGGGACACCGCATCACAAAGGATGGGGCGGTTCCCCTTCCGTCAAAGGTGGAGGCAGTGGCTAACTTTACACGCCCACTCACAGTGACGGCCCTGCAGGAGTTTTTAGGCATGGTGAACTTTTACCATCGCTTTATTCCTCGAGCAGCGCAAGTGATGCGGCCCCTGTACGAAGCCCTGAACGGCAAGGCCATCAAACAGGCTGTGGACTGGACCGAAGAGAGGGAACTTGCCTTTGTTGACGCTAAAAAAGCTCTGGCAAACGCGACAATACTGGCACACCCGTCACCTAAGGCTCAAATTGCCATCACCACGGACGCTTCGGACTACGCAGTGGGCGCGGTGCACGAGCAGTGGGTGAAAGGGGCGTGGCAACCGCTTGCTTTCTTCAGTCGACAGTTGCGGCCTAATGAGCGGAAGTACAGCACTTTCGATCGGGAGCTCCTCGGCCTCTTTCTGGCCATTTGGCATTTTCGGTCCTTGCTGGAGGCTCGACTGTTCACGGCGTTTGTGGATCACAAGCCACTGACGTTTGCCATGAGTAAGGGCGCCGAACCATGGTCAGCACGCCAGCAGCGCCAGCTCTCCTTCATATCAGAGTTTACCACGGATCTACAGCATGTAGCGGGCAAGGAAAACCTGGTCGCAGACTGTCTCTCCAGGGCTGTCACCGGGGCTGTCCAGTTAGGATTGGACTATAACAAGATGGCTGGGATCAGGTTTCAGACCCGGGCGTCCAGGAGTTGAGGACTTCAGTTACGGGACTGCGGTTGGAGGAGGTCCAAACTGGCGATACGCTCCTGTGTGACGTCTCCACAGGCCAGCCACGGCCGGTTGTTCCCGACGAATGGAGACAACAGGTTTTCAATGCTATTCATGGACTGTCACACCCTGGCAAGAGGGCGTTTCAGAAGTTGGTGGCAGCTAAGTTCGTCTGGCATGGGCTGAAAAAGGATATACGGAGGTAGGCCGGGACTTGTGTCGTGTGCCAGCGCTCCAAGGTGCACCGTCACATAAAGACCCCTTTAGCAAAGCTCTCGGTTCCAGAAAGGAGGTTCGATCATGTGAATGTGGACTTGGTATGACCTTTGCCCCCATCCCGTGGTTTCAGACATCTCCTCACAAGACCGAACCACTCGTTGGCCAGAAGCTGTCCCATTGTCATCAACAACAGCGGATGAGGTGGCTCGGGCGTTTATTCAGGCTTGGGTGCCAGGTTCGGAGCCCCAGCTGACGTTTCCTCAGACTGAGGCCCGCAGTTTACTCAGAGCTGTGGGATGCAGTTGCAGGAAGCCTAGGGGTGAAGCTCCATCGCACTACCGCCTACCACCCGCAGGCTAATGGGTTATGCGAGCGATTCCACCGGTCGACGAAAGCTGCTCTCCGGGCCAGCCTCAAAGACAGCAATTGGGTGGACAGACTTCCCTGGGTCATGTTGGGGCTTAGGACAGCCCCCAAAGACGATCTGCAGGCTTCATCGGCTGAGCTGGTTTATGGACAGCCACTGCGGGTCCCGGGGGAGTTTATCCCCAAAGTCACAGACCCTTGGTCTGCTACCCAGCAGCGGGAAACGCTCCTAGAAAAAGCCAGGCTGTTCAAACCGGTGCCCACGTCGCAGCACGGCCTTCCACAGTCATACGTTCCGTCCAGCCTCAGGTCAGCGGAGTATGTTTTCGTTCGCCAGGACGGCCACCGTGGACCCTTTCAACTCCCCTACGTCGGGCCGTTTTGGGTGCTGGAGACCGGAGACAAAACCTGCAAGGTCGACATGGGCGGCAGGCTGGAATACGTGTCGGTAGACCGCCTTAAACCAGCACATCTGGACCTGGACCAAACGGTAAGGTTGGCTGAGCCCCCACGGCGGGGGCGGCCTCGGGCCCTCCCACCACGACACGACAGGACCCGGAGGGTTCCTTCAACGGTGGTCCTGCCTCCCACCCCAGAGACACGGAGTCGGGCTGGTCGGTTGATTCGGGCCCCAAGACATTAATAGTTTTGGGACTAACCTCTGGAGTTGGTGAATTCTGGGGGGGCGCATGTCGGGGATAGGAAAGACCGAATTCACGGGGCCCCTTTAAGGAAAGGGGCGTAACCCTGGTGACGGGGGGTTAAAGGGTGGCAGGAAGTGAATGTGTGTCGTGTGTATGGATGGAAATAAACGGCCACATGGTGCAGCCAAAGGGAATACTCGCCTCATTGTTTGTTTCCACGCTCCTACATTATGACACTTGAGTAACTTTTTTACCTTATACCGTTATAACTACGTCACTAGGTTTCTATGGCATACTATAAAATTTTTATATTTTCATGAAACACTATGACACTATATGATTGTTTGTCATACCATACTTAGATTTTGACATATTTTCATGGCATACTACTATGACATTTTATGCCATTTTTTTTTTACAAAATACTATAGTCGACTACTACAACTTAAACTATTTCTAAAATAACTACTGGTACTAGTTGATTTGATATTTACCAAATGTTTGTCCCATGCGCTCCAGTTCTTGTCTCCTCCAGGCCCTTCAAGTCCCATTGTTCATTTAGCAGTTGGGACAGAAAACAGACACTTACACCAACATTAACAAGCATATGTGGTATCTTCTGCTCCAAAAACAGACCCTGGTTCACCACATACATTGGTAATCTGATCATGTAATCACAATGTGCCTTGTGTAATGGTGACAGGGAGTTATAAGTGACTTACATTTATTTACACTCAAGGCCCTTTAAGTCACAGAATGACTCACTATGATTAAATGAGTTGGACTAATTTAAAACTGAACCATGTTGCACACATTTAAACCAACCTTGATGTATGATATTAAAAGTGGATATTTGCATTGATACTTTTTTCTTTTTCTATATTGTTATTTTCATTTTGTCATCAATTAATTCATAATTTTTATACAATGAGTGTGTTTTAGGAAAAACCAAATACCTATTTTTTTGACATTCGGATCTGGTTTCGGCATACAATAATAGGAATATCTTTTTAATAACAGAAATGCTGACAAAAATTGAAGACAAAAGACATGCATACACTTGTTTCCTTGTTTACACCATGTTTCGGCCCTGTATTTGGTGAAGTAATTCAATCAGCCATTAATCTATGAATAATAAGTCACAATGTTGTCCCTCGAGTGGTATAAGATCTTTTTGGAGAAGAGTGGATGAGGCTTTGTTTTGGCACACACTCTGGCCTCTCCAATATGCATCATTTACGCACAGCTGGCACTTTGTATGTATATGGTCCAAAATTATTCCAGTAATCCCAATGCTATAATGAAATGTGGGCGATTGTGGCCAAGTGGATAGCAGGGCCGTCTTTCAATCAGAGGGTCGGCGGTTCGAACTCCGGCTCCGCTAGTCGCATGTCGATGTGTCCTTGAGCAAGACACTTAACCCCAAAATTGCTCCCGTAGCTGTGCCTACGGTGTAGAAATGTGATAGACTGTGAATTGTAAGTCGCTTTGGATAAAAGCGTCTGCTAAATGACTGTAATGTAATAATGTAATGTAAAAATGGGTTACAGACCAGATCAAGCTAACACTTGAGGAAGTAACACACTTGAAGCTATTTTAAAGCTAACACTTGATGAAGTAACACACTTGAAGCTATTTTAAAGCTAACGCCCCTGATGAAGCTATTTTAAAGCTAACACTTGAAGTAACGCCCCTGATGAAGCTATTTTAAAGCTAACACTTGAGGACGTAACACACTTGATGAAGCTATTTTAAAGCTAACACTTGGGGAAGTTGAAAATGTTGCCCTTGGTCACCTTCATCGTTGATTCCTCTCTGATGACATAACTAACTTTACTGCTCTTCACTATCACTTCTTTTCTCATTTGTTATCAGTATGACATTTAATTGACACTTGTTTGTCGTCTTGCATCAAACAAATCATACCTAAGCTATCCTAACAAATGAAGTCTCCAATCTCCCTGCCACACAGGTTCTGACATACACCATCTTTTCCTTTTAAACAGAGGTGTCTGTTGATGCATCGGTCAATCAAAGAACTACGCATTTATTGGCGTTCAGACGTCGCATGCCGCCACCAGTATGCAGAGTCAATACAAATCAAAACGTGGTCCATCAACTTATTTGTAGTGATTCGAGTTTGTAGTGGCCTATTATTCAACAACCCACCAAGTCTAACCTAATTTCTAATCACCAACGTATATAGTTGCATTTGGCGAGTGGTGGGTGCTAATTTTGGACCCTGTGCACACATGAGAAACCAAAAATACTAATGGACCATAATGTGTACTGCATGTTACTTGTTTTCACCAATTACAGAATTATTGTACTTATTTACAGTACACCCATCACTTGATACCCTAGAACATAATATCTATTTTTTTCAACCAAGGACCAATACAATATGTCCCTTCGAACAATTTGACGTAGCCAATTTTTTACACTTGTAAAACACTTAACACAAGATAAGCGTTTTTGAAAGATAGACATATTAAACATTTGCAGATTCCAAGTGTTATAAATGTTATCTTATAACAATTTTATTTATATTAATATGAAAACTCTTCCCTGGCAGAGTATCACTGACCCCATGGGGTCCCTGGACCACTTTGAGGAAAAAAAAAAAAAAAAAAAAAAAAAAAAAAAAAGTCCTTGTATATGGATATCAACCTCGGCAGAAGGCGTGTGCTTAACAGTCGTCTTAAGATGGAGGGCAGGATGTAACTTGTTATATATTGATCTCCAACCATTGGACAAGGATACAGGAAGAGGGTTGAAGAGAATGAATCTACCAAATGTCCCATTAAGTATCTTTTATTAACACTATACAGTGCATTACCACTTCAAGCTGCCATAAAACTCATACTTTTTATACTCTAATTGAAGCTGCTAGACACTACCAATGCTAAAAATGTCTTTCAGTTTACCAAGTAAATGTTCACATTTAACAACATCACTCAGTAAGTTACATGTATTGCACAGTA
The DNA here is from genome assembly GCF_004355925.1 of Anarrhichthys ocellatus. Taxonomy (NCBI): domain Eukaryota; kingdom Metazoa; phylum Chordata; class Actinopteri; order Perciformes; family Anarhichadidae; genus Anarrhichthys; species Anarrhichthys ocellatus. The sequence goes on along the minus strand of NW_022280106.1, from coordinate 1,779,356 downwards.
ATGTATAATACATACAGAATTCCTTGTAGGTGTCAAAATCAGCTTGAGCTACAGCAAACGCAAAGGAAAAATGATCTGCTGGTGTGAGTTTGCCAGATTGTTCTACATAAAGGGATTTAACTTACAACTAGGCAACATTTGGTTATGAAGCAGCTCTGGGATGTGGAATTCTCCATTATTTCGACACATTAACTCAGAGAATGTTTCCTTCATTGCCTACAGTACACACTTAAATTAATGGAAATACTAAAAATTACTTAATTTTTTCCTTTTTCTTCCTCGATATTTTAGATAAATATTCAAATGTATTATCCCGGGTCCTTTTCCACATGTTGAAGGATGTGGTAATGATGAAAACAAGCACCAGAAACCCCATCAGTGCTGACAGGCCAATCAGCACCTCCATTTGATTTTTCTTCTCTGGATCAGAAGACAAACAGTAAACATGCGTACAAGCAGATGAGGCAGCAAATTGACCAAGAAAGCAAATAACAGGATTAAACACATTAAGATACTCACTTACTCGCTTCTCAGAAGTTGTCAAAAGAACAACCTTACATTACATAGTGATAAGATATGACTTTACATCACAGCCTGTGTGATGTCAGGGTTGAAGTCCTGCAATAAATGTGAACCTTGTGAGGCTATGAATGTTTTTATTGAGACTTGGTCAAAGTGTTGATGTCTTCACCATGACTACACCCTACTGCCAGTGGAAACATGTAGAGAAGAAAACAACATGTACCATATATACCTTAATATCCACCTACTAGCTTTTCAACAGTATTTCACAGTCTAGATCAGCAAATGATGTTGGTTCAGCAGTCATGAGATGATGGCTCGGTTGTAATCACGTGAGCAAAAATATTTGTTTTTCAAACTCTTATTTTTAACTTGTGGTGCCACATTCATGCCATATAGTGGCATACACATGCAATGGGGCCCTATCGGGGTAAATGTGTGAAGAGATAAGGACAAACAATATTTTAAACAAAAGAACAAGCTGTAATATAACTATATATTGAAATGTATATAATAATACACATTTCTTTATCATTCTGAACACATTATATTATCTGTGAAAAACACTCACTGAATGAAAAATCATTAATAAAACCACACATTTATAATTTATATACAGTATAGATATACACCAGAAAGACCCTAGTGTACATACTGTACACATGACTGGGGGGAAAGGGAAGCCGAAAATATAAATGTAAATTGCGCTGTGTTTAGGTAAAACAGGTGGTAGAAGTAGTATGAAGGTAAAGTGTACAGTGCAAATTAACGCTGTGTCCTCTGTATTTACATTCAAATCTGTATATAGGCATTCTCTACGAGCCACTCCCCGCATCCACAGCTATTACTTGTAGTATCTTTGTCCAGGGTTAACAGGGAAGTCAGGACCAAATTTTAAGCATTGACTGACGTTTACAACCCCGGTGATATGGATGAGTAAAGAGAAAGTTACAGAGACCTATGCCTGCTTAAACTGCACTCTGTCAGGGATCCCTAGGGAGGACAATATTATTCTCCGAGGAGAGTTCAACGCCAGGGTCGGCTGGGATTGTCACAAATTCTACTTCATCTTAGATCGTTTTCATCCTGCCTGCTTGTTTATTTAACTCTCCTGTCGTTTCAGGTCCTGCCGCTCACAACCTACCGTCACTCATTCCTCAACTGGTCTTCCACGCCCATCTCACCTGCAGTCCATTCGCTCATTAGTCCCTCACTATTTAGGTTCGTTCACTTGCACTTGATCCCTGCCAGACTGTCTTGTGTGTTACTGCCAAGCTCTTCAGCATTATCCTCATTCCAATATCTGATCTGCCTGTTTTCAACCTTGGATTCTCTGCCTGCCCCTTTTTGGATTTGTTTGCCCGATTGACCGATCTCCCTGTTTTGACCCTGCCTGAACATAAGTAAATCGAACTATACTTGTAACTGTCTCCGTGTCGTGCTTTTGGGTTCCAGTGCGCAAATACTTGTAATCATTACAGGGATCACCAACTGGAAGGGCACTGTAGGAAAGAAAGGCATCAGGAACATCAACTCCACTGGAGATCTCATACTCAAATCTTAAATTTGGTAAGTACGACCATACCATCACAAACACCTTTTTTCGGCAGAAGCCTGGTTGAAACTGGCACTCAGCGGGGACTTCAGGCCTCTCTTGGGGAAAGCCTCCAATCGGAATATCCTGATGACATCAAGTAGTAATGGAGCCTGCTCAATACCACCATTGAGTACATGTCAAGAACACCAGGCCTGGTTTAATGAGAATGACAGATAGAACAACTCATCTCCAAGAAAAGGAAAGCCTTTTGTACCTGGCAGAATGATATAACCTGTGAGGCCAAAATAGTTGCTCACTCCAAAGCAAGACAAGGGAGTTTAAGAACTCTAGGCGGACAGAAAAAGCTCTGAAAATACAGACACTGGACAACTCGGGTGACACCAGAGGCTTTTTCAGCGCTACCAAGGCTTTCTATGGTCCAATCCTCTGCAGTTTAAACCCCGTGCTCAAAGGATGGGCAGGAGCTGCTAAAAGACAACAAGTCAGACATGATACTCAAAGCCCGCTAACTCCAGGAAAAAGGCTGCCAACAAAAACAGCCTTTGTACATGGTCATAGACTGCCAGGCTCTGTGGAGCAGATCAAGGTACGGCTACCATACAGTACACCAAAATATTGAGGCCTCTAATTAACAGCATGTCAATCACAGTGCTCAGTAATAGTGGTTCTGAGCTTTTCACTATGGAAACAGGGGTCAAATACGGATACACCATCGCACCCACCCCGTTTGCCATCTTCATTTCTGCCATACTCTACCTTATTGGCAAAGCTTTCCCACAGCTTTCAAGACTGCCAGAGTCACCCCCCCCTTCTGAAAAAACCATCACTTGACCCCTCTGATGTCAAGAACTTCAGACCACTTTCTCTTCTACCCTCTTTCCAAAACACTTGAACGCGCTCTTTACTCAACTGTCTTCCTATCTCCACCGAAACAACCTCTTGGACCCCCACCAGTCTGGGTTCAAAGTCGGTCACTCGACTGAGACAGCCCTCCTTGCGGTGACGGAGTCGCTTCACGCAGCGAGAGCTAACTCCCTCTCCTCTGTCCTGATTCTCCTGGACCTGTCTGCAGCATTTGACACTGAACCTCCAGATCCTCTCCACCCTCGAGGGGATGGGCGTCTCAGGCTCTGCACTCTCCCCGTTTGCGTCCTACCCGTCAGGTCGATCCTACCAGGTGATGTGGAGGAGGGCCGTGTCAGAACCACGCACGCCAACTACGGGGGTTCCACAAGGCTCAGTCCTGGGCCCCCTTCTCTTCTCGCTCTACACAACATCTCTGGGTTCTGTTATTCGCTCGCATGACTTCTCTTACCATTGTTATGCCGATGACACCCAGCTGGTCTTGTCATTTCCCCCCGGGGACACTCAAGTGGAGGCATGCATCGCTGCGTGCTTGGCTGACATCTTGAAGTGGATGACGACACACCACCTCAAGCTCAACCTGGACAAAACCAAGCTACTGTTCCTCCCGGGGAAGGGTTGCCCGCACAGAGACCTGTCCATCACCATTGACGATACCGTGGTGAGGCCAACTTTTACTGCGAGGAACCTGGACGACCAATTGTCGTTCTCAGCAAACATTGTATCGGTTACATGCTCCTGCAGATTCATGCTCTACAACATCAGGACGATTCACCCCTTCCTCACTGATGACGGCACAGGTGCTCATCCAGGCTCTTGCCATCTCCCGCCTGGACTACTGCAACTCACTACTTGCCGGAGCCCCGGCCATCAGACCTCTGGAGCTTGTCCAGAAAGCTGCAGCTCGCCTGGTGTTCAATCGCCCCAAGTTCTCCCACACAACTTGCCTTATCCGTTCTCTACACTGGCTACCTGTAAGAGCTTGCATCCAGTTTAAGACTCTGGTGCTAGCCTACAGGGCAGTGAAAGGAACAGCTCCTTCCTATCTCCAGGCCATGGTCAAGCCCTACACCCCCGCCCGACCACTCCGCTCTGCTGCCTCGGGGCGATTGGTTGCCCCGTCGCTCAGAGGTCCCTGCGGCTGATCGCGGCTGTTTTCTGTCCTGGCCCCACAGTGGTGGAATGAACTCCCCACTGACGTCAGGACAGCAGAGTCGCTGCCCCATCTTTCGGCGCAGGCTGAAAACTCACCTCTTCAAAAAGGCCTACCCTGAGCCTTCCACTTAGCATCTATTGTATTCATACTAGCTTATTGCAGTTATTGTTTTCTTATTAGTTTGTGGCACTTATTGCATTTGTTTGTTTCTGCACTGTACGTTGGCTCTGGTTTATGCTCTTAGATGCTTGTTTGAAGAAGGGAGATGCACTTATGACTTCTGGTGACTAGTAGTTCTCTTGAAAACCGATGTTGAATACACTTATTGTAAGTCGCTTTGGATAAAAGCGTCTGCTAAATGACTAATGTAATACCACATGGGATCCCAATTCTGTACACAAGTGATGGAAGGCTCTTAAACCTTAATAGGTTTAAGTCTAAGAGTAAAGTCAGCAACACCTCATGACAATGCAATTGCAGCCCACTCCACAGAGGACCACCTTTGCCAAGGCATTCAGTGCCCCGGGCTTAGTCTTAAACATCAGAAGACCCAGGTCTTACATCAATGTCCACCAAACCAACCATCTACCCAGCCCACCATAAAAGTGGGAGCTAACATGACCAGCACACGTCTCCCCAAACAGATCCTGCACTAGTACATTGCACAAGACTGGTGCATCTGTAAGAAATCCGTGCACGAAAGAGCTACTCATCATGAAACTGAACTCTGCCATGGTGCAGAGACAAAGCAACATAAGGAGAGAGAGAGAATAAGGCTTAAATACCAGCAAACACCACCACATACCACACCAAAGTATGTGGATCATGGTTCGGCCTCTAAAGCCATCTGAAGACTCACAAGTAGACGAACCAACAGAGTACAGTCATTCTCGTCTCGAGTGACTGCAGATGATAATGATGATACTGGATTATCGCTGTTTGACAAAAATATCATCCATGTTTGGTATCACAGGTCAGGTTGCATAGAAGTCTGTCGTAGCAATCTGATCAAAATGTTTCATGTATTAGTTAGCTACACTAGGGGAAATAGGTGACCTGTGGGCTGATCTTTTACTCTGGTGGTAAAACTTCTTTTTAGGCTACATGAAATAAGGGGTGTCAAGGCACAATTTTCATAGTTAAATTTTCTGATCCAAGCTATGGATGGTTCTGTCTTGCCTGGGTCAGCTTTCCCCTTTTTCTCTGTGGGGATGCTGGGAACCAGTACATCCCACTTTTGTCAATATGATCTTTTGTGCATCCCAACAAGTCCCCACAGCTGAGCCCACTGACAACCAAGCAAACTCCATAATGCTGATGACAACCATGATACAGTTCAAAGCTTAGGAAGAAGCTAATAAATGAACTTTTGTACTCACTCCCAATTCTCTAGCATTGAATGAAATTTTTTTTTTTCAGTGGGCTCAGCTGTGGGGACTTGTTGGGATGCACAAAAGATCAT
>NW_022280106.1:1742097-1768794 GCF_004355925.1 Anarrhichthys ocellatus | reverse complement strand
CAGCATCCCCTCTTTAGGAAGCAGCATCCCAGCTGGACCATAATCCAACAATTGCAACTTTATATCCTTGAAACTGAAGCCAGGGATCTTAGAGAGAATGATCTTCTTAACTAGTCCATCTCGTAGAATTGTAGTCATCCCGTGGTCAGAAGTGATGATAATGTTGAGCTGGTCAGTAAGGCCATGGTCTTGGATCTTCTTCCTGATGTAGCCCACCGTACGGTCCACTTGCTGGACCATCTCACGAAGTTCTGGGGAATCTGGTCCGAAGTCGTGCCCAACCAAATCTGGTTCTCCAAAGTACAAGGAGACAAAGTCCAGGTCTCGTTGGTGGAGCCACTCTCCAATCACCTTGTTGATGTTCAGCCTCCAATCTGTCTCGTTCGAATGATCATAGAAACGAGGTTCCACTTGCCAGCCTTCACAGTCTCTCCTTTGTAGGTGGCTGCTGTGCCAGGGAAATGCAGAGAACCTGCTTTTAGACCCTGGAAGAATGCAAAACAATTATTAATTCATTACAAAAATACTCCTTTAATTGTGATGGTAAATTAACTGTACTTTTATAGCGCTTTTCTAGTCTTTCCGACCACTCAAAGCACTTGTGATCTCACATAGAGTTGCAGAGCAAGCATGTAGAAAACAGAACGATGGATCTAAAGAACCTGTCTGTGCTGTTATCCAGATGGGTAAGCTGCCATTGTCCCAGTAGGAATCAACAAACTGAGTCATGTAGTATTGCTTCTTCTCCTGAGTGGTAGTGTTGAACCACATGTGGATTACTCCGTGATTCTCGATGCAACGTCCTGAGGGAAGGGAAAGAACTTTTATATGTTTGTAATAACCTTTGAACCTTATCCTAAATTCTAATAGTGAGATGGTGGTCTTTGGCCCTGCTTAACCAATTTGATCAAGGAACGACTAACTTCCAACTGTCTGATTTCTCAGCCAAGAATACATGAACTTATGATTCTTTCCTCTCTTTTGATCAGCATATGAAAAAAAATGACCAAGATCGCCCTTTTCCACCTATGCAATATAGCTCAAATTAGGTTTTTGCTGTCTTCTTCATGATCCTAACTCAAACCGTTTTATTCACCAAACTTTATTATTGTAACATGTTTTTGTCAGACCTAGTGCTAAAGTCTGCAAACAGTTCAGAATGCTATACAATTCAAAATAAGTCAACAGGCTGCAGGACCTTTTCCTATCGTACCCCAGTCCTCTGCAATAAGCTCCCTGATGACATCAGACAGTCTGACTGATGACAAATGATGGAATGCAATATAAAACTACCAAAAAAAGACCAACTCACTAAGTTAGAACCGTTCAAAACCAACTCACTACAGCATGGAAAGTTTTTGCCATTATGTGTTGTAAACAGTGTTCGAAATACCCAGTGGCAATCAGGGGGTCCTGTCATCCATGGACATTAGATCAGTAGTTAGGATCTAATGCCCATCTTCAGCTTGAGTTAAAGCCAACACTGAGAACACCACATTCAATTCCTTAAATTATTAATGAATGCATACAAAATCAAATTCACCCAAACCAAATATGTTTGTGAGCACCCATCCCTGCTTTGGTTTCAGGAGTGGGGGCCTGTTCCCACTACTCTGGAGATAAACCTTCCTTTTATGTAAACTATCTTTTACATAATTCAATAATTGTTCGACAGTAGACAATGTATCTCTCCAGTCAGTGAGTATACAGAATGTGTGCATGACATCACTTATGCATTTACACACCAAACTGAGGCAATTGAAAGGGCTTGGCAGATTGGCCACCGTTTATAATATAAAGCACTAAACTGTTGCTTTTACCTGACAGCATTGTGAAGTGAGAAGGGCTGGTAATGGTGAGGAAGGGTGGAGTAACATAGGCTGCCTTCACCCCATCCTTAGCCATCTTATCCGGGTTAGGGGTTTCAACATCTCGGTCATAGTCCCAGCGGAAGCCATCGAAGGAGGGGAGCAGCAGCTTGTTTCTGGTGGACCCAGTGAATACTGGTGGACCCAGTGAATACTGATGGCAGCTCATCTCCTGGTGGAGCAGCAGCACAGGGAGAGCTGGCAATGAGGCAGAGGACAGCAAGGCAGAGCCGCGCCATGACTGAGGATTTAGAATCCAATAGTTTCCTGTAACGGGTGTAGTTAGGACCCAGGAGCAGTACGACAACACCAGGACTGGTATGATTTAAGTTCTTTATTTTCAACACAGGACAGGCAGAATATTCTCCGGAAGAATCAGCGACAGGATTCTCGGGGTCAAGTACAGAAAGGCTGAGTAAGTTACCAGGGCAGAGGCAAGGCGAGGTAGTCCGGAACAGGCAGGGTCGGCAACAGGGAATCAGTCCATGGGTGAATGCGGGAAAGTTTAGCATGAATGCAGAGAACGATCTGGCAGTGAGTGCGTGTGAGGCAGGGGTTTAAATAGTGAAGAGGCAGAGTGAGCAGGTGAGAGTGATGAGCTGATGAGGTGAGTGTGACTGGCAGGTGCACTGAATGAACTGATTAGATGAGTGAAAGGTGGAAAAAGCTAGATAGAAGTGACAGAGCTGTGACAGTTTCCACTTTATTTAGACTTTTTCAGATGTGCTGAATTTGTCTCCTAAAAATGTCCTGAAAAAAGACGTTGTTGTTCTTCCCGTCTTACTGCAGTAGTATGGCTGACATTACCCTGTGGAAAGTATGAGATTGTATGGTGCAATGTTAGTAGATACACCCCTAGTCAATGTCTGTACTAAATATGAGATATCAGTTAGCCCTTATCAACCCATAAACCAAAGTTGTATACCTTGAGTGTAATACAGTGATATGATAAGAATCCTTTAAAACCGCAATAGGTGAGACGGGCATAACATGACAAGACATTTGCCACAAATCAAGAGGCCATTCCCTTTAAGTTCCCATTATTATTATTATTATTATTATTTTTGACATAAAACAGAGTTACATATATATTACTCCAACTCAGACCCTTTGAAAGAGAGAGTTGCGACACACTTTATCTGGCCACCACATGGTCACGAGGTTCATGAAGCTCTCAATAGTTATAAACAAATCTGTGCTGTCACCCCGTTTGAATGTTTTTCAATAGCAGCAACTGTATGTGCAGCAATTTTTGGTCAATATTAATGCATAGTGCTAATTTATTACTGCATTTACTACACTTATATTCAATACATATAATAGCATTTTTTCATGGGGAGTGATGAAGGGACAGCATAAATATTTTTTTCGGTTTAAAATTGGAGGGAAATGGAACTGTTCCCATGATGTAAAATATATTTACAGTATGTATGCATTTACTATTTATCATGCTTTTATGGCAGTGTTGGTAATTCACTTATTCTTCCACCAGACACAGGCCAGAAGTGTCCCAGAAGCTGCACTCCTCTGCTCCATAGGCGCCTGATGATTGAGTTGACTTTTTCATGGAACGATTCAATTGTTTGTTAAATTCCCCCCTTGTTTCTCCAATGTGACTGTTGGTTGATCAAATTCACCTGCCACCGGCCAAGTTCACCTACATTTGGCCAGTGGAGGGTGCTAATGTCCAACCTAGAAGACTGCGGTCAAAATAACTTATCTTATGTTATGACATTCACATAAACATGCACAATAAGTGAAAATCAAAGAATGCCAGCAACTGCTCATTTTAATCCATGAAAAATGTTTGGTCAATAGTGCAAAAACATAAAAGGCAAACAATTGCATTCAACAAAACATTTGACTACATATTATGGCCAGGGAGAGGACATGTTTTCTTTGAATAGCACAACCTTGCTAGGTACAAGACAGTCATGTTATCTTGTTGAGCAAGCTACCATTCATTCATTGTAATCCGTCAGGAGCTGCACAACCCCCCATACTTTTCACCAGTCTTTTGTCATTCCAGTGAGCTCAGACCCTGAAATGGAGCCAGGCCTGTCCAAAGGATTTAACCAGAGGAACAGACATGGCTTTGACCCCGACATCGCCGTGGGATGGGTGTCGAGGACACAAATATGTCCATCCCACCGAACAAGGCCGCTGACACTTCCACGCTGCATGTAGAGTGTGCACGCTGCATGTAGAGTGTGCACGCTGCATGTAGAGGGTGCACGCTGCATGTAGAGGGTGGGTCTCTTACTGCCTGTTTTCCTTTTTGCAGAAAACATTCATTACAACTTAGAGTTGATTCTCCATTATTTGTATATTTTATTGACTTGCACTGTATTCATTTTTACATCCTACTTTAAATATGCTTTCACATGTTACATCATGTCTTACATGCCTGTACAGTCTGTCTATTGAAACAATCTCTTCTCACACATTTTAAACGTGGTCGCTGCCTACTACTGCCGAATGTGCAAACAGCCATAACAGATTGGCACCAACAAAGTACGATATTAATGTTTTATTCAGCCCATGTGACTGTGACAGCTTTCACTCCAAGCGGACAGCTGCGCCATTCAATTTCAACATGGTGAGCTGGTATTATAATCCAATATCAGCACATATACATTTAAATGAAGTAAATGTGCATACACTGTTATCCAGCTATAGGCAGCAGATCTGTGGTGCAGTTTCTTATGCGAGACAGAAATAAGGTACATGAATAAGATATTTCCCATCAAGACAACTTTATTTCTGGTTGGTCACACAAGGGAAACTAATACTGAACCAACAAAAATATTTTTGTTTAAGGCAATTCCCTGTTATTAATAGAGGATATAATAGGTTTTACACACCATAACCTCATTACTTAGCTGTAATTGAAGGTGTTACTGGTAGCTTTAAGCAAAGTTGATATAAAGAAAGGACAAAGTCATCATGAAGAATTCACACTGAATCAAAGTCAACAATAAAGCACTCAGGCTGCACAATAGTCTACATTTATGGAATGTTAGGACATTTAATTTAATCTGCATTTGTATTGTGATCTTTATGAAAATATCCTCAGTGACAATCTTGGGATGCATTTGCCTTATTTTGTCATTTATGAGAAAACAGTGAAATGTTCAAATATGTAAAAGAATTCTTACATCCATACAAAAAAATCAAGTACTTATTTCTTGGTCAATACCTAATTGAGATGCTTCCAGCCACCAAACAAACCAGGTCATTACCTCCATGGACATGACAATAATTATTCACTGTTACCTTCAGTCAAGAGGTATTTACATTTTTTTTAATTAACGGAAAATGATTCCTTTAACAAGGAGAATAGTGTTTTTTTTCCAAAACATCAATCTGAATCTCAAAAACGGCTTTGCCTCACGTCTTTAACTTCTTCACCAGCAGCATGTTTTGAAACTGAAGAAAGAGAGAAAAGACCACAGAGAGGTCAAGTGAGAAAGAACAAAATTTGGAATGAATACATAAAACTGTATCGTCTCCACCTTTTGTTATAGGATGAAGGAACATCAATCTTTGACAAGAGTGTAATATTGATCTGGATGGTATTCTATTATTAATATATTTATAATTCTAAATCACACATATGTATAAAATCAGACTGACATGTTGAATTTACATTGTCAAGTTGCATAGCAGTCATGGATAAGAGTGACTTGGCCAGGAGAGGGCAACACACAAATTATAATTAATGGTTATAACATGATTACAGCCTGTTACCTCCTTTCTGTTCTGCTCCTTTTGAACCAAGCATAGGAAGTGGTCACTGTGAACACCAGTACCAGAAACCCAATCACTGCTGATAGGCCGACGACCACTTGTAACTGGACATTTATTTCTGGATCTGCAGACAGACAGAAACATATTAGAAGAGAGAGATAACTATACAGAAAAAACAACACAGAAAGGGACATTCACAGAGAGGATGATGCTTTTATCACTAATGTTAGTAGAAAGTTGGATTTATGGATGTGTTTCAGGGTATCTGTTATCTAGACATTGGTTATCTTGTGTTGTACAGTATATTGCCACACTATCTGTTCTCTGAATCTAAGAGTGGTGATGACAGTGTGGTTTTCTGGCAGGTCAAGTCAAAAGTCCATCATATGGCCATCATCTGTTCCTTATCAATTTATCCCTGTTAACACTCCGAGTGTTAAGTGTACATCTGTGTCATGTACACAACTGCTATGTATAGGTAGGTACTGATGCGACATATCTTTGGAAAGCTATGATTCTTGTGATTCGATTGATGCAAACCATTTCAAGATACAATCACAACAGCAGGTACAATCAACGCCTCTGTCAGACCACCAACCAACAATTACAGAATTGAGGCAACTCACCAATAAAGCCTCATAGTAATCCACCCATCGATAATATTCAGACAAAACGGACTTGTTACATTGACAAAGGTTCAGACGATCCAATCCAGTAAAATATTTAGTCCAAAACACATTATTAAGTCAATAAATAGCCACGGACTGCTGTTGCATCATTTCAAATTAGCCGGTAGATATGCCTAATTATTTATGTATTTTCTGTCCTAACTCTAGTTTGCATGTAAACATTGCTGATATCTGGCTCTCAAAATGAAAGGCTGCCCTCTGACCTTTCGATTGACTCCTCACTTGACCCAATAGGAGCTTCCGTCTCCTGTCCACAGCCTACAATAGCCAACAAGAGTCCGCGTTGAAGGAAAGAGCCTGCCCCTCTTCTTTCGTGTAAAGACCGAGCCAATTACAACCGATCGTTCTGATGACTGACTCTTCGTATAACCAATGAAATTTCGAAAACGACGATGTGCTGCTTCTGTGGTTAGATTTAAAGCCACAACACGGAAGTAACTGCGTAACAGCGAGTCTGCTGTCTGCGTCCGTGCGTAAAATGCAAAGTGTGGTTTTTGAGAGTTTTGGAGACTTTAGGAAAGTGAATAATGGTGAAATAACTTATAAATTACTGTATTTCGATATAAATAAGCTTTATTTTTAATTATGAATACACATTTTGTAGATTACCTTTCCCCAGTGAATCTACTGACCTGTTGGGGGAGGGAGGTGTTTGTGTGTGTGAAGTTTTATTACCCCTCTGTTTCACTGTGTGTGTCTTTAGGTGTTACTGCTGATCTGGCGGAGGTATATATATAGATAGAGTAGATATATACAGTATATATATATATATATATATATATATGTATATACCTACATAAGGAGGTGTGTGTGTGTGTGCCTTCACCCCTCTGTGTTTCATTGTGTGAACTGCTCACATGTGAGGCAGCGAGCTGTAAAAAAGTAGAATGCAGAAAAGATGGAAAAGTTTTGTCTAGTTTTGTAAATGACTGTTTCTTTATTTTCACATAAAAGGCAATCATGTGATGTAGATTCAGATCAGGAGTGAGTTAGGTATTTTAAGCCTAGGTATGTGACCATGGTTACCAAGCATCTCCAAATGGCCTTTTTTGTAAAGCGCCTAGACATACCCTTAGAAAAACATGTGTAAAATATAAATTTTCTGTGGTATTGTTATCAAATTTGAACTTGGACTAGGTAAGGCTTCATGCTGTGGTCCCATTGTCTTTTCCAGCTAATAAGTCCCAGCTATAGTCATCTGCAGGCATCTGTTTGCAAATAAATATTCAGGCGGAAATACAATCCTACTTCAGTGTGTTCAAACTTCTATTACTCAATGCCAGTAGCACTTACAGTGATTCTGAAAAAACTTCAGAGTGTTACCTTTCAAAAGAGACCAAAACCATGTAGGTACTCCAAATGGTTCAAGAACAGTTTTCAATTTACTCTGGGTATGCCTTGGATATGCATTTTAGGCTAATTTTACAGGAATGGTAAAGTCATAATATAAAATTATTTTGATGACTTACATTTTTTTGTAGAAAAATGGAAACAATGGGCACGTTCTATGTAGAGCTTTTAGCGTATTATGGAGTTAGCCAGGTGGAAGTAGCTATGTTGGGTACCCCTGGTTCTGGAAAAAAAAGTATTTTTTTCATAGACAGTGACTGACAGTTGCACTTGATGCTTTAGTAGGCATTGGAAATCTCCGGTTTGAATCACAAGTACAAAAAAGCCCAAAAAATTCTTGCATATTGACCAGCCATACAGAGTCCAGCCATATACTTGCAGCAAGCTGAGCATTGAGTAACTGTGGCAATTCAAACTGTTTTTTCATGGCTTAACAGATAAAAGGCTATGATTTGGTGTTCTTGTTTTTTAAACCTTATCGTCTGCAGCTCTTCATTAAAAGCAATCATGAAACAGTCAAATGAAACTGATATCTAAGTACAAACAGGAACACCACTAAACTGCAAACCACAGTCACATCCCATAAAAGTAGTGCGACAGCTGACCACAGAGAGACATTTAAAAAGCAAACAACTGTGTTATAATACCTGTGATACAACCTTATGCACTAGAGAACTCATAAAAATGTACATTCTAATTAATAGCAGAAGTACAATAGCAGGAGTCTCAGAGCCACCCATGTTCCAGACTGCCTGGCCATGGTCTCGAGGTCTCTCTGGTGAGAGAGTGGAGGTTGCGGAGGCTGAGAACCCTTGATTGACACGTCAGACCCCGTGAAAGGTTCAATAGCAACATTTTGGTGTCTAAAATCATAAGAAAATTATTTGTCACTTGCAATTGTCACTAAATGTCTTTTAAAAGCTTACTAATACCCGGTATTCATTATTCAAACTGCAAAAAATGTATTCACAAATAAGAATAGTGAGTGAGAGAGACAATATTCTGGCGTAAATGTCCCAGCCAGCCAGAACCGCAACTGGTTGGGTCTTCACGTCTGTTTGTGGACCTAAACCGACCCCCTTTGAACAAAGTTGTAACGGTGCCTTTTGTGAGAACCTGGATTAAAGCAGGACATCATCCGTCCTCTTCTTGGATTCCAGGACGAAGAAGCCAAGCCAAGGTCTGTCTGTCGGGTTCGAGCCTGTGCATGTGTGTCTAGAGGGGCAGTCTTTTATGGTTGTAATAAGCCGTTAGTCAGTCAACAAGGGGATCCTCCCACGCCGAGTGGCTTTCCCTCACCTGCTCAAGTCTAGTCTCAAGTCAATGTGTGAGTGAAGTCCCACCTGGACTCGAACCAACTGTATGAACCATTTCAATCTGGATTCAGATCTTATCACAGCACAGAAACTGCCCCAATCAAAGTCAGCAATGACCTCCTCTGATGACCACTCCCTCAACATCCTAATACTGGTCGACCTCAGTGCAGCCTTTGACACCATCAACCACTCCATCCTCCTTTCCTGTCTCGAGTCCTTCCTCCACATTACTGCACAGCCCTCTCCTGGTTCAAATCATACCTCTCCGACCGTGAACAGTTCATTAGTATCAACAAATTCAAGTCTGACACAGCCCCAGTCTCTCAAGGTGTCCCCCAAGGTTCAGTACTCAGTCCCCTCCTCTTCATCCTCTACCTGCTCCCCCTTGGCGACATCATACGCCACCATGGTCCTCACTTACACTGCTATGCTGACGACACCCAGCTCTACATCTCCACCAAATCCATCACCCACTCCACCATCACCAACTGCCTCACAGATATAAAAACCTGGATGCAAGCCAACTTCCTCAAACTCAACAGCGACAAATCTGAAGTCCTCACCATCGGCCCAAAATCATTAAACAAATCCCACCACAACTTCTCTCTCTCTGCATCGATGGCACCACTGTTACTGCCTCCACACATGTCCGTAACCTTGGCATCATTTTCAATCAAACTCTCTCCTTTGAACGCCATGTCAATCACATCACAAAAACCACCTTCTTACATCTCAAAAACATCGCCCGTCTCCGCCCCTCCCTCTCCTCCTCAGCCGCTGAAACACTCATCCACGCCTTCATCACCTCTCGACTGGACTACTGCAACAGCATCCTGTACGGCTCATCCACCAAAATCATCAACATGTATCCAGAACTGAGCTGCCCGTCTGCTCTCCCACTCCACCAGAGACTACATCACCCAAGTCCTTCAAAACCTCCACTGGCTCCCCATACAGCAAAGAATCCAGTCAGTTCAGGATTCTTCTCATCACATACAAAGCCCTTCATAACCTCGCCCTTTCATACCTTTCGGACCTCCTGCATCGACACGCTCCAACCACAACCTCAGATCCGCCGACGCCAACCTCCTTACCCCCCCTACTCTGTCCAAGCATCGGACCTGGGGGGACAGGGCCTTCTCCATTGCTGCCCCCTCCCTCTGGAAGTCTCTCCCCCAGCACCTCAGACATTCTCTGTCACTCACCGCTTTCAAAACTGCACTTAAAACTCACCTATATAAATCTGCTTTTAACTTGTAAAGTCAGTTATGTTTGTTTTTCTTTTTTTTGTGTGTTGTTCCTTACTGTTATGATGTCATCTATTTGGTTTTTATTGTAATTACTTCTGTTTTTACCATGTAAAGTGTCTTTGAGTACCTTTTTATAGCGTAATAAAAAATAAAATGTATTATTATTATTATTATTATTAAGTGCAACTGGAGACCAAATCGCAGACTCGAGTTCCCATCTTTGGTCTGTAGATATGAGATTTCTTACACAAAATACTGCACTGCTTTTGGCTTTGACCTCCGCAAGGCAGCTGGGTGCCCTCCTTGCTTTATCTGTGCATCCCTCTTGCACCCAGTTCACTTTGGATGGCTCCAAGGTCATACTGTGCCCAAATGTGATTTGCCTAAGACTTACCTATAGCTCTATGGCTTTCACACCTTTGTTCACGTTTAAATTTGGATGTGACAGTCCCTTCAGTGGTTGACTCTATCTGTGTCTATGATGCACTATAGTGCTGGAGGTTTGACTCTGGTTCGGTGGCTGCTCTGTCGGGCATGAGTATGTCACATACTATATTTGTACTATATTTTACGGAGTGAATAAACTGAAAGGGAACAAAATGTTATGATGATAAATTCCGTTCCATGAAGAAGAGGTACATCGTGTGATTGCCCCACTGCACGTCTGGTCTCCGTGAAGAGCGGATGACAAGGGATGACAATGGTGACAGATGTATAACATAACACAACATTTCTTACTGTTGTTTTTCTTAGGGCCCAGCATGTGTTTGGTATTGTCCAAGTGTCCGTCGTTGATTTCAGGGTTTACACCCAGTAGGTGGCACATCAGTGGATACACATTAACTGTCTCAAAAGGCCCAGACACCAGGTTTTTCTGGAAATCAGGTCCCACCACCCTGAAGAGAGGCTTCATGTCCATCACTTGATTGTCAAAGCCATGCTCTCCTTTATTGAACTGCACAGGGAACAGCTATTCATGGAGTGAAAACAAGCAAATTAAGTCTCGTGAAAAATTTAAACAATTAACCTGTAATGAGCTACATAATTTTTACATTCTATCATTATGATTCCCTAGGGTTTCAATGCAGAGTTCCTTCAAAGCTATTTAGAAGATTTTTTAGTTTAAGAGTAGATACCACAATCAGCTTTTAAATACATCCTAAGGACTACTTTGGTGACGAAGTGGTTCTAAGATTCAGGTTTGTTATAGTCGTAATACATTTAATGACTGATGTGTGCATTTTCTTACCCCATTGATTACATATCCAGGGTCAGCGATGAGGATGATGGGCAGGAGTCGAGGATGGTTACTGTAGTGCAGTCTGGCTGGCATCTCCTCCTTTTTATACACATGGAGATGAGGATGGCTTCCTTTCAGAGCTTGATAGACCTTCTCCAGCATCCCCTCTTTAGGAAGCAGCATCCCAGCTGGACCATAATCCACCAGATGGAACTTGATATCCCTGAAACTGAAGCCAGGGATCTTAGAGAGGATGATTTCTTCAACTAGTCCATCCCGTAGAACTGTAGTCATCCCGTGGTCAGAAGTGATGATAATGTTGAGCCGGTCAGTAAGGCCATGGTCTTGGATCTTGTCCCGGATGTAGCCTACAGTGCGGTCCACTTGCTGGACCATCTCACGACGTTCTGGGGAATCTGGTCCATATTTGTGGCCAGTTGAATCTGGTTCTCCAAAGTACAAGGAGACAAAGTCCAGGTCTTGTTGGTGGAACCACTCTCCAATCACCTTGTCGATGTTCAGCCTCCAATCTGTCTCGTTCGAATGATCATAGAAACGAGGTTCCACTTGCCTAACCTTCACAGTCTCTCCTTTGTAGGTGGCTGCTGTGCCAGGGAAATGCAGAGAACCTGCTTTTAGACCCTGGAAGAATATAAAACACAACTACTGAAAAGGAGCTCCTCAAAATCTGTTCGTCAAAGAATGAAACATAAGGGCCTGTATCCATGAAGCATTTTTATCTGAGCACCAGTATATTTTTTCTGTTGTCCCCAATGAGGAGAGATTGTATGTGTCTGTATGCGGCCACCTAGAGAAAAAACGCTGCACCCACCATCTATTTCCCGAGCACTCCACCTTTTTTGAGCACCCGCTCTGAGCCGTTTCAGTTGAAAATCTCTGAACTATTCAAAAAAGGCCTGGAGACATGACTGTAAAGAATGGAGGAGCTTTTTATGGCCTGTTTATCTATCTGAGCTTTATATGTTAGACGGTCACTATCATAACAAAGGCCGAAAAGTCCATTTGTGGGAGTAGATTGACTGGGCATACATTGTTGCAGATAAGTGATGGGCTTTTTTTGCTGTGTTGTATCCGATGAATTGTCCTCCTTGCTCTAACGTTACGGCTGTCAGATTAAGAGGTGACAAGCTCATCCTTTCAATAAGTGAGGACAAGCATCCTCAGCTAGGTGCTCATTGTGAAAAAACTATGTCAAACAACTAGATAGTAGCCCAACTAGATAATAGAAAGCAAAGGGACGATGATAGTTGCTGAAATAACGATAGTTAGAGTGATGATATATTGATTGAGATATGTCAAGATATTGTTGACATAGAAACAGAATGACATGCTGGGATGAAGCACTCCCTGGCAACCTGTGGTGTTTTTCTGCTAAAAAGAAGACACTATATGAACAAAGGTCCAAAGTCTTTCATTGACACAAGAACCAGAAATACAGAAAACCGTTAAGCTAGGCAGCAGGTATAAAAAGTTAGATGGATCTAAAGAACCTGTCTTTGGGCTGTTATCCAGATGGGTAAGCTGCCATTGTCCCAGTAGGAATCAACAAACTGAGTCATGTAGTACTGCTTCTTCTCTTGAGTAGTAGTGTTGAACCACATGTTGTGAATTACTCCGTGATTCTCGATGTAACGTCCTAATGAAAAGAGGAAATATAGATGAAAAAATGTAATAGAACAACAAGTCCTGCAGTAGTGAACAGATTGCACACTGAGGGACAACAGATTACAGTTTGTATCATGGTAAAGCATAATATTGGGTTTCTAAATAAAATATAATATAAGAAAGGCCATTAGTCTTTCTTATATTATAGAGAACACACACTTTTGTTGCACACTTTTACATTTGTAAATGTGCATATATTTAGACCGACATCACTTTTAGCTACAATGTGGGTTAAGGGTCGGCTACGTTGGTTCGTCAATCCAGCAATTCAATCAAGACTGAAAAATCTTGACAAACAGACTTTTATAGTCCTAGAAGGATGTGTGGATGCTGGAAAAGACAATTTTTAGTGACTAAAATTTTACATTTAACTTTCATGAGCTGAAAACACACTGTAAAACGTTCTGAGCCTTTTTGTATCATAGCCTTTTAACCACCCTTTTCTGGTTTAATTTTAAAATGTTAATAAAATTTTTTAATTTACATATTGTCAACAAGGTTAATATAGGGAGATAATTTTTACAATACCTGTGAGCAGGGTAAAGTGTGAGGGGCTGGTGATGGTGAGGAAGGGTGGTGTGACGTATTGTGCCTTCACCCCCTCCTGAGCCATCTTATCCAGGTTAGGGGTGTCCACATCTCTGTCATAGTCCCAGCGAAAACCGTCGAAGGAGATGAGCAGCAGTTTGTTCCTGGTGGACCCAGATCCTGAACTGTCGTGCGGTGGCATAACAGCACAGAACGAATTGCCAATGAGGCAGAAGACAGCAAGGCAGAGGAGCAGCATTACAGAGGATTTACACAAAGACTAAGCTAAACTTGTGTTTGTGCAGGTTGAAAGTTCCTGCTTCCCTGACCTTCTCTCCTGTGATCCGTTTACTCTCAGTAGCAACAAACTGTTTTGAACATTGGAATCTGTGTGATTTCTATTCTATTACCAGAGTACTGCACATCACCTGATCTGAAGCAAATCGGACTATGGCAGAGGCAGATAACCTCAGGCTTTATCTGCACTCACACCCATAGATAAACCATTTTATCTTATCATCTCACAAAGACATCCAATCTACATTTCACTAACAAGGACCACGCCAATAACAGTATGAGTTTCGAGAGGTTTATTGCATAGTGGAAAGATTGTTAGATTCAAGAAGTGGAAGGGATCGAGGGATGAAATAGATATAGGGTAGGGGTAGAGGGATGAAGGGGAGTAGGGTAGAGGGATGATGGGATGTGGGGGTAGGGAGGAAGGGATGTGGGGGTAGGGGTCGAAGTAGAGGGATGAAGGGATGAAGGGGTCGAGGGGTGGAGGGATGAAGGGGTCGATGGATGAAGGGATGAAGGGGTCGAGGGATGAAGGGGTCGATGGATGAAGGGGTCGAGGGATGAAGGGATGAAGGGGTCAAGGGATGAAGGGATAAAGGGGTTGAGGGATGAAGGGATGAAGGGGTCGAGGGATGAAGGGATGAAGGGATGTAGGGTAGAGGGATGAAGAGATGTCAGGAAGAAGAAACGAGGAGGGTTTGTAGAAAGAAGGTTAGGCGATCGATGAGGGACCGTTGATGTCCGGCAACTGGCGGGAACGGGGGGACTGGAGACTGTAGGGTGGGGGCCATCTCTTCGGAAGCTCTGGCGGAGCAGAGTCCCCAAAAGATAGCTCCATAAAGACTGATGCCGATGGCCGTTTCTGGAGTCGTTCGGGTTGGTACGAATTTACCTGAGGTACGCGGGGAAAGACCGACGATCGCGTATCTTGAGGGTGTGGTTGGAAATTCCTTGGCTTTAAGAGGTGGCGGCGGCGCCGAGTAAACTCGGGGGGTATTCTGGATTGGGCCAAGATATGGCGGAAGTGGTGGTGAGCCCGAGACCGTAACAGGGATCTTGCGGGGAATTCGGCTGGCTGAAATCTGGGCTTAAGTAGTCGCGGATGGGTTCGTACGGACTCGAGTACGAGTCTGGTCGGAAACGGTAGATGGTTGAAGTGGACCGTATTGGTTGGTCTTGCGGCATTTGAGGCGATAGACGACCGTGTCGGGAGGATGGATGTGATGTCGAACGCGATGGCATGTCGGGACAGATGGAGTCCAAGGCGGTGAACTCGGAGCAGCGAAAGAAGCTGGCAAGAACGTGGACTTCAATGCTTTGTCCGTGAAGGGAGACGGATGACCTGGGCTGGGAGTGAGGATGCCGCAGGTGAGGAGGTCCGAAGTGAGGGGCAGCCGTTTAGGCGCTATATTCCGAATGGATGGCAATGGTCTTGATGGACCGTTCATGCCCCAAAAGAATGGCTACTATGACTATGGAATGCATTTCGTAGATCGCGGAGGAAGGTGTGGGGGATGAGAATTCAAGCGGCCGAAGACCGATTGTCACTGTAGAAGCCGTCGAAGCTGATCGAGGGTGCTGCGTCTGTGAAAAGCTGGATGTCTTCCGGCTTAGTGATGTGTTCGTCGTGGAAGTTGGAGATGCCGAGAGGAACTGGTGTCGGTTTAGCTCGGTTTACGTGTTTCGTCAAGTGTGACGTGGTCATGGAGGTTTGTAGCGGCGGCGGGGACTAATGGGATGTGTGGCAAGGAGGATTTTGTTTAATCTATTGATTCTATTTATCTGGTGGAGAAAAGCCAAGTGTTTAGACCGTGTGCTGGGTTTGAAGAAGGCCATGGTTGAGCATCTGGGCCTGCGACATAGTGGCTGGCTACATAATTAAATACTCTTCCGTGCCAGTGGGTGGCAGTAGGTAGCACGATAATGGCCGTGGTGATTAAGCCAGTAGAATTAAGAGATGCACCGAGAGGTTGTGGTGACAAGATGTTTGTCCGGGTTCAGGTAAGAAAATTTTTTTTTTCCAGCTGCTCTTGGACGGACGCATGGCGGAGTAATACACGTCCTTCCGAAGGAAATGAAAAAAAAAAAAGGTACCGGTAGTTGGGATCGGTGGTAAGGACTTGGAGATGCTGGTGATGTCTGCGAGGCGAATGGGGAACGTGGCGTGACCGATTCTTATGTACTTCGTGGAGTAGTCCGGGCTGAGAATTAGGTGGAGCCTGGTGATGTCTGCTCAGGTGTGGAGTGGCTGTTTGAGTGCAGCGACTGAGCTTGTTTAGCAATTCCCAGGAGATGTGGGGATTGCGTGTGGATGGCTCGATAATTGGGCGAGGTTCATTGGGCGAGTTATCGGGATCGATAGCCTGTGTTGTGTTGAATGGAAAGGCAGGAGCAAGAGAAGTGAAAAAGATGCTGGGATGAGAGGATGCGTGTGCGTGGGTTGGAAGTGCAGATTGGGGAAAAGAGGCTGCAGGGTGAGATATCCCTGGTGCAGAGAGAGTAAGGAGGGGGTGCGATACGAACTGGCCCTCTAGGGGGGCTGGTGTGAGTGACCGGGCTTGTCTGGGCGTCGACGTAGCACCTGACGGTGGCTCGGCGATCAAGGGAGGTGTAGTGCCGAGCGGCCGTGAGCAGTTTGAAGAGTTTGCTTTTCTGTCGGACTGGTGGAAATGGATGTTGAGCTGGGTGAGTGCATACTTCAGTCGATAGACTGTCCACTCTGAAATGCGGATGTATGGGGCCGTCGGAGCGTTGGCGTGGGGAAGAAGGGTCGCTGTGGTTTTGGCCATTGCTCGAGCGGCTGGATCTCGAGGGGGTGGAAGAGCGGCGTTGTGGAGGGACGACCTCCCTCGGGGATCTCCTCCTGGGGTTATTGGAAGGCAAAGGACCGACAACTTCAGAATTGTCCAAGGATAGGGTTAGCTGTGGCTAAAAGTGAAACTGGTGGGGGGGGGGGGGGAATAAGTCAGAGAACGCTGGAATTGTCTGCTGGCGGAGCTGTGGAAATGAGGCGTGTTTAAGATGGGATGGCAACGCTAATGGGGGTAGGGGTGGAGGAAGAGGGGGGGGGGGGCGACATAGGCATTAAGAAACGACTTGCGTCCCTGGCAAGAAAACCAACCCCGAGCTGCTCCCTTAGCTGTACCATATACCTACCTGTTCTGTTGTTGGAGCGGTCTGTGCAGCTGGGGTAGCCGGTAGAGGTGGGAGGAGTTAGCCGAAGTTGGCCGAGGTGGGTGGAACTGGAAGGTAGCAGCTGGAAGGTGGGCGACTGTGGCTAAGTGGATAGCAGGGCCATCTCTCAATCAGAGGGTCGGCGGTTCAATCCCCGGCTCCGGCCCCGCTAGTCGCACGTCGATGTGTCCCCGAGCAAGACACGACACCGTAGGCAGTTGTGCCTACGGTGTAGAAATTGTAAGTCGCTTTGGATAAAAAGCGTCTGCTAAATGACTGTAAAGTAATTAAATGTAGAAGTAACAGAACATGCCAGGATTAAACTCAGATTAAAGATTCACGATCAGAGTATATGACCTGGCCCTCTGGAGGGACTGATGTAGAAGGATGGGCTTCTTCCGTCGTGTGACGCAACATGACGTCATCGGCGCGTGCCTGACTGGAAAGCGTAGGAAAGCTTGAAGCTGAGTCGGAGAGCGTTTGCTCATAGGGGAGCATTTGCTCGTAGGGTTCGAGGTAGGAGCGTGGGGTAGGGATGGGACGTTGCTTGTCTGCTGAGTCAGAGAGCGTTGCTCTTCTGTCTTGGGTCGTATGAAAGCTTGAAGCTGAGTCGGAGAGCGTTTGCTCGTGGGGGTCGAGGTAGGAGCGTGGGGTAGGGGTGGAACGTTGCTCGTCTGCTGAGTCAGAGAGCGTTGCTCGTCTGTCTTGGGTCTATGAAAGCTCTTGAGTTGTATGAAAGCTGAGTCAGAGAGCGTTGCTCGTCTGGATGTGGGGTGTAGGTAGAGGGGTGTAGGTAGAGGGGTGTAGGGATGGAGCGTCTGCTGAGTTAGAGAGCGTCTGTTGTATGTCTTGTGAAGACGAGAGTCGAAGAGGGAGTGAACGAGTTCGTTGTGCTTAAATACTCTGTGCAGAGGAAATGAGCGGTGTTCTGGGCGTGGCCCCGTTCCTGAACTACATTTATAAAACTACATTTATATAACTCCTTTCTTGGGTCTTAGGTTAATTACTCTGGTATACTGCAGAGCAACGTGGTCGCCAAAGTAAGATATTTGTATGTAAATTAGGAAAACATAAAAAAAAATTGGTTTCACACCAACAGTTTTATGTGCATATATCAATGTTAGTGTTTTAACTGCTTGTGGCACTTTGGCCATTTTTAAACTTGAAGATTTTACATAGGCTTGCTCTCATGAGAGCACAGATGATCTAACCTTTCAACAGAAACTAATAAAATAGATTAAAGCAAACCAAACCATGAGTAACTACATTGCCTCATCTCTGACACTGACCTTACATACCCTCGTTGTTTTTACATATCTGCTACTATTATATTGTGTAGAATTGTGTTGTACTGTAGTGCTCACTAATGCCTTGTAAAATATTAGGCCTCTAATTTGTAGTAACCTGGACAGGGACAATTAGCTCTTTAGCTAACTAAACATTGAGGTGGAAAATTAAATGTTGATTAATGTGTACTATCCCTATTAAGTAAATCAAATAAATTACAAATAATTAAAAAGAAACTGTTTTCTAAATTACATTTACGTTCAGGCAACAGAACCACTTGGTTAGCTTTGGTAATGGATCCTGTTTTGGGTTAAAATAAATGTTACTTTTGGTTTCTCACAAAGCAGCAGCAACAGTCTCTTTGGTGAAAGTGGCATGTTTAAGCCATCCATCCAAACCAGCCGCCTCCATTTGCAGACTTGCAGGCTTTGATTCACAGTATTTGTGATACATCAAATACAAACCTAATTGAGGAGAAAACACGTTCCCTCGGACCGTAATTGACGGCAGTTTTGTTGTACAGTGTGGGAACTTAATTTTCAGGAGACCAGGTGTTGCACCCTTAAAATGAACTGTCCAACAACACGTCCATCTTCGTTTTGTAACTTTTATTTACAAACCCCAAGCACAAGCACATTTTGTCTTCAGCCTGCATACATCACGTTCTCTTAAAGCGACAGCGCTTTCTTCTAAAGGGTCAGTACAACAACTTTCTTCCCTTTACAGTTAGCAAGCATAACTACTGAAGTAATACAAATATGAATGAACTTCAACACATATTTAAAGCAAATGATTTTACATAGACACACTGATATTAAATTAGAAAGATATATGAAATGACATATTTCAGTGCGCTACACAGGCTGACCAGAGGGTCAATACAATGGATCTCTTGGGCTGGTATGTACCGTGGCCTGATTAACCTGTTTAGGGACCCTGCATGAAATTCTTGTTCTTGCTGCCCTATTTCTGCATTTCAGTTCATAGTTCATGGATTTGTTTGGTTATAGGCACATATGAGCACAATATAGAACTAGATTTTGAGACAGGGCCTCTCAATGAGACAGGTTGCACAAGATTACATAATACCGCAGGACCCCCATGATAATGGATTTACAGGGAGATTTGTCAATTTTCAACCTTATTTCTAAGTGTTTTGACTGACTCAGATATTCAGCCATATTCAGGACAGAAGCTGATCGAGACTCCAGCTGCTGCAGGGGGGATACACCTGGCGGGGACCCTGCAGAATCTGAGCTGCTGAGACCAAACACCGACTTGCTCTTTGATGCCATCGGAAACACAATCATTCATAGCTTCTAATCCAGCTGTATGTAACACAATTAATATTAATAGTAGTGACTTCCTGTTCTGTTCACCAACTGTCTGAAAGTTGCTTTGCCATTAATCTGAAATGTTTATTGAAATTATAAAAGTTGTTCATGCTGCTTGCAGCATAAAAAAATAGTCTGCTACTCAAAATTGTGACTGACGGGACAATACAGGGACTCATGCATGCATAAAGTTACCTATCCACATGAGATTTTTCTCAACATTTATTTAAATTGACTTTCAGGTTTTGGACATTCTTCTCAGTCAAGATCAGTCTGAAGAGGCTACTTGCTACATTGCAATTATACCACCAGGGTAACCAAATTGCCTTTTTTAGTGTTCATATCTGAGGAACTGGCCAATTACCGGGAGGACTTCTTCATTCACCAGCTGAAATCTTTGGCTAGAAAGATGGATCAGAAAGTGATCTTATGGATGAAACTCATTGTGATATCCCGCTCAACTTACTTGTTGCCAAACCACTTTATGAGACTACAGAGTCAATTCATCTGTATTTCAAAATGCCACAATTAACCCAACCTCTCAACCAAGACTTGTGAGAACATTCTAAATCCATCAGGCACATGCAAGTCAGAAACAAGTCAGACTAACAATACTTTCTAAGGACCAGCAGGTGGAGACTGCACTCCATGAATCAGTACGGAGATTCAGGCCATCAGTAAAGTATTATCTGTTCTCAGTATATTCCTTCCAAATCTCCAACTACTAAGTTCTCTCTGGTTCACTATTTTTACCTCTCAGACAAGGACAACACTTACCTATAGCTGGCTGAATATGAAATTATCAATTTAATGCAGATGTTCACACAGCATGTATTAAAAATTACTCAACACAATGACAAATCTTTACTACTTTAAATGTGCCATATGTTCATATTTTTTTGGTAAGCAAAGTTAATATGAGGATCAATACAAAACAGGCTTGTCTTTGTATAAGAAGGCTCTTTAAACACATGTAGGCACAAATCATTGTGTATAAGTAAGTCTAACATGGTGGAAGAGTACAAGTATCTGGGTGTCTCCATCGACAGCAGACTGAACTGGAAGACCAACATCAACGCTGTGTACAAGAAGGGGATGAGTAGACTCTTCTTCTTGAGGAAACTTCGATCCTTCAACGTGTGCAGCAAGATGTTGGAGATGTTCTATCGGTCTGTTGTGGCCAGTGCACTGTACTTCTCCGTAGTCTGCTGGGGGAGCAGCATTGGAGCCGGAGACACCAACAGACTCAACAAACTGGTTAAGAAGGCCGGCTCCATCATTGGCTGCAAACAAGACTATCTGGAAGAGGTGGTAGAGAGGAGGACACTGAAGAAACTATTATCCATATTGGATAACCCGAACCACCCTCTCCACCACCTACTGCAGGGACAGCGGAGCACTTTCTCCAACAGACTGATTCAGCTCCGCTGTCACAAGGACCGATACAGGAGAACATTCCTGCCCTCTGCAATAAGACTTTATAATAAATCACCTCTGGCCAGATCATCTACAGAACTATAACACCGCTACACTGTTGTCTGTTTGCTGCTGGTCAATCTATGCACTACTGTTTAGTTAGTTAATTTAATGCTAATTTATTTCATTGTATATACTGTGCATTTGTTATATTTCATATTTTTTACTCTGCTATTTTTATTGTATATATTCTGCATTTTTATATTTAATATATTTTTTTTCTTTGATTGCTTCAGTATATTTTTTGCTGCTGTAGCGAACAAATTTCCCCTTGCGGGATGAATAAAGTATCTCTTTCTATCTATCTGTCTAAGTAATCTGTTTAATATTTAAATGCTGTTTTGGAATCATAAAACATCGAACAAATGCAGACAGCAAATAACATTTTTTTCTCTCACATGGATTAGTACGATCCCATATCTTCAGAGCATTTTATTCAAAGTGTACTGTAATGAAACCTGAGATGGTTTTTGCCATCTCACTCAACAGTCACACAGGGAATGAGGTGCAGTATAACTGCCAGCCTCATTGGAGAGAAATGTATTAAGAGTAACAGTTATTAGGCTCACATTATGTTTGTACTCAAAATAAACAGGTTTATCCTCTGTTTCTACACATCCCAGAATTAAATAGCATCTTGAACTAGACTGATTTTTTTTTATTGGCTCTACTGATAGTAAACCAGACTTCGTTCTCGTGGCAAAGACCTGACACCAACTGTAGTTCTCCATTGAAACCCATGAGAATCATGAAGACAGATCATTGTATTTTTGATTTACTTTGGTCTAATATTTTCGACCCATTTGTCTTTTAGGAGGACTGGTGGATCTTTATGGAAGATAGCGGGTCAAGAGTATAGGCCACACTGAGCTGGGCACCTGAAGATTTATTTGAGCTGCGGTTTAGGAGTGTGTGTCAATTTCTTCTAGTCATAAATCAAAAACTTAATTAAAATTGTGAACGTTTCTAAGAGCTTACAACAGTATCATGCAAGTATATGATGGCCATTTCCATGTTACAATTTTTGGGTTGATCCCATTTGTCATACAGACTTGGCCCTAAATGTAACCATTTTGGTCACTCGAATTGATGAAATATCACTGAAAAATATCACATTAAAACACAAAGACCTTGAGGAACATCATAGAAAAAGTTGTGCTGTGATTTGGTATCTAAAACTTTTGACATTTGGAAATTTCTTCTAACTTTATTGGCAATTGGATGATGAGAGCTTCTGTTCTTGAAACTGCTCAGAAATCCACTTATTGTCAATATACATAGAGAAGACACATCATCTAAATGCCTGAAGTCTTTAGTTTGTAGTTGTAAAGTTTCATGAGGCTGTGATTATCCTAGAGGTCATTTTAAACAGTGGTGTCATCAGACATGAATATAATTTAGCTCATTGGATCCACAAGGATTTCCAAGAGAGGTCAAGGGACCGATACGAAGCCCGATACAGCCTCTTAAAGACAGTAACGTCAGGCAGGATCACCAGCGATCTCACGGGTCTCAGAGGGCTAATGCTAACCTTATTGAGCAGACCTGATTCCTGAACACTGGAAAGAAACAACTCCATGTTGTCAAAAATAATTACTTGAACTTCTTTCTGTTATGTATTGTAAAACTTTCGTTTTGGTAACTTGAAAGGTCAGACAGCACAGGATTTTGCCTCTCCTACAATACCTTTACACAAGATGAATATATGTCTGCCTTTTAAGACTCACAGACTTTAATGTGCGATCCCACTATGTCCATGATGTCACAATTATGGACTTGCAGGTTTTGACCCAAACGCAGTAAACACTGATGAGGCGGCAGCAGGTGGTGTTGAAAGGTTTAACGATAACAAAGCAAAGTTACGGGATACAGAGCAGTTAGGCAACAGAGAGAAATCCCCCAAAAAACAAACCAGAAACACTTAAACACTGGGAAACTAACACTAGTAACAGGCTGGACTTCTTTTCACAAGGAGAGACGTTTTACTGACAATGACACGAACTACACAGACTAATCACACAAGGAGAGTAGGATGATTATACACAGGTGGAACACATCAGGGTGGGGCAGACAATCACTAAGGTGGGAAGTAAAACCAAACGTGATATGTATCTGAGTGATATGTATCTGAGTGATATGTATATGAGTTATATAACCAATAAACGAATGACTGAAACAAGGAACATAACAAAAAAACTAAACCTATAAACCAAAAGCCTCTTGCCAAATCAGAACTAATATAGGCTTCTGAAGAGATACAATGCAAGACGTCTTGACAAATAGTCCAAGGGCCTCTGGGCACAGAGACAGACCGTGACATTGTCCCACTGGGCAGTCCAAATCTGATTTCACAGTGGTACAACCCTTTCTAAACAATATAGTGCGTACCCAGCCTCCATCTTATTAAACTTCTTTTGCACTGGTATAGTTTTTTCTTTATACACACATTATTGTGGTTGACAGTGTTTACACAGTTCTTATTTAGTTGGATCAATTCATTGCTGGTATTTGTTGATGAGAAAAAAAAAATAGATCATACTTATTCTTAAATTCATTATTTTAATTTTTAATTTTAATAAAAGCTGATCAGCTACTCAAACCAAGTTTGAAGTATTGCACCCCATTTCAGTACATATCTAAGATGTAAACACCTGAGGGCTTCTTCATTCCTGTAGTTAAAATACATTTCCTCCACAGCTGTCCATTATGCAACCTGACAGAGGAAGCGTTCCATTTCTTCCCTGCCTCGGTTCAAGGCTGATGTTTAATCTATGAGACGAGATCACCGTTGCCGTTCATGCGACAGGAAGCAGTCCCATCCATATGCATGAAATGTTAGTGGATTCAGGTTTGTTGTGAGTTCCTGTCTACTGGGACTGACTGAGACTCACACGGAGAGGACTGTTACCAAGATAACAATAAAACATCTTGTTTTCACAGTCAACCAATTGTTGCTCCAATGCTAACAGTACCTTAATTTCACTACTGCTGAAGCTCTTCTTCCTCTTCCAGCCTTTTTTTATTGGCATCTCTAGAGACCTTATGTAGTGTTCAGGCTACGTTAACTATGCTAATAATGAACAATCGGCCACACGGCTCCAAGTGATAATCAAGTGGGATTCGTCATTTAGCACCCCTGGTAAGTGATGGTTGAGAACATTCTTGAGTTAACTTCCTTTATTTACAGAAAATTAAGAAAAAAATAAAAGAGAAATTACAGAGAATGTTGCTGCGTGAGGAAATGCTTGCAAACCTGGATGGTAAAAAGATCATCTGTATCTTCAGGAAAGTTTTGCCACTATCCTAATAACCATGTCAGAGATCAAGAATGTTTCACTCTTCTCCTCACACAAATGAGAAATGCGAGAAATGAGAGACGCCATTTCAAATCCACAAACAACTGTATATCCCCCAGAGCCCATCACCCACTATGCCCCTTAGGGTTTATTACTTGGTTACCTCTTCATCATGTACACACTACTGCTTGGTCAGATTTGCCATTGCTGAGGCCTCGGTTTCGACCTGTATGCTGACGACACCCAGCTCTACCTCCCCTAAAAAACCCTCTCTGCCGCCGCGACCTGTTCTCACTCCCAACGCGTAGTACAACGGCTTGGTCAGTGCCCCATGGTGTCTGGTACCAACACACCGATGCCCCCTCTAGCGTCTGTATATGCACCAGGCTTTCAACTTACTTTAATGCAAACCCATCTGCATCATTACTAGACGGTCAGAGCAACTGATGTGTTTTTAATAGTGAGAAAGTGCACATAAGGTGAAGGGAAGGGGAGGATAGGTGGGTCAAACCAAAGTGGTATCACTGGCAAACTCAAACTACTTAACAGACTGGGAGTGGGAAATAAAGTAATTTGTGTAAAGTGAGTTAAGTAGTGGAGACAAAACAGTCTCCGATGGGTTTTTATCAGTGCTCAACCAGAGACTTGAATAACTTGTTGTTGACTATAACCACCTGCTTTTAGTGCATGTAAGTGCATGTAAGATTGCCCCACTGGCTGGCTAATGGCTGCTGCTCTGCACCCACCCTCAGATTCCCCCTCAGGTAAACACTGTTAGCTCTCTCAGCACTTTTGCTGTAGCTATTAGTTACGTTGTCACCATTGTTAGCTGCAAGGCGTCAGCTCAGCCGTCGCCATGTTGAGAGCCGTTGAGAGGTAATCAAAATACTCCCAATCTTGTATATACTACCTTTAAAAATCAGAGTTAGAATAGGAGCCAGCCCAGCTACTCACCATTTCAGGGTGGTGGCTGAGATTAAGTAAGGGCCTGCAGCCTTCCTACTGCTTGTCCTAAGCACGAGGCCCCTAACCGTCATGTTAGGTAATCAAAAATGGAAGCATAACAGGATCTGATGCAGAAGGAGAATGGCAGTGGAACAGTAGCTATCCACATCTGTAAATCAGATTAGAGGGATACATCTGATGTAACAGTTTATAGTGTGTTTCCTGTACTTGTTTGGGGAGGCAGTATTTGTAAGGCATCAACCAGCCCTCCAGCATCACAGCCAGTGCCTGTGTAGCAACCCTACTTTGCTCCTCTATCATTTCCCAATCCTTCGCCTCAACCGTAGCAATCACTCAAACCCTTAGAATGTTTAAAATCTGCTCAGATAGCAGTGTGTGCAGTTCATGTGGGTGTATGCATTTGCATGTTCACAGGGCGGGTGTTTGGCTACGTTCCACATCTCCTGAGGTTCTAATTACAACTTGAGTTGAGAGGAAGAACCAAAGAGATAACGAAGGCGACATCGAAGTGTTGACAATCTGTGACCCCTGCTAGCCTTCATCGGTGCAATGTCTCAGTGTTTCACTGCGGACACATCTGCTTTATAAGCCATGAGCAGTTTAATTACCTGCTTAGTTAAGATCCAGCTCGTTGGAGGAGGAGGTGGAGGAGGAGGTGGAGAATACCAAGCAGAAAAGAAAAGAGAGAAGTGTGGAGAAAGACTCCCCAGCTGCTAATGGTTCTGCAGTTACACTCTTATGACTTAGATGTGCATGTGTTTGTGTGTATTTAGTCTATAAATCAGTTGTCTATTTTGACAGAGGTTGCTCCAGTATTAGAGTGTTCATGTTTCCATATTTTGCATTTCTGCGCGTTCATACAAAGTGTGTTCAGGTTTGTATTGCAAAGCTGTGTGTTTGCATTGCTGTAAACATGGGATTGAGTTTGTTGGGTGAGGAGGGGGAGTGAGATGAGGTGTGTATGTGTGTGTGCATGCGATCGCAGCACTGTCGCCCGAGTCTGTGCTGCGGTGACAGTGATGTATGGGTAATTTAAAAAGTCATTCTTTTCCACAGAGCGGTCTGCAGTCAGGCCAGCCAACCGCAGCCCATTCCCCCACAGCACTGAGAAAACTCATCTACATCCACTCCAGCACTCTCTCAAACACACACACACACACACACACACACACACACACACACACACACAC
>NW_022280106.1:1713697-1717097 GCF_004355925.1 Anarrhichthys ocellatus | reverse complement strand
TGTGCATGGGTCTGTGCAAGTGGTTCCTGAGTGGCACCACCAAACCTGATAGTGGATTGGACCAGGGAGACGGGCAGGCAATCAGACTCCATCCAGACGACCCGAAGCCAGCAGCGTCTCCTTGTTTTATCAGATAAAGGACAGTTGGACAGCTCCAGCACTGTCTCTTATGCCGCAGGATGGGCAGTGCTTCAACAACATCACAGTTTCTGAGACGCTGGGTTTTCAGTTCAATATTCCAGCCTTAGGTTCCAATACAATATTCAGCATTGTCAATAACGGTTTGAGGGAACGTAATTTCTCCCAGGTTAAGTTTAATTTTCACGTGTCACAAATAGGTTTAAACAAAGTCTGGGTAGGGAGAAGGTCGGGGTGTGTGGATGGGTCAAAATAACACGAGACATTTTCACCCAGGAGACTGCTGTTTGTCTCCTGTGTAACACCAGAAGTAAGGCACTTTTTGTAACCCAAAAACTTTTACTAAACATAACCAAGTAGTTTTGTTGCCAAAACCTAAACGTAGCTGAGAACGCAGTTTCGAAATGGCAAAAGTGCGAAGAACAGTTTAGACACTATAATATTGTTATACAGGTGGGTAAAAATGTTGATATGAAACGTATATTTTGGTTGAGAAATATCAAGATTCAACTTATCCTTGGTTTTCCGAAACATACAATGCCAACATTTAATTATGTGTTAGATTTTCTTTAACACTCCAGTAAAATTCGCCTAAAAGGCCTATCCAAGGCATACCCAAAATAAATTGAAAGCTGTTCTCGAACCATTTGGAGTACATGCATGGTTTTGGTCTCCTTTGAAAGGTAACACTCTGAAGTATTTTCCCCAACAGTCAGAATCACTGTAAGTGCTACTGGCATTGAGTAATATAAGTTTGAACACACAGAAGTAGGTTTTTATTTCTGCCTGAATATTTCTTTGCAAACAGATGCCTGCAGATGACTGTAGCTGGGACTTATTAGCTGGGAAACACAATGGGACCACAGCATGAAGCCTTACCAAGTACAAGTTCAAATTTCATAACAATACCACAAAAAATGAATATTTTACACATGTTTTTCTAAGGGTATGTCTAGCCGTTGGCGGGCTTTTGGAGTGTTAACAGGTTGTTCACTTTTATAAAAAGACATTTATTACAGAACCTTTATTCCTGCCATCTAAACAGAAGTACATGACATAGAAAGAGATTAAAGCGCCACACTGGAAAGGTTTCGATGTTAACAATACATCAAACCAATGAGTAATAAATGAAGTTCTTGTAGCATCAACACCCCAGTTTTACCTTTGAAAAAAAAATCAATCACTTTCAGCTTCATTTTAATTTGCTATGTGGGGTGAAGCATAATACACGTGTTTTCACAAGTCCTCTCTAGTGCAAATAGACTTCTGCATTATGCAGTCTTGTACCCTGGGTCCAAGTAATTTCATTCATATGCACCTAATCCACATCCACCACTTCTGTTCAGTGACAATGCAGGAAGTGGTGTGATGATTATATCACTTTCAGTGAACAGGTGTATCAGCACTGACATTTCCTCTATTAAACCATAACCACAATCTTTCCCAAACCGTGACCGAATAGTTATAGATATCTTGTAAAATATGTTAGGTAATATAAGAAAATAAATAAAAAACATGACAAAAATGTAGATATATTCACTATTGCTAGAACATTATGTGACTTACACAATCAAGGCAGAATAAAGCTATCCTATTTTTCACATATTTTACTATTGCAAAAATGTTGACTGAGAGAAAAGTATATTAACTTTTAAAGGAGCCACTACCCTAACATAGAAAAATCTGTGATGGATTTCCCACCGCTGTCAGCAACTTGTGTGGTTCTACATGGTGATGACTGTGTGCTCCGTACCTTTCGGCAGTTGAACACTGTTGAACCTACAATTCAGACACACCTGGCAGACACAAATGAACAAAGTGTCATGAACTGACTAAACTGGGACAAAAAAAACAACCAATCACTATTGGAGTAGTGAAACTTGAAATGCCACGGCTCTACTGTACTTTAAAAAGAGAGGGAAAGAATGAAGGGGAAATAGCTCTATGAGATAACATTTGTCATGCGTGAAAAGAAAATAATTAGGATGCTCCTTTTCCCCCTGCATTCTAATTTTTTTGGGGTTGTTCACTCAGTCTGTCTCCATGACTTACAGATGAGAGACAAGATGCTTTTCAAGGTGGCAGAGGGAGAAAGAGAACTTGTAGCTCAGCGCACTGTCTAACTCTTTCATATCAGAGAAGAAATGAAGAGATCGATTTTCTGTCTGTTTCTCTCTCTGCTGGGAATATTAAAAACAGTGAGTTTTCACACGAACCCCCCCACCTCCTCTTCCTAACTGATCTCTATCTACCTGAGTTTGCAGACTCTCTGTGTCACTCCCCCCCCCCCCAAGTTTAACCCAGTGCCTTTCCTTTTTACCTCTCCATTACTCCATTACTGCACTTCCATGGACTTCATTGATGTCCTTGTGTCCTCCTACATCACCCCACTATATTTTCCTTTTCTGCTGAGAGATCCCTCCAGAAGGTCGCCTTTTAAATGGACAGCAGGCCTCCTTCTCCTGGGTTGAAGGTGGTGGGCAGGCTTTGATACGGGAATGGAGCGTAAAGGTATAGATATTAGACTTTGACTTTCTCGCAACTCCTTTGGGGGATTCATCCAAAATCGAGGGATATTGGACTTTTGTTACTTTGGATCAGGGGTCACCAACCTTTTTGAAACTGAGAGCTACTTCAAGGGTACCGAGTAGTACGAAGGGCTACTTGTTTGATACAAACTTCCTGAATAACAAAGTTGCACAGATCACCTTTTAATAATAATAATATGTGTGAAGACACTGTCTGTCTGATCACATGTCAATGTTAATTATTCCTCACAATAATTATTAACAATGATGGTAGGAAACAGATATATTTAAACATTTATTTCTGTTATTCTGTTTCAACATTTGAAAGTCAGAGGTGTCACATCTCTGATATTTTAGTAAATATCTTTCTTGACAGTTTTGTATGAATAAGCACATTTGTAGCATTTGGTTCAAAATCACACCTGTTATATTTTTGTAAAAAATGATCACTTCTAACATTTTTTATGAAATCATTAACTGTCATAGCTTCAAATCATGTCTCGTTGGTACTAATCACTTTTGTAAAATTTTTGAACAAATCATGATCAACAAATCAACTCTGTCCCATGTTTATAGAAATCATCAGTTGTGAATATCCTGTGTTGTTTGGCTTTGGATCGGATGCCATTTATGATCTTCACGACAGGAGTCATCACATGATCAAAGCCGTTACTTTTGCACATAGCGCCTGCTGGTGAATGATGCAGTGGTAGGCCTAATGTAGACATTCTGGG
>NW_022280106.1:1675729-1713687 GCF_004355925.1 Anarrhichthys ocellatus | reverse complement strand
GGCTACTTTTTTATTAATTAATACAAGCAGTCAGATAAATCTGAACTTCCTTTTTTATTTAGAAAGTGCTTTCAAAAATCAGAATACAACAGTCTATAATATAACAAGCTGAATCTTTTCAATACCAAAATCAGTGTGAGCCATACATTATGAAAACAAAACATGAATCCTCAGTGCATTAAAAATATGCTGTAATCTATAGAAAGAACTTTTCAAATAGGAGCTCTAATGCTGCGTTCACACCAAATGTTGCGCGAATTATTCGCGCGAGTAGATTACATACAAAGTCTATGCACAGACATGAGACTGGAGTGACGCAAATCGGCGATGGCGTGGCACGATTGACGCGAATGGTGCCATTGAAATTTTTCAGCTCCGGCGAAAATATGTCGTGACGCTGCGGCGCGATAGCCTATCAGCGTTGAGATGTTTCTCCTGTCATCACTGACTTCCTGCCAGGAATCAGGAAACAAATACTGTAGCCGTCTGTGTTCACCCAGAGCTCTACGATACCTCATATCAACAGAGACCAAACTATGTGTATAAGTGTGTGTGTGTAAAGCATATGGTACAAACAATGAATAGACGCTGCCGTATTTACGCCTAGATGACGTTATGTTGAGTGTTGATAGAGCTGCTACAATGTTAGCGTAGCCTAGCACCGATCGATCTGAGCTCCATTGAGAAAACAAGCATTTTAAAAGTTATAAATCGGCATCATTACGTAGTTATTTCGGCATCTCTTTTTGTCCGTTTATTGCAGTTAAATCACAGCAAAAGCTGTAGTAAACCAGCCAACATGTGGCTTGCTAGACACAGTGAATACACCTTGATAAATTCCACGGAGCTCCTCTGGACTATGTTGTGAATCCAGACAAGACGGCGTTTAGTTTCCCGGGATATCTGGGACTTCCACAACAAGTACCAAGTGGTTAGGCCACGCCCCCTGTCCGGCACATCTGGCGCGATTCACGCAAATAACCACAACTGGTCGCCAGCGAGTAACATTTGGTGTGAACGCAGCATAAGACAGGGTTCTTCCCATAATGCCTTTTGACATTTTACACTACATGAATTAGCTTCAAGGCTAAATTTAGTTGGATTTTAGTTAGTTAGTTTCCTTACTCATTGTTCTTCAAGTCCCTGCATCTGAACAGCACAGTTGAATTTCAGCCTGCATGCATGTTTTTTCAGCCCAACGTTGTTGAAACAGAGCAGATAATATTGGTAGCGAGATCTACAAGATAGCAGACTGACGAGTGTTTGAATGCCGTCTTTCAGCTCTGTTTGTATGTGGGTGCTCTGCCCTCTGTAAAAACACAGATATCAGGGGAGAGGAGAGAGAGGAGAAACTAGCGCCGCAGTTGATGAAAAACGTAGTAAAGTCTCACACTGAGCTAAAAGGAAACCAAACTCATGATTACGCTCTGTCGCTGCATCGATGCAGAATCGACCACGTCCGTATCATAACAGATCCAGAGATTTCCACACCTCTACTACATTTATATGGCGATGGTAGCGACCACCCAAAGCGCTTTACAACACAAGTCAGCATTCACACATTCACACATACTCAGAGGCTAATGTACAAGGTGCCACCTGCTCATCAGGAGCATTAAACATTCATACGAACATATCGGGTTCAGTATCTCACTCAAGGACACTTTGTCACCGGCCCTCTGATTAGCGGACGCCCTGCTCTACCTCCTAAGCCATAACCTCCTGGAATGACATGTCATGTCCACTCTTCCGCTTCCTGGGCTTCATCATAACCCAGGACCTCAAGAGGGAGCTTTACTTCAGCTCCATCACAAAGAAGGTTCTGCACAGGATGCACTTCCTGAGGCAGCTGAAAAAGATCAACCTGCCAAAGACAATGACAGTGCACTCCTCCATCACCATCAGCATATCATTCACTCTGCTGAGAAGGTGATTGGATGCAATCTTCTATCCCTCCACAACTTGATCACTTCCAGGACTCTGAAAGATTGTAGCCGACCCCCTTTACCCTGGACACAAACTGTTTGAGTCCCTTCCCTCTGGAAGGAGGAAGCCCAAGTCTCCCACTGACTCGGACACGTACATCCCCAGGACAATAACATACTTGTTTTAATGTATTTGTTTGTTTGTTTACAATATTTTATTGTAAATTTTAAAATGTTCAATTTCTAAATGATGTCTTATACTATTGCACCGTGTTTATTGTTATGCACCAATCACCAAGTTAAATTCTTTGTATGTCTTAGAATCAGAAAAGGTTTATTGTGTTGGGATCTAACCATGTGCCTCGCCATGTGCTTTAGACAAAGGAATCAGGCCTTCCTATTTTGCAGAGCAACCTGGAGCCTGATTTGGGGTTGATAAGCACCAAACCCCCACCAGAAAGGATTTCACACTCACCTGTGAAATAGTCACCCAAATGCACCGCTGCTCTCATTGGACGAGACCAGAGATGCCGAGGCGGGACTTCTGGTTTTTACGGCCGGAAACGACCACCTTACAAAATAATAATAAACAAATGAATGAATAACTAAATGTCCAGGTATCATACATTTCGATAGCACCCCTCCTGTCATCATGTGCATCCACTTTTGCAGAAACTGCCAATTTCAAATAAAATCTCCTTTTTTCACCACAATTTGAATAAAAAACACAAAAATAATATGAAACATATATTATCCAAACAAATGTTTTGTATAACTGCGCCCTATATGTCACAAGAAATATGTATAAAATCTTTTCACGTCACTAGACACACTCACTGTCACTTTGGAAAACTGCCTATGTTACATAAGAGCATTCATATTTACTTACCACTGTAACTTCGGTAACACTTTATAATAACTACACACTATGAAGCATTAGTTAAGTATGAGTAAACACTTAATTGATCATTTATAAAGCATTGTTCCTACATTAATAATTCATTAGTATGCAGTTCATAACAACAGTTATAAATGTTTTATTCTTGATTAATAAGCTCGTCTATTATGGTTTTCATACTTTATAAATGATGGATTCCCCATTTGTAAATGAAGTATTATATATTTTACAAACCAATTATTAAGGAGTTGTAGATGATTAA
Organism: Anarrhichthys ocellatus; assembly: GCF_004355925.1. NCBI lineage: Eukaryota > Metazoa > Chordata > Actinopteri > Perciformes > Anarhichadidae > Anarrhichthys > Anarrhichthys ocellatus. The sequence continues at coordinate 1,710,602 of NW_022280106.1, read as the reverse complement.
TAAGATAATTCATAAAGTGTTAGTAAATGATTAATAACTTATTTAGATGTACATTATTCATGCGTTTATATATATAATGGTTAGGGACTATGTTAATATATGCTTTATAAACGCATATTAATACTGCAATTCATGATTAATTCATGATTTATTAAGGTAGTTACTACTCGTTAGTAAAGTGTTTTATGTGACCTCATCTAAAGTGAGGACTATTTATGCCTTATAAAGCATTTATTAAGTATTTTGTGTGACCTCATCTAAATTGAGGACTATTTATGCCTTATAAAGCATTTATTAAGTATTTTGTGTGACCTCATCTAAATTGAGGACTATTTATGCCTTACAAAGCATTTATAAATGACATTGAAAGGCCAGCAGTGCCTCAAAACACAGAACAGGCAAATAGACACAACACAAAGTGATCAAAAACATATTAATATAGCATATCGATCTCATTCACATCTACTCCACATATAACAGCTAGTTAGCCATCTGTCACCTGGATTGCTCTATTTACAACGGAGGTGACGCGTTAGCGTGCACCTGTCTCAGGACCTCTAGTGTTAGCTGGAAGGCTAGCTAGATACTCATCCTCCATAATATGTAACATTATGTGGCAGCAAACTAAGAAACAAACAGACGGCCATTGGAGGCTTACAAATCATTGGAATTTGCATAATAATTTGCATATTGCCGCATACTTGCATAATAATTCATACATGTTAACTCATTTAGGAATGGTTTTCCATGTAAGAAATAATTTGCATAGAACTGCCCATGTCACAAATTAGGATAACTGCCATATGTGATGTATGGAAGCTCTCTATATGATACTGATGCATTGCCAACTCATATATGAACAACATTTGCATCAAACCTATGTCACAATAGATTAGCATTAACCTCCCACATCACCAAACTCCGTGCAATTTGCATTAAAACCATTGACGTGTAATTTGTAAATGTTTGCATTTAAAGTACTATGTTGTCTACATTTGCATATTTGTTTTACCAACCATGCATAGAAATAACTGTCACAAAAAATGTACTTTTTTAAATGACCATGTCACCAAAAGAGTTTCAATAAAACTACAATAAACCTATGTCAAAAGGATTACCATAAAAAGCTTTGATTATCATCCTGCAAGAATCATCTAGAATCCTTACACCTGTACATCAAATCCAGGGTCAATGTTTGGATCTGATTTCCCATTTACCAAACTGTTGTGTTTTCTAGAAATAAAACTTGGATAGTATCCAAACAGTGACAGCTTACTTTGGCATCAAAAATAAAATGTGGCATTGAAAACAAGAGCTGAATTGAAAAGGGAAACATTGGCATTGAAACAGTTGTCTTTGAAAAAGTTGCATTGGCACAGAAACAAGTATTTTCAGTGACTGTTGTTATATTTTACGCTGACAGCGGTTTTCTGTTTCAACTGTCTGTCAGTGTTTTGGCGTGTACATGGTGGAGTTTGAGGGGAGGGGGCAAGGAGAGCATGATTATATTTACATCTAATCTGCATACTAAGGAGAAAACGTCAATCTACTTGACCAACAGTTCGCTCCGAAGCCTCTGGCATCACCGCACAGCCAGCGTACGGTTCCTGGCATTGTTTTAATCCACTGAAGACATGTAGACTCATGAAGTTTTTATGAAAGCTCATATATGAGGAATTGTCATTATGTTAAAATGTCGGCTACTATGAGGTGACTTACAGTGACAGAATGTTGCACATTTTATTTGGACATAGGAACATTTTGAGTAAAACCCCATTGCACCGACTTTTTTTGGGGATCATATTAGGACTTCTTTTTTTTTTCATATGATCCACAAAGGATCTCTACATGCATCAACAGATTAAACAGATATTTTCTGGTTATGTTTATCCTCTCTTGGTGTCTGCTGTTTTCACATTTGCAACTCTGCTCGTCTCAGATGAGATAATTACTTTCATCTTAGGAAACTCTCCAGTGGATCACCAAGTTCTGTCTATGTCATGGTGATAATGGATGCTTACTGATCCCACCCAGTATCCTAATACACCCATATTTGCACAGCAAAAATGCCAAAAAGCCATAAACAGACATGTCCCTCTTTGTCTCTGTTGGTGACCAGTTCACTACCTCCATACTGTCCTTTCCTCCTCATCCTCATCCCTCTTCAAGGTTTCTCCTGTGTCTCCTTATCCATCCATTTGTAACATCATGGAAACGCTTGCTTGCATACAAAATGACAATACAATGTGTATTGTTTGCATTGGTGTTTTGGTGCTGCTTTATTATGGATCCACTCAGATGAGGTCAGGACATAAACACTCTCTGGTATAATGTCTGTATCTACTGTCACTACCAAGAAGACACTGAATGGACTTCTATTCTCCTCACAACTTCTTTGCTGTGTGAGAATGTCACACAGCATGTGAGAATGTGAATTTACTAATAACACTAGCTCTGTTCTGTTCACGTGTTCCAGTGAGCCAACATGCACGATACCAGCAAACCAGAAGAATCAGAGACGCTAACTGGAATTCTGTCATTAATCATTATTTACAACTGTGGTTTCCCTATTGTGACAGTCAAAATGCCTTTCATGAAAAAAGGTCCATTAAAGTTATATTTAAAAGATAATGACACTTTGATCCATGATTTGATTTGCCTCATTTGTGACCTGAATCCTGTGTCGGTAAAAAATGTTGTCGCTGATTTTAGCTTCAATCAGGCCGTTCACGTAACCACATTTGTGTTCTTTTAAATAAATACATTTTGATGCTGATTCATGATTGTGATTCACTTCCTCCTCTGATGAGTCCTGTTACTTTTGCTGCTGCACTGACCTCCTTTCCCTACATGGCTGCATGAAGTTATCCGATCTTAGGACACATATGTGCTTTGGCAGTTTATAAGCATGTACACTTCCTTTAAAAATCAATTTAATAGGCTGTTCTTCTTTACAAGGATCAGCTCATCCAAAAGACGGGAACACAAAAAGGAGGGAGAGAGAACAGGGAAGACGAAGCATGACTAAGAGATAGAGACGGAAGGTATGAAAGAGGACGGAATTAAAGGGAGACAGAGGCAGACATGGAGAGAGGAGATGAAAGGGAAGCCAGAGCACTTCAAACAGCTCTCAGCTTGTTCCATGTGCAGTAATAATAAATGGGGCTTCATTATTTAGTTGTGTGTGTCTGTAGTGCTGCTGCCGCCAGTTGCATTGCAACCCCCCTGCCTATTTATCACTCCGTTATTCTCCTATTTACTAATCCAGGAGAGAGGAAACCTGTTTGAAGAGAGTGTGTGTGTGGGGCATACACACTCCCGCCCGGTGCATGTGAGGATGCGCATGTGTGTGTATGTTTGTAAGTCTATTTTGACAAGGGAGATGATTATCTATTTACAGACGCCACCCACAAAATCCCATGACCCTTTATTGTGGGGGCTGGCTGAGAGGTAAAGAGACAGAGAGAAAGATATCATCGGATATCATTGCTGTACCTCATGCAAGACGCCGTTAACAGTGCCGTCTTGGAAGCCACTCAAAGGAACAAGACCTCACTCTCTTCATGTCACCTTGCTCGGTGCTGAAAATGGAAAAAATAAATAAATCCAGGCTCCAGGATGTGAGTTTCTCTCTTGAGGCTAGGATAGGGGGCACTGCTCAAAGGCCGATGCCTGCTCCATTAGGAGGTACCAGGTCAGTGCACACCTCGAATCCATGACGCTAAAATATACAAGTCAAGGCAGAAAATCTTGGTGTAGTTATGGATTCTGATCTGAATTTCAACAGCCACATAAAACATTCACAAAATCCGAATGTAAAAAAAGAAGGATTTTTGTCAAAGGATATATCTTAAAATGATATAAGTCGTCTATGAAGCACTAAATGGTCTTGGGTATATTTACATATCTGATGTACTTATATGTTTTGAAGCATTCAGATCTCTCAGGTCATCTGGACAGGGTTACTCGGTGTTCCCACAATCAAAAGCTTCTATGCTCTCCACTTGTGGAACAATCTTCTAATACATTACACACATACATTATAGTCTGTAACTATTTATTTGCTTGCATTTTCTTTTCATTAGCTCATTTAAAGTGCAATTTATTTATGATCTTTAACTACTTATTTATTGTTTGAAATTTATTTTAATCCTGCATCTAAATGTGGGCCTGTGCTTTCTATTTTATACTTAATTTAAACTACTAATTTACTTTCAACTACTTCAATGTTGTATCTTGTGTTACCGGCCTGTAATTATGCACTTTTTTTTAAATCGTAAAACTACCCTGTAAAGCACAATGAATTACCCTGGTGAATGAAATGTGCTGTACATTTGTTTTTATTGTCTTTTTTAAGCAATTTTATTCTTTCCTTAAAGTCTTATTTCCAATACAGTTGTTTTCCCTGTAAAGCACTTTGAATTGCCTAAGTCTGAATAGTGCCCTATAAAAAAAAACTGCCTTGCCTACCAGCTCTAAACCTCCAGGGAGAGGAGGGTGTGAGGTGAGATTGGTAGCCTGTAGAGGGAGCACTCAGGTGGGCTGCAGAGTGTCTCACCTCAGCCTGTGTGGAGCTGAGGTGCTAACTGACTCTGATGGGCAACCTCTCGGGACTTTCTCAGCAGAAGAAATTACTGCGTGAGGGTGTGTGCGTGCACACCTTCCATGTTTGCACAAAGCTGTCTGATATTCAAACTTAATACCCGTTTTGTTGTTAATCCATTATTGCATTGCACAGGGAAATTAACTTCACAATGCATTGCATTCTGGATATTTAAGGGGCCATCTCCCATTGCACTGGGTGCTGCTTCTTCAATAGCATGAACACAGCCACTGTAGTTTATTTAGTAGGATGTACATCGTCTAGCAGTTGAAGATTAATCCGCTGATGAAAATAGCCCCAAACAAATGCACCATGTCCTAACATAACACATTTCTTACATTTGTAAAAAATGGAACTTATAAGATATCGCCATGAAATGTCCCCAATTAATTACTAACATTAAGACAATTATTTTTTTTACATTGCATGTTTTCTTAAATGTTTAAATATGCAAATGAAGCGTCATATTATTAAATAAGTGCTAATTTGCATATATTTCCTAAAGAGAGAAATCTAAACATTAGATAAATCCAGATTCAAAATTCTTATTTCATTGGGGTAAGCGGTTAACGCAGAGATATCCCCATGAAACGTCCCCAGTTGATTTCTTACGTTGACACCATTGACTGTAAAAAAAGTTTTCAATTAAAACGCTCTAAAAATGTTAATGAGTAATGTACCAATGCATTTCTTCTTCTTCATCAGTTCTTCCTTTTAGGTTCACTTTCAGTGAAGTTCTAAAGAACAAGCCTAACCTACTTCAATGTACTTTACTTGAGTATTTTCATTTTATTCAACTTTGTACTTCCACTCCACTACATCTCAGAGGGAAATATTGTACTTTTTACTCCACTACATTTGCAGCTTTAGTTACTAGTTACTTTGCACATTACCATTTTTAAACCCTTCCTAACTCCCCAAACTGAACAACAGAGAATAAAGGAGTTAAAATGAGCTCCACCTGAAACATCTGCAGCAGGAATAATGATCCAAACAAATAGCTATGTAATATCTATATACAGTATAATAGTAAAACACTGGCAGGGATCATGTTTCTGCAAAATGAATACTTTTATTACTATTGTTTGTAGTCCAATGACCTCATTTTCTGTTTTTCTGTTCAGTGGAGAACTCTAGTGTGTGTTGTGCTTGAACAAGTGCACTGAAGTCAGGTTGAATATGTGAGGTGAGATGTGAAGCTGACAGGTGACAGGTGATGGTCAGTGAGAGAGGATCTGGATCTGGATTAATTAAACTTCATCACGGAGAACGTTTGTTCACATACAGTATGTAGGTCGATCCAAAGAGAACCAACATCTTCTGAGCATGATGCTTTGGCAGCTTACGGAGGCACAGAAAGCCTCAGATGTCCGTGCTGCTCTGCATCACCAACACATCCCAGGTATCCAAAATGACCTGGCCCAGCTCCAGGGTAAGCTCGGCATGCCGGAAGAAACACGTCGGGCCGAGTCCGGTTACCGACTCGGCTGAGACTCGGGATGAATGACACCCCGGAATCGAGCCAAATACACCGGCCCTATTCCAGATGCCTGCACTGCCATTATTGGGCCATAATCAAAAAATAACTGGGCCCGGCATTGGCCCGAACTCTGCACGCCAGAAGAAAGAATTCGGGCCGAGTCTGGTTGCCGACTCGGCTGAGACTAGGGATGAATTACGCCCCAGAATCGGGCCAAATACACCGGCTCGATTCCGGCTGCCGACACTGCCATTTTTAGCCACGTAAATGGAGATAAAAAAAACAAAAAACAGCAACAGTCGCTTCAAAATAAAAGCAATGCAGCTGTATTCCATGCATGCTGTACAATTATTAAAGTTTTATTCCTAATTTCCCATTGACGTCCCGTGGGCCAGTCTGTGACAGCCAATGGGCCGGGTATGGCCCGGGGGCCCGTTTTTAAAGAGAATTGTCAGAAAAGAGAAAATATCCAGTGAGCAGCAGTTCTCTGGGCAAAAATGTCTTGTTGATGGTAGAGGTCTAAGAAGAATGGCCAGACTAGTTAGAGCTGATAGAAAGAAAACAGTGACTAACAAAACCCCACTTGTTACAACCGAGGTATGCAGAGAGGAGTATCTCTGAACTCACATGTTAAACCTTGAAGCAGATGGGCTACAGTAGCAGAAAACCAGAATGGGCACAACTCCTGTCAGCTAACAACAGGAAACTGATTCTACAATTGGCACAGGCTCTCCAGAACAGGACAACAGAATATTGGAAAAATGTTGCCTGTTCTGATGAGTCTCAATTTCTGCTGCGACATTTGGTTGGTAGAGCCACAATTTGACAGTGTTTTGCTTTACACAACACACTGGCATCACTCCATTTTCCTGGAGAGTGAAAAACACAGACCAACCAGTACCTTTTATACCCCCTCACCTGCTGTCTGTGGCCAATCGGAGCCACTTTAACCCAGGTGACTTCAATCCTGACTCATTTGGAGCCAATGTCAAAATGCACTTTGACATAAGATATTAATAAAATGTGCCTCTCAAGAGGCATAATCAAACCATTTTTATTGTTTGTGAAGTAGGGAAACAAGTAAACATTTTCTTCTTTAGAATCAGACAGATGGCATGATGGCATGAGTTTAAAGTTGTAATCCGCTAGCTACTTGCTACGATGGAGTGTCGTATAATATGCTCGGAGCATTAAGATGACGCGTTGATAGGACATACCTAATAATCTCGGAGCTCCGATCTCGACTACAGACGTGCAAGAGGCAATTAAACTCCTACAGAATGGCAAATCACCAGGCCCGGATGGTTTCATAGTAGAATTTTACAAAACATACTCCAACCTATACTCCCCACTGCTGACAAAAGTATATAATGAATCATTTACAAAAGGACGGCTACCCCCAACACTATCTGAAGCCACTATTTGTCTCCTACTGAAAAAAGACAAAGACCTTCTATTATGCAACAACTACAGGCCCATATCCCTTCTGAATGTTGACCAGAAAATCTTAGCCAAGGTTCTATCTACACATCTGCAGAAAGCTCTACCATCTCTGATCTCTGCAGACCAAACAGGCTTCATGGCAGGACGGAATTCCTCATTTAACACTAGGTGGCTGCTTAACATAATCAGCTCCCCAAATCACGACACCCCTGAGGCAATCTCTAGATGCTGAGAAGGCCTTCAACAGGGTCGAATGGAAGTATCTATACTATATTTTGGGAAGATTTGGCTTTAGCTCGGACTTTATAGCCTGGATCGAGTTGCTCTATATTTGTCCGACTGCTTCCATTCTCACTAACTGTGTAAAATCCCGCCCTTTCACTTTATGCCGTGGCACCAGACAAGGTTGTCCCCTCTCACCCCTTCTGTTCGCTTTGGCCATTGAGCCTTTAGCCATCTGGCTCCGGGGGGAAGGGGGATTCGAGGGTATTTCCAGGATGGGAATCACACACAAACTGTCACTTTATGCGGATGATCTCTTGTTATATGTCTCCAATCCTGTCATCCATTTCAGTTGTCAAAGATATTCTACTCGAATTCAGAAAATATTCTGGTTACAAATTAAACTTTCATAAAAGTGAACTTCTCCCCATAAATGCGTTAGCCAAGGCACTACCATGATCTCTCTTTCCATTCAAGGTGACCACGGAAGGATTTAGATACCTAGGGGTGGTCATTACACCATCATTTAAAGATCTCTTCGCCAAGAACTTTCGTCCTCTTGTTGACAATTGTAAATCCGATATAACCCGCTGGTCCGCTCTTCCCCTGTCCCTCATTGGCCGCGTCAACCTCATAAAAATGGTAATTCTTCCCAAATTCCTATATCTGTTTCAACATATAACATATAAAAAATAATTTTTTCACCAACTAGATCAGACTATCTCTTCATTTCTGTGGGTTAATAAACCCCCTCGCATTAAGAAAGCAATCTTACAACTTCCTAAAAAGTCAGGCGGCTTAGCTCTACCCAATTTAATCCAATATTACTGGGCCTGTAACATCGAAAAGCTACGTCACTGGATGGATGATGGGCTAAGAAATGCCCCCCTGTGGGCCCAAATGGAACTATCCTCCTCCAAGATTTCCCTTCAATCCCTCATCACGGCACGACTGCCACTTAAAACCCATGGGATCTCAGAAAACCCAATAGTTACTAACTCTCTCAACATCTGGATACAATTCTGTAAACATTTTGGATTGGACAAACCTTCTACTTTGGCCCCAGTCTTTAGAAACCACTTATTCTCACCTTCTGTGTCTGACCCTACCTTTTGTATGTGGCTTATGTAAAATTAAAGACTTTTATAAAGATGGAGACTTTATTGATTTTGCAGGACTGTCATCTAGATTCGACCTGCCTAAATCTAATTTTTTCCGCTTTCTACAGATTAGGCACTTCATTAAATCCGAATATCCTCACTTTCCTAATCATCCTCCTGGATCTCCATCGCTCTATCTCAACTATCTATGGTCTCATTGACTCCCTTAACCCAGACCAGACATCTCAGCTGAAACAGACCTGGGAAAGAGAAATTGGTAAACCAATATCCGATAACCGTTGGGTGCGCATTCTGGCCTTATCCCACTCCTCCTCTATTTGTGTGAGACACGGGCTGCTGCAATGCAAGGTTTTGTTTCGTGTGCACTACACAAATGCCCGTCTGGCTAAAATCTACCCAAATCTGAATGACAGCTGCAATAGGTGCAAACAGTCACCTACCAACCATACCCATATGTTTTGGTCGTGCCCAAATTTAAAAGATTTCTGGGATCAAATACTCAATACACTTGGGACAGTACTAGGTATAAAACTTGGCCCTGAACCCCTTACAGCACTATTTGAAACTCAGCCGCCTGAAATACTTGATCTGCTGCCGACAGGACGACGCATCCTGGCCTTTACGACACTTTTAGCTAGACGCCTCATACTATTCAAGTGGAAACACGTTCTCCTGCCTTCACGTAACAGTTGGTTAATAGAGATCTTAAATCATATAAAACTTGAAAAGATCAGATTCTCACTTAGAGACTCCAGTGAAGCCTTCGAAGAGACCTGGAAACCTTTCATGAACTATTTGAACGATGCTGCGATCCAAAAAGTGAACTAGCACACGCCCCCCCCCTTTTTATTTTCCTTTTGTTGTTTATTTATTTTTGTGTTTTGTTTTCTTTGTCTTAATTTCTGTTTATTTTTATTTTTTGTTATTATTGTGGTTGTCGTTCTGGGGATCTTTTGTCTCTGGTTGAATCAATCTTTATACCATACCTCCTCAAAGTGATGTTTGTTTGTTCGTTGCATTTGTAATTTCTGTATTCAGTGGCAGTTTGTCACAGTTACACTACCTCCAAGAGACTTGCAACTGAATGTAATATCCTGTATATCCCAACTTTTTTGGGGGTAGTCCTGTTCTACCTCTGTCTAAAGTATTTGCAAAATCAATAAAAATATTTGAAAAGATGACGCGTTGATAGTGTTACGTAGTGCGCCGACGGCACTGATCGAACGAGCAAGGAAAGATTGAATAGAATTTGAGTAGAGATCAATGGCACGGCAGGTTGATGGTGCATCTACATGCTCTGAGGACGATCCTGTTTCTGGAGTTGGGATGCCATTGACTCCGGTGAATTTATGAACCTAAAGTTGTAAATCTGCTGACGAAGTACTACGAAGGAGTGTTGTATAATATGCTCAGAGCATTAGGTTTGACGCGTTGGTAGTGTTAAGTTGTGCAGCGAAGGCGCTGATTGAACGAGCGAGCACAGATGGTAGCAAAAGCTGTCAATCGTGGATACTATATACGATACTACTATAGTATAATGGAATGTCATGGAGAAACTGATGGCCCTGATGGCCAGTATAGATAATGCAAGTTTAAGGCACTTCTGTGTTGACTTCATTTTCAGAACTGGAGGTTGCCGCCTGGTTAACATGTATCAACTCAAAGAATCGTATTCTGTGAAAGAATCGGTCGGCCCATCACTACTGTCTTTGGGCTCGAGGATTTGGCTGAATAGTCCCTTTTAACGGCTGCGCAAATGTCGCGGTGTTTGTTGTGCGTGATGACGGCATCCGGAAAGACTTGGTGTAGACGTAGTGGTGAATACGAGGAGCTGACATGAGAGCGTTGAAACTAACTGCTTTGTTTTCTGTTCTGAGAAAAGGAATTCCTTTATCTTTTAGCGTCTTGGAGGATGGCTAGGGCCCGATTGTCATTTCTTGATTAAGGCCAGCCAAGGCGGACCTTGCTGGAGCGCGGTTATGTAATCTGTTGATGCGTTCTTAGGTGTGTGACACACCTTGATGCACCAATCTCTGCAGTTCCCATAAAAGAGAAAAAAGCTGTTGATGGTGGCAGCACCAGATGTGTGAATCGTTTGACGAATCTTCTTTTCTGCATAAATATATATATTTTTTATTGGAAACTGGTACTGTAAAAATGACACCTTCCTCTAACCCACCCACCCAACCCAAACTCTCAGAAGAAACACACAAACACACACATAAAAATAACTACATACAAAAAAAATAAGACACACAAATGGGAAGTAGAATAAGAAAGTGCTTCCCACAAAGAACAGGTGCATTGAGAATCAGTTGGGGTCCAAAAGATAAGATTATTTACAGATGAGGTAATAGGCTGCCATTTTTTTGTGTAGAAATTGACAGAAGAACCTCTTAAGAATATTTGACCATTTCTAACGAGAGAAAATAAATGAAATCATTTAGCCAAGATGTGGCAGAAGGCAGACTTGGGCTAATCCGCTCTAACAGAATACGTCTCACAATTCATTACATAGTCACAAAATAAAATCTATTGGTTTTGTGTTTAAGGATTGACCATTTTTTTCGCGTCCCTCGGCACAACTTTCTTTTCGGGATGACTTAGGTTTAGGCAACAAAACTACCAACGGTTAGGTTTAGGCAACAAAGCCATGAACGGTTAAGTTCAGGCAACAATGCCAACTCTTAGATTTAGGCAACAAATCCACTGGTTCACAGTCCTGCTTGTTGGAACCATCCACCTCACCTCCCACCCGCCCTTAGTCATTTTTGGATATTATTAACGACGTCATTTGCTCCTACTGTTGCTTAGTCAGGTGGATGCATTTAATTTGTGTCTCCCCCACATAAAACGCTCCTAGTTGACTTTCCAGGGGTATTACTTTCGTTCTAATCGACAGGACACGACAACCCAGACAATTTGTGTCCCTGGACACGAACCAATACATTGTATTTCATGACTATTCCACAAACGTCCATGCGACTGGGCTGGGTAAAAGAGGTACCCCAAAGATGACTAGAGTGTAATACTTAGGGCTTTGCATAACATACTAAAGAAACACGTTTTGAATTCAGCTAGTTTTGGAGGTGAACAGTAAGACAAACAAACAAGTATGATCCACTGGTAACGAGCCACATCTACCAGGCGTCACTTTTAACCACGGAAACAATCTCCTCAGCCCAGCTTTTGTGAAATGAACCCTTCTCAGGACCTCAAACTGAATTCAACTTGAACGGGCACACAAAGAGGTAGCGTTGACCCTGACTATCACCTCTTTCCACCGTCCATCGGTCACATCAAGCTCAAACACCTTTTCCCAATCACCCATACAAGAGAGTCGACACCCCGAGGATGATATAAGGTCATATAAATTTAAGATCCTTTGCGAGAGACAGCACCTAACCGACAAGAGAACCCGCTGGAAGCCGGGGGGTGGGGGGGGTGGAGGTGTAATGAGCTTGGGAGTACATCACTGGACAAGTGTAACCCTGTGAGAGGGCCACCGAGGGGCCGCATTCAGCTGTCCACTAAGAGAAGTGAGAGTTGTGTGCTTCAGTGTTATGTATAAACAATGATTACTTGAAATGGCAGCACAGTGTGAATGTCACCGGTGAACACACACACACACACGTGCCTTCGTCCAGACAATTGTTGGTGAAACAGCCACCTCATCATCGCCTCCTTTTCCCCATGGAGCAGGACAGCCAGCGGACCGGTGTAGCTGCATAACGCTCGTCTAATAGCTAATTTCACCTTTAATTAAATGTGCCGGGGAGCAGCAGAGGCATCGTGAGTCCCGACTGAGAGACGCTGATCAAATGACACAGGACTGAGCCCTGGGGAGAACTCTACATGAGCTCACTGTGGCGCTTTCAATGTCCACTTGAAAAGAAAGTAGCACTTGTTCAAATAAATAAAAAAATTATGTAATTTTTGGCAATGCACCTTTAAAATATAGTTCATTGTTTCAGTATCTTGTAGTATCGTGATTGGGAGGAATACATTTTGTATTGTATGCACAAACAGACACTACAGGCAAAAACATTCATTTTCATGCTCAGGCTAATTTTGAAATGTTTGCTCTATTTTGCATTCATAACGTCTTTAGGTGTTTATTTTAAAACTTTGTCAATTTACATCTATAGAGTTGTCCTAAATTCACCAAACGTCACCTTTAGATTGTAGCTGATTTTGCATATTTAAACATAACATTTGAGAAAACTTGTAATACAAAATCAACTGGGTAAGTTTCATGATGCTGTCTGTTATTTAAATGTTTTTTACCCTATTCACCTGTGGTGTCATTTTACAATACATATCTTTAAAGATTTCTTTAAATGAATGTCTGAGCCAGAAATCTCTCCTTCAGTAGCACTAACATACACCACACTGTTCAGCTTCATTCCTTTCTATATTTCAAAGGTCACATTTTATTACTAAAAACATTAACATTTTTAATTGCTGTCGACTGTGCTTTCTGATTTATGGAGTAATTCAAAAATATATCCAAAAAATCCTTTTATAAAAAGCTTTGACTCTTTGGCAACAAAATGAAAGAAGCATTTTGAACATGAATTTATCCAGTGTTCAGATTTCTCATTAGGAAATGTATGGAAATTAGCTCATCTATTGACAAGATAAGAATATGCATTTGCATATTTAAACACATGTATTTTTCATAACTTGTATGAATTTTAGTAATGCAGTTTCATGGTGATGTCTATTAGTTGAAAAATGCATTATTTAAGTACATTGACACTACGGCATGTATAGTGCAGTGTGTGCACGTGTGTTTCCGCCAGCTCTCCCTTTCAACCCATGCCAAACGAATCCACACACACACACACACACACACACACACACACACACACACACAGTTCTCCATCTCCTCTCTCTAATGCTCCCTGCTCCTCCTCTATCTCTCTTTCTCTCTCTCTCTCCATCTCAATCTCTCGCTCAGAGCAGTCCGTTCGGCTGAGCGGTACAACAGAATAGTGTGTGTTTGCCGTGGCATGTGTGTGAGTGTGTGTGCCCAGAGCAGCGATTGCAGTGAAAACGGAGAGAGAGAGAGATAGACAGATAGGAAAAAGAAAGAGAGGTAGAGAGAGAGAGAGAGATAGAGAGAGACGTCCAGAGGCAGGACTGAGCAGACTGAGAGAAAGCAACACTCCTCACCACCGTGAGTACTCTACTGTACATACATGCTTGTCTACACGCACTCACTGTCGAGGGAGCTGTTCCCTAACTAACTGAACTGGGCTGTGTGATGCACAGCAGGTGGACACTGCACAGAGTCTACAGCAGCAATACAGTAGAAATGCATGGAAGGATGCACTTTCAAATTGTTGGCCAGAGTCACATTGTGTTCCTCAGTGTGAAGCTGCAGTGTTGTGTGAAAGTGTGTGAATTTGTGTGTGTGATCGTTCATACATGTGTTAAAGTGTGGACATGCAAATGTGTGTATGAAACTGACTCATGCATGGATATACAGAAGAAATGAGTTGGTGCCTGAGCAAAACCTGCGTCAAAACTCACGGATACGCTTGTAATGCAAATGTCTTAATCATGTATTTATGTTTTATTTTTGATTTGCAACTTTATTGTTTCTGGCTGTGGTTACACTTGTGGGCTTTTAACACAGGCTTTCACTGGCTGTGAAATGGAATGCATTGTGATTAAACTTCAGTCCTACTACGTGGACTGCTGGCTGGCTTGCATCTGTTTTAACCATGTAGACCTTCATCACTGACTGAGCTGCAGGTTAGTGGACTGTGTGCTGGGTTTGACTTCTTTTTGTCCGTTTGCCATCTGCTCTTGTCCTGAGGAGATGTTCCTGCACTTGTCCTAGCAACAAAAATATTTGTCGTGTTTTTGCACATGATCTATATGGTAAAGTGAAGCAACGCCTGGCTTTCTTCAGTGGTGTTTCCCAGCATTGGTGTAGAAATGCACCCCCCCCACACACACACACACTCACACTCTCTCCACCACCAAGAGCTCTGCCACAGTAAGATATGGTTTGTTCATTTTAGTGTTTCCACTTCTCTCAGGGAGGACTGGAGAATATACCAGAGGCGTATTGTAAAGTGCTGTGTTGATGCTGAGGACAGCAGAGAAAAGGGGTTGGGGGGGGGGGGGACGACTAAAAAGAGGGATTACGATAACCTCTTAAAAAGAGGGATTATGATAACTGCTGCCATGCCTTCTCCCCCACTTCCTCACTCAAAGTAATTATTTCTGGAAAGCCACTTTCTTCCTGCGGCTTCTCCGTGTCTTTTGTCGGCTCTGTTTTCCTTCATCACACGACACAAAGTCAAAATGCTACCGCAGAATTGTGAAAATTGTTTTAGGAAGCCATGTTCCAATGTCTGCTGGGTGACATTTGTTGAAGCTCTTTTCTTTTTTGGTTCTTTTTAAAGATTCTTTTTGCCTTTGTTAAAGTGCAGCCGAAGAAAAGAGAGAGAAGGGGGACAGAGCCGGGGCTCAGGACTCACCCGACATGGGACTCCCTGCTCTAGAGATAACACTCACGCTCTTTTCACAATTACAGCCAGCGATTTTATGTGCTCATAACATTCACAGATTTGTTCAACACAATGATTCACATTCACTTTTGCTTCATTGTCATCATAATGAACACATTTCAACAAAAGAAACGTCTCCTGTGTGAGAATGATATCTTTGTTCACGTAAAAAACATTTCTGTCAAAAATGTGTTTCCAGCTGCAAAGAAGCGTACGAACTGTATATCAAATACAGAGCAAGTAGGAGGCACACGCACCGATGATCCCATGAGCACTGGTACAAGTGTGTTCGTTCCACAAACGTGTGTGTGTGTACGAGGGTTTTCCTGGAGGATCAAGGAATGTATGTTGGAGGCCAGCAGGCTCTGGCGAGGCGAGGATATCTGTGGCTTTTGTCGGGATTTGCTCTCACAATAAGGATTTAGTGGGTGACACTTGGGCAGGGTGTGTCTACATCAAAGGGGCTCCTCAGCATGGAGCAGCAGCACATCAGGAAACTCTGCTGCTGCTGTGTGGAGGCAGAGCCCGGAGAAAGTTGGCTTCATTGCTTTCTTTGTGAAAGGGAAGACAAAGTCCCGGCAGTGTGTGCGATGAGTGTGGGCATTTCTGAGCACCGCTGGGTCCACGCAAGTGTGTGTTTTTCATGCTGCGTATGTGCAGATCATTCTGTAGCGGTCTGAAAGCCTTTACACAGCGGGGGACGTGAAGGATAAACAACACGGAAATGCGAATAACGACTGTGAATATTATGTCTATTATATGTGTATTATATGGCTTTTATTGTGAAAAGCAAGAACGGAACAAGTGGATCTGGTCTACACTTCCTTTGTCAAGGTGGAAAGGAGAAATAGAGTTCCTCTCTTGATTCTGACTCTGGACCTCACATGTTGTTTCATAAATATATGCACAACCCAACACACAAGGTGATTGGGTTGTGATTTTATTCTAAAAAAGATAACTCCGCCTTTTCACCGTGTAATATTCACGTTCTGAGTGAAAGTTCTCATGTCAAAAACATAATTTCAAAAAAAAATATTAATATGTGAATTAATTGAAAAAAAAAACAACCACTGGATCTGTGGGGGTTGATATGTGAAGATGTGTGCTTTGCAGACATTTTCTAACATTTACAATCTGGCCACAATTTACAGATCATGTCAAGAATAGAGGAACACTGAACAGAGTTTGATGCTAAATGAAAAATGGGGCTGTCCGCCCACAAATGAAAACTAATGGAGAATAAAGCTCCACAGTCTAAATGCCGACTGTTTCATCATCATCACCCGATAATTTCTACAATAACAATTCATTCTGATGACATATCCCATTAACATCTTTCTCTTTCCTCATAAACATCCATTTTCATTAGAGAACATTACAACTTTACCCTTCAACTGCTTCTGTGATTCACCACACACACTTTCCGGACTGTCAGACGCCATTCAGAAAGTTTCCCCTCTGAAACCAGCTCCCCGTCCTGCATACCAAAGCCACGCCGTTTGGAGCTCTCTTAAAAGATTCCTGTGCATCTTCAATGGTAGGTTTGGTACAGTAATTCACACGCCGTCAAGATGAATTCTATCACTACTGTAGCTTGTTGCACCTACAAGCTGTTTTTAAGTGAGCATCTTAGTTGGTTTTAGAAGGGAATGGACAGTGTGTGTGTGCGAGAGTGTATGTTTGTTGGTGT
Source organism: Anarrhichthys ocellatus (assembly GCF_004355925.1). Classification (NCBI taxonomy): domain Eukaryota; kingdom Metazoa; phylum Chordata; class Actinopteri; order Perciformes; family Anarhichadidae; genus Anarrhichthys; species Anarrhichthys ocellatus. Next base: position 1,693,516 of record NW_022280106.1, on the reverse strand, counting down.
TGTCTGGAGTGCTGCACTGACAGCGTAGATAAGTCTTTTGTCCTGAGGCCTAATCCCTCCTCTACACAAGAATGAGCGATGGATGGAGGAAAAGATGAGAGACGGCGAGAGAGAGAGAGGGACACTGGTGTTGGACGCGGTGACGAGTCCCCGGGAAAACGTGTGTGTTGTTGTTGAGTGTGTCGGTGGAGACATCGCAGGCGACGGAGGCTTTCAGAAGGGAGCGAGAGCGGGATTTGCATGTGAACAAGGGCTTTACCGGAGCCGTGAACCGTTAACACGAACTCAGAGAAGGGTTTTGTTGCGAGTGGCCGGAGTCGTTCGGAAACAGGTGTTCAGCAAATCACTGCAACACTCTCTCTTTCAAAAATATATTCTCCTCAGCAGCTCTGCTCTCTGTATTCTCTGCCGCTGTTCGCTCTGCCAGCGCGTTCAGTAGGACTTGGGCTCTTGTTCAGGAAAAAACAATGATTTGAGAGATGCAATAATTAAAAAAAAGACTGTGTTTTGTCCTTTTTTAAATCCATGTGGACATCGTGCACTCCGGCACACACAATAACAGTTGGCAAGCATCCTGAAATGTATTTGAAAGGTTAACATGAATCTTATTCTATTATAGATGTGACTGCATTAAAACACAGACACCAACACTATCACAAAGCTTGCTAATCCTTTGGAATATTTTTTTTGTAAAATGTGCCTGAAGACATCAATTCAATATGCTTTATTGGTATGAATGTAACAGGGAGCATCCAGTAATAATGAGACTTTACCAAAGACGAACAAGGTACAATCCATACAAGCAAGAAGATAGCAGAAAACAATTGCAAATCACCCCATACTCTGTGTCTGTGTGTGTGTGTTTGTGTGTGTGTGTGTATCAGTACTGGGTGGTCAGATCCTCCATCACACAGTGAGTATCAGTATCAACTGTTCAAAAAGACGGAATTATAATCACACATGGCAACCATATCATTATACCAGGAATAATTACATACTTTTTATTTTTTTACAAATTATCAGTCAGGTTTCAATAAACCAGATAAAATGTCCGGTTCCACTACCTGTCATGAAATAAGGTGATGTCTTTTGCTGCAATCACCTTTACATCTATTATGTTTACAAATGCAGGCTGTACGTTCATTATACGGGAAACGTTGGTTTCTCAGGGCCCGATATTCGGTATGACGTGAGGATAGCTCGGACTCTACCTCATCATCTCGTAGATTGTCGGTGCCATTACCTGAAATGTTCAAACTTAGCGTCTGCAGTGGAGGAGCGCAGAACACTGAAGGGCCGGTCGGACCAGCTTTTTCAGTGATAAAAGAGAGCACAGAAAATATGGCTGTAAATTGTCAGCTGAACATTTCACAGCTCAGCTCATTTTCACAAGTCATGTTCCCGTAGTATATTATAGAGATTTACTGGAAGTCACTTTCTGTGCAGGAGGGCACTCTGATACGCTGAGGGTCAGCAGAGAATCTCACAGTACGCTTTATTTTAAAGCTCCGCATTTGATTTACTCCGACTGAGATTGTTCCGTAGTAATTTGTCCTCGCACGCCATTGCAGGTCGCCAGTGTGTGTGTCCTGGACGTCCTCTGCGTTGATGCCAAGTAAAACAATTCACATTGGGTGCCGTGTTCTAATCCTTTCCTTTTAGGAGGAAAGTCTGCAAAGTCCTAGTCTCCACTACTTCGCATTTTCATACCATATTAGTTCATCGTAGGTCATATAAATGTGCTTTCATTTTCAATCTTTTTCCAGGTATTTTACATTTCATGGGATTTGGGTTTTTCAAATTGTAACTCCATGTTGCTGCAGTTCATGCAGGTCACTAACAAAGCTCAACTAAGGCCTCAGATCATTTACAGTAATGTTTCATTTATAACCATTATACTATGAATCAACTTGGGATGTACTGTATATGTATATGCATACGCTTTTTTTTTAGCAAGTTATTTTCACAAAATAATACTCAGAGAATAATTCTCCTGAAGCCATGAAGTGTAATAAATCATGAGCAGAATTGCTGGCTTTTAATTATGTCCGTCTACAGACCCACTGGCCATGTTACTCACATTATTAGCATTCCTGATTTGAATGCATGTCTGATATTTTGCTGTCTAAATGACGGGCTTCTGTGTGCTCATACTTTATTGAATCTGACGAGTTGTGTAAGGCTGCAACGCTTCGACATTTTTATTTTTCTGCGGCAATTAAAAAAAAAAGGCATTCAGCTATAAGAACGTCATCAAAGCGGTTTATTTTAGATTGGGTTTTGTTGGTACCGCCCCCAAAATATGTCTGCAGCCCAAGTATGGAAGAGGTACTGAGAGGCCTTTGGCTCGTCCACAAATGGAGTCCAAGTGAAACTAAAAGAAAGAACATAGTAGTGAGTCAGATAAAACAACTGTGCTGTGTCTGTGCACACCTCGATGCTTTGTGTCATCCTGCTGGTCACTAGTGTTGCCATCATTTTCTTTACTCATTCAACAACCACAGAGAACAGTTTATCAATTGCAAATGCTCATATCAATAGTATACATTTTGTCCTTTCCTTAAGTTAACGTGCTTTAACAACCTTTTCTTTCGGAGCTCTGATGCAGCCATCCTATCGTCATGGTGCAGCCAGGACGTGAACAGCTCTGGTCATGTGACCATTTACACCAAACATGTGACATTGCACACATTTCATTTCATTCAGATTACATACAGCGAACATTCCACTTTATCTCTACAGACGGGTTAGTAAAAAATATCATTCATAGCCTGATTTATAACATTTTGTTACTAAAACATGGAGAAAATATTTTTTATGGCCATTGAGAGAATTTTCTGATTAATGGAGAGACACAAAGAGATATGAAATATTCCCTCTGTAAAAACCCTCGACTTTTAACATGTCAATAAAATCATTTTAAAACATGGCTTCATCCAATGTTCAGATTTCTGATCTGTAAATGTATGCAAATCAGCACATATTTGATAAAATAATTCCTCAGTTGCATATTTAAACAAACATGTTTTAAAGAAACCTTTAATCAGAAACCAGTTGTCTTAATATAATGAATCAACTGGGGACGTTTCATGGTGATATCTAGTAGTTCATTTACCCTCTTCCCCTGTAATGTCCTTTTATATCATACTTTTACCAATGTTACATATTTTATTTTGACATGTTCATAGCAACTTGTGTTTAGACAACACAATGAAAAGAGATATTTCTTAAATATGGTATTTGAATATGAGTATCATGGAATTAATGTAAATGTTTTTAAATTTGAATAAGATCATTGAATGTGTATTTGTGATCATGTGCTTGTCATATAATATATATATAATAAATTAAAATTAAATGAAATTAGTAAATAGGCAATCAGATATGTATCAAAATAAATCCATCCCTCCATTGACGATAGCTGTTTACAGGGTCGCGGGGTGTGGATTGTTTTTCCTCCTGTGAAGGCCACTCCATGATGTACTCATCTCAGGGTGACACTTGCTTGTCAATCAAACCTCCGGGGTGGGATCAAGCTTTTGGTTGTTCTGCCACTCGCAACAACAGCTGTTTACTTGGTGTGATTTCTTAGCTCCAGCTCTGGGTTCTCAGTAAGTATAAATATGTGTGAAGATGACAGGAAAACTCACTGAATGAATCATGTGAGAGAGAGAGAGAGAGAGAGAGAGAGAGAGAGAGAGAGAGAGAGAGCGAGAGAGACTCCCTGGTAAGAGATTAGGCTGCCTCACATTTTGCTCCATGATTTAAATGTTTGTGTGTTTGCTGTTACTGTACACACACAGCCAAAGTAAAGCAAACTCAATGGCGGTTGACATTAGAGGTGCTGACCTCTCGTGTTTGTGTGTGTGAGAGAGAGATGAATGGCACTCTGAAGGATCCACTTGATTATGTTCAATGGAAAGCTTTCTCCCCTCAGCCTTATTTATGTCCACACACTGCAGCCAGGACACACACCTATACATCTGGTCATGCCGCAGACCACACACACACACACACACACACACACACATCTTCAACATCCCTGATACCCATATTTCCTCCCTTCCCTTTTACCATCCGTTTAAAGGCTATTTTTCCTCAGACACCTTCAAACGTTCATCATCTTTTCAAACCAGAAACTGTGGCGTCAGGAGTTTTAGCTTCCCTGCAGTGCTATGCACCCTCTGACTTTCTCTGGCCCACCTATGCCACCCCATAAACTGATGCCCTCATGGTTTCGCTCATGCATATCACCCCTTATACACTTAGCCAACACTTTCCTCTTTTTGTAGCTGCAGCCCGAGGCCAGAACTGCTGGGCTTCACGACTCCTACCTTCTAAATACTTCACCTTTGTATGTTTAAAGGTTCTTCTCAAACAGGGACTCCTGGGGAGAAGGGTGGAGAGGAGGGGGAGGAGGGCTCTGAGAGATTGAAAATCAATCATGTGGACTGAAAGGAGGAGAAAAAGTTGAGCGAGCGGAAAGAGACATTTTTGAGGAAAAACGGAAAAAAAAGGATGGCAGGTTGTAAATACAATCAAAAGTAAAAAATGTGTAGGCTGTCCAGAGTCGGGAGCTTGGTACCTACAATCCTCTGCGCTGTTTTAATTACCCGGTCCAGGTCTCTCCGGTTCTCTGCTGTGCAGCTGGTGTACCACACGATGGTGCAGTGGCAGGGAATTGTCTCTATGGTGCTCTTGTAGAAGTTGACTAGGAGCTGAGAGGGGAGTTTGGCTTTTTTGAGTTTCCTCAAGAAGAAGAGCCTCTGTTGGGCTTTCTTCCCCAGGTGGGAGGTGTTAAGGGCCCATTTCAGATCCTTTGTGATGTGGATTCCCAGGAATTTGATGTCACTTAGGCCATGTACACATTACTGAGTGGCCACACTACGCCGAGTTTTGGAGCACCCTAAACGGAGGAGTCTGAAAACACCCACTATCACGTGACCCGTACCCGGAAGAAAACAAACAGGCAGGGCGACCAGCGATTCATTTCAACATGGATAACGAATGGCAAGCCTTGCTTGCGTTGTTGTCTGTACTAGCAGCTATTGTGGAGTTAAATTCGTCATTTTACAATGCTGCTACTGCCTACAGGCGGAGGAGGCGAGGAGCGACAATTCCCGAGTCCAGAGGCGTTATCAGCCGTACATGGAGCGCCGGTTTCGTGAGGCCAGGAAGAACGAGCGCCTGGTGGAATAATTTCATCAATGATGTTATGATTCCTGAAGAATGGCGAGAAAACTTTCGAATGTCCAGATCGGCGCCCGTGGATGTACTTACCTGAGTGACGAGGGCAGACTCCGGAAAACCGCTAATGCATTTGGACTATCTCGACAAGTTGTTTCAGTCATCATCCGACAAGTGTGTAGGGCCATCACCGTCCTGGGTCCCAAGCACATCTGGAAACCGAGTACCGAGCCCGAAGTGAGGGACCTTGTGGTCAACTTCTTCCAAACACACGGTATGCCACAATACTTGGGGGCCATTGACTGTACACATATCGAAGTGAAACAACCACGTGCTAACTCTACAGACTACATCAACAGAAAGGGAAACATTCTTTGAATGTACAGGCCGTGTGTGACTACAAATACTGTTTCATGGACGTTGTTGTGAAATGGCCGGGAAGTGTTCACGACGCGCGTATATTCTAATGAGAAGACATGCTGCACTAACGTTTTACTTATTCTGTTTGGTAGCCTTGAGAGACCTTAGTCTGTAAGTATGTATTTATGAAGCATGAAAAGATGTACGTAGATATATTCTATTAGCTCTTTTAGTATAGCATTTGTGGTGTATTAAATGCTAATCGCGGTTAGCATTTCTCCATTGGCGGTAATGTTAAAATTAGCTTAGAAGCTAGCTAGTCGGACATGTTACATTAATGGCTATGTGTCCGACTGCATCATCACGTGAAGTCATGTTTTGTATTCATGTATGTGTATATGGACAGTTTGTAAAGCCATATTTCATATTGTGTTTCGACAGTTTTACAAATAAGAAAGATTCACGCTAAAGTCTTGAAACTCTTCTACGGATTCCATGGTCTTTATTTCACAGATCTACTGTTAGCGATCTGCTAAGCTTTCCTGCACGAAGCAAGAGCAGAATAGAGTGAGAGATGTGTGTTGATTTATGGACCCATAATCTAGTAAACGTTTACATGTAAGTGTTGATTTTAAAGTAAATTTGATGTGAGAGAGAGAGAGAGAGAGAGAGAGAGAAATAGACCCGCAGCACTGTAACTAAATAACTAAGTCTGAAAAATAAAACTTCTAAAACGTTCCACGAACTGTCTGTTTGAGTTTATAGAGGACTATTTTAGAGGAAGATCTTAAGTATCAAATACAACCTTTCATTATTAAAGACTACTTTATTACTCTGTCGTATTTTTTTAAACTAAGCAACCAATCTACTTCCTGTTTACACCGTCACGCGCATGCCCAGTGTACGTTAATGGTCACTTGCTGTCCGTCTTCGAAGGTTGCCGTGTGGATGCAGATCAACTCGAGAATGATGCTGAAACGCCCGTTTGGACGGAGATCGTTTCTATTTGACAAATCTGCTTCCAAATAGAAACGGAGTAGTATGGATGTAGCCTTAGAGGAGTGGATGGGGGTGCAGTCATGGGTGTAAAGGGTGAAAAGGGCCAGACTGAGCACAAAGCCCTGTGGTGCTCCTGTGTTCAGGATGAAGGTGGAGGATGTGCGGTTGCCCATTCTGACGGTTTGTGATCTGTTTGTCAGGAAGTCCATAATCCATGAGCAGAGTATAGTGGATAATCCAAGGTTATTGAGTTTGTGTACCAGTTTATGGAGCACTATTGTGTTGAAAGCGGAGCTGAAATCAACAAATAGCATCCTGGCGTAAGTGTTTGAATGCTCCAGATGGGACAGGGATGTGTGAAGTGCTATTGAGACAGCATCCTCCGCAGATCTGTTTCCCCGGTAGGCAAACTGGTGGCTGTCCAGATCAGTGGGGATGTTGGCCTTGATGTGGGATAGTACAAGTCTCTCACAGCACTTCATCACAATTGGTGTCAGGGCTATTGGGCGATAGTCATTGAGACCTCTGACTGTTTGTTTTTTTGGGCACGGGGGTAATGGTAGTGGATTTGAGGCATGTGGGGACAACAGACTGTTGCAGTGAGAGGTTAAAGATGTTGGTAAACACCCCTGCTAGTTGGTCGGCACATGACTTCAGTGCGCGGCCTGATACCTTGTCAGGTCCTGCTGCTTTGGTGATGTCAATCTTCATCAGAGTGGATCTTACCTGGTGGCGCTGTAGGACGAGTACAGGGTCCTCCCTTGGTGGTGTTGTTTTAGTTCTCACTCTATTGGTGTGGTTGTCAAAGCGAGCAAATAACTGGTTCAGGACATCAGGAAGTGTGGCGTCATGGCTGGTCTGTGAGGTGCTGTTTTTGTACTCTGTTAAGACTTTAACGTCTCCCCACATGCTGCGGGGGTCATTGTTTTCGAAATGCCCCTCGATACGCTGCTGCTATCTGCTCTTGGCTTCTCTAATGCCCTTCTTTAATTCTATGCGGGCATTACTGTAAGCCAGGCTGTCTCCTGACCTGTAGGCAGCATCTCGTGCTCTGAGCTGAGACCGTCCATTCCTGTAATGTTACCATTGTGTGGATAATTGAGTGCTAACTGTCTTAACTGTTTTACTAACCTGTTAACACTCCGACGGCCCGCCCACAGGCCTTTGGAGTGGTAACTGCACATCTGTGTTATGTACACAACTGCTATGTATAGGTAGGTACTGATGCGACATATCTTTGGAAAGCTAAGATTCTTGTGATTCGATTGATGCAAACCATTTCAAGATACAATCACAACAGCAGGTACAGTCAACGCCTCTGTCAGACCACCAACCAACAAACAATTTTAAAATTGAGGCAACTCACCTATGAAGCCTCATAGTAATCCACCCATCGATAATATTCAGACAAATACGGTCTTGTTAAATTGACAAAGGTCCAGACGATCCAATCCAGTAAAATATTTAGTCCAAAACACATTATTATGTCCATAAATACCCACGGATTGCTGTTGCATCATTTCAAATTAGCCGGCAGATATGCTTAATTATTTATGTATTTTCTGTCCTAACTCCAGTTTGCTTGTAAACATTGCTGATATCTGGCGGCTGCACACTGACCTTTCGATTGACACCTCACTTCAACGAGAGTCCGCGTTGAAGGAAAGAGCCTGCCCCTCTTCTTTCGTGTAAAGACTGAGCCAATTACAACCGATCGTTCTGATGACTGACTCTTCGTATAGCCAATGAAATTTCGAAAACGACGATGTGCTGCTTCTGTGGTTAGATTTAAAGCCACAACACGGAAGTAACTGCGTAACAGCGAGTCTGCTGTCTGCGTCCGTGCGTAAATGCAAAGTGTGGTTTTTGAGAGTTTTGGAGACTTTAGGAAAGTAAATAATGGTGAAATAACTTATAAATTACTGTATTTTGACATAAATAAGCTTTAGTTTGAATTATGAATACACATTTTGTAGATTGCCAGTGAGTCTGCTGACCTGTTGGGGGGAGGGAGGTGTTTGTGTGTGTGAAGTTTTATTTCCCCTTTGTTTCACTGTGTGTGTGTGTGTGTGTGTGCGTGTGTCTTTAGGTGTTACTGCTGATCTGGGGGAGGTATATATATATATATATATATAGATAGAGTATATATATATATGTATATATAATGAAGCATAGCGTTAGTTCATGCAGGACACGGAAATCATACGCCCCCAGCTGTCAGCCAGCCAATTGAATCATAGCTTTCAATCGGCCACGCACCAATCACAGCCCACTCTCACTTCAAGGAGGTTTATTTAAATATGACTCCCTCCTCACTGATTCATTCTACATCGACGCTGTTACAGACCGCACTGCTGGCGAAGCTTCGCCTCCTCCACCCCAGCCTCCACCCTTTTTAGTTCAGAGTTCATCTTTATGATGAGAGTGTTCCTGACTGAATATACATATATACATATGTATACCGACATAAGGAGGTGTGTGTGTGTGCCTTCCCCCCCTCTGTGTTTCATTGTGTGAACTGCTGACATGTGATAATGCAGAAAAGATGGAAACGTTTTGTCTAGTTTTGTAAATGACTAACCGTCATTTCTTTATTTTCACATAATAGGCAATCATGTGATGTAGATTCAGATCAGGAGTGGGTTAGGCCTTATAAGCCTAGGTATGTGACCATGTCCATTGTCATTGTTGTTCTTTATGCTCATATATATTCTTCGATATATATATTTATATTGTACATAGTACTTAAATGTTGAATGTTTATGCTTAGGTTCTCTGTTCTACTTTATTGTCTTTAATGTCCTTTTTTTAAATATTTCTCTTGTTTATTGTATATTCTGTGTGTATGTACGATGTATGTACGAATTGCTCCCGTAGCTGTGCCTACGGTGTAGAAATGTGATAGACTCTGAATTGTAAGTCGCTTTGGATAAAAGCGTCTGCTAAATGACTGTAATGTAATGTAATGATGAGAGCAATGTGTAACCAGAGAAACAGATGAATTTTACACATAAATTTAGCTAAAAGCAACTTTAAGATCCTGTAAGTTGTAGCTGTGGTACAGGAATTGGACGCTCTCTCTCTCCACTATCTTCGAAATTTACGTCTCACACTCCCTGTACTGTTACAAAGTGGAGAGAAGTAAGAAACACACATGAATGTGCAAAACAGGGGTACACGCACTCTTTCCTGAGATTCACTTAACTGTTGGCATATTGTGAAAGTGCTGTCTGACACAACGAAGCAAAGATGGAGAAAAGAGAGTGCCTAACAATGCTTTTATTCAGCTCTTTCAATTGTTACGGAACATTTAAGATTGTACAGCATGATGTTTTTTTTGGGGTGATGGAATACAGAATATGTGTTGCATAAAACAATGTTTGAACCAATTAATTAGTCATTAGTCATCCCCAACAATTATAATTTTTAATCGCGATTACTGTGAAGCCCCCCTAAAATGTTCTTCAGCCCCCCCAAATAATTTGGCAATATTGGCTTTAAAAAAAAAAAAGATTTTTTATTTTGGTGATGTCATTAAATTAAACTATTGTTTCTCACATGGACAAGTTATTTATAACTCTAACATGCTACATATGTGCGTGCATTCTGGTTTGTACGTTTTCTCCCCCTTCAAATTTCAATCCTGCTCATAATAAAACAAGTAAACAACTCAAACGTTGACACTGTCAGGTCCATTCTCCATCCATTGTGTGCGGTCCCTTTAAGAGTTAGGATTTGAAAGCTAGTTTATCCGTCTTTCCTTTACAAGCAGGAAAATGATTTATCTCTCTTTATTTGAGAAAAGTTCATATTTGTGTTGTCAAATTTCACTATGACCCTGAAATTCTGTCTCTTGTGTTATCATATACTGAATGCAAGCAAAACTACAGAGCAAAATCACACTCTTTCTGATTGAACCAATCTATGAACTGTCTGAAACAATGGATATCCACGGCCCCAGATGGGCCCCAAAAATAATTGCTGCAAACATGACCCTCCCCTTGGGGCTAAGCCCCCCCCCTTTCTTTGAATCCTAGAAACGCCCCTGCTTGCCGTCATTTGTTGCGATCCTAAAGGTGCGTTCACATCAAACGCGACGCGAACGCACCTTGAGAACGTTCCTCAGACCGACATCTTCCACAATACTAACCGGCTGCAGTTTGTCTCCACTTCTCTGTAGCATTTGTTAGCTTGTGTTGCTTTTGTTGATCTATACTTCTCCCACACGCTGCATCCAACCTAGTCTGAAGACTTCCTAATATAATATAATAATAATAATAAAAAAATGAATGTGTTAACGCGCGATAAAATAATTGTCAGCGTTAAATAATTAATGCGTTAACGCGATAGTAACGTGTTAACTTGCCCAGCACTAATATATATATATATAAATATATATATATATATATATATATATATATATATATATATTTATATATATTTGTTCTCAGCTTATTCTACTGTTGTTATTCATGACTGAGATTGTGTTCAATGTATCACAAATGTTTTTTGCCCACAGCAGGTCACACGTTGATGTAGACGATGAACAGAGAGAAACTGCATCTGTGGTTCAGACTTAGACTCAGACAGACAATAGACAGCTTATATTCACCCAAACCAAGCAGGGTGACAAGCCATGGGGAGGGAGGGTAGGAGGGATGAAGGTGGAGGGGAGGAAGTGATCCTTCTTGGACGAATGATATATGAATTCTCATAATTTGTAACCTCTTCCTCTCTCCCTGCCATTCCAGCTCTCCCTTTATTCGTTCACCCTCCACCTCTCTATCTATCCACTCATTCATCACGCCTTTAGTCTCATCCCTTCTTACTTTGAATTATTTCACCTTGTCCTCACTGTTGTCCACTTCCTCCCTCTGTTCCTGCACTCTTACCCTTTCCTTTTTCTCCCCTTCCCCCCCCCCCCCCCCCCCCCCCCCCTTTTTCCCCCATCCATCATTGTCTCTTTCTTTCTCACCGTGGTCAGCCTCAACCCCCCCATACCCTCCACCCTACCCTCTCCAGGCCGATTTGCCTCGCTCGATGGCGGGGTATTTGACAGGCCTGCTGCTGGAAGATAGCGCGATTGAATGCAAGTCCTCGGGGTGGGAGGAGGAGGATGGTAAAAAAGGGTGAAGTGGTATTAGCTGGTGAAAAGGGGTTGGCACCAGGCGGTGACAAGGAGAGGAAGAGAGGGGGTGGTTGGGATCTAGGCTGTAGGAGAGAGAGAGCCAGGCATGGGGCTTAGGGTGAGCCAGACACACTGACATCACTACTCCTGAGAGAGAGAGAGAATGAGTTGGGAGCAGAGATGGAGACGGGGTGAAAGGCTTGCATCTCCAAAATGTCAACTATCTGCAAACTTTCGGTATAATATGCAGTCTTGTATCTATAGAGTTTTGACAGGGTTTCATAAGCACAAAGAGATCACGGGAGATGTTTTTGGAATACAGGTGTTACCCAGAATCATGCTGTGTTAGTGTCTAAATCATGGACACTGCTTGTTTGGTTTGTCTGATGTTTTCTTGTACGGTCAATAGAGGCTTTGCAGTTGTGCTACACATTTATCTAATATGCCAGCCTCTTTCATGGGGGTCTGTGAGAGGGAACCAGCCTCAGTAAAGATAACCAACTTAGCATCTATTGACATCGCTTCAGAGAGCTGTTTAAGGCCATAGTTAAATAAAAATCCTAATATTTTTCAAGAGGCATTTTTCCCATAGATGTGGTCATTGTGACTCTATGTGTCATGGTGACTTTGCACTTGGTGGGGCAAGCTGCGCGAGCATCCCACATCCATCGTCCAATCCAAATAAATGTGATTTATTTTTCCTTCTATTTACTACTTAATAGAGCATCTGCAGCTATAGCATCTTTTCAATACCAGTATGTGTGTGAGATATACACTACAGACACAAAACTATTGTAATCTACATAAATTCATGTTCCGTAGGAGCCTTAACACAGGGCTCTTCCTTAATACCTGCGGCATTTTACACTGCATGAATTAGCCTAGCGGCTAGCAATCTTTTTCTGACTCACAGCTATGCTACTCTTACTTTGCTTTAGTCACTATCTGACCACCACAGTTGAACTTCAGCCTGCATGTCCATTTTGTCAGCCCAAAGTTGTTGAAACAGAACAGCTTATATTGGTAGCGAGAGCAACAATGAACAATGAATGGTGTCTCTGGGTGAACCATAGATCCTACGATCAAGAAATGTACACACCTCTAGAACCATTTCAAACACTTTGGACCAGCATACAGAAAAGTAGACCCCTGGAATGGCCATGGTGGCTACCTGAATGCACAGGGAACTATCCTGCATACTACTCAGCCATACTCAACCTAATTGTAACTTTTTCTCTCACTGTAAAACCATTGGTTCACATGAACCATTGATATAACGTATGGGGAGCTGTTTCCATTGGCCTCAGTCTTTTCTTCCAGTTGAATTTGGGGAGTTGTCAATGTTGATCAAAACATTACCAAGTAGTTTTGTTACATTTTTGTTTTGTTTTGTTTCAATGGACAATGTTAACGATGTGTTTAAAACTTCAACCGTATTCCCAGAGAAAATAATTAAGAATAAATAATTGAAAATGCAGTTTAGTGTTGTGAGAACATCATTTTGTAGAAGACGGGGTTGGTTTAGGCGGTGGGTTACGGTGATGCGGGTCTTGTTTACTCATTGAAAACAGAAAGTGACTTGAACATGTTTACTTCATTAACATTTACCGAAAGCACAATTCTTCTCTAACTTTAAGTACTTTGGTTGCCCAACCCTAAGCAGCTAAGTCCTGTGCTCTGTGCATCCACCAGCCACCAAAAACACCTTCCTATAATTTGCTTGGGGTACATAAATATAATATTTTTTTCTCTTGACACAACTAAGCAATGTCAACCCAATAACGTCAAACCAGACGGCAAAGTCGCTGAAGAATAATCACCGGGAGTTTGCTTGCACGATGAACTCATCACAAGTAGGTCCTTTTAGCGGAAGGAAGGCAGCGGTGGGCTCAGCATACATGATATCAAAAACACATCTGAGAAGAAATGTAATACTCTCCAGACAATTAGAAAAGACAGCAGATTACTATCATGTGCCCTTAAAGAGTTGTGAGAATCACTGGCATTGGCTAGCGGTTAATGAATCCTTACCCCGGTGAACATACATTCCATTCTGAACAACTCCTATTCTAGCGTCAACCACCTCCTCTCTTATAGAAAATGTAATCAATGGGTAACATAGTACAGTAGTGTCGGATTATGCCCCCCAGTCAATGACCTTTTCCCTAATTGCTAACCAAAACAAAACAATAGAGATTCAATAACTCACTGTTAAAAGCTGATACTTTTATCTCTCTTTTTGAAAGGAAAATAAAAGCATTACAAACATAGACATGTTTCCTCTATTCAAACTGTTTGGGGAGCTTTTAACGCCACCTGCCGAGGTTGGATAATTAGTAATGCATCAGCTGAGAGAAGGAAAGCCATTGAAAAGAAAAAACAGAACTAAAAACAATGTAATTGCAACATATGCAGCATCCTAAAAATCAGCTACTTTAGAAAGCTCTACTCGCAGTAAGGGCCGACCTGCAGGCAATATTACATGAGACAGTATTTTTTCCATTTATCGACTCCGTAGAAAACATCTCGAGTTTGGTGACAAAGCAGGAAAGATGCTTGATCTTCAGCAGTTAGAGAGCAAAGGGTCAATTCCAGCTATGAGACACACTGAAGATATTTAAATGATCATAAGTCATTTAAGATTCATATTCCAATTTATATCAAGCTGAGTGCTAAATACAAGACCACAGCCTGGATCACTTCCTTTATCAAATATAACTCAGAAAGATGAGCCAGAGACTCCTATTACACCCAACGAAATAGAGTGGCTTCATGTGTGTCAGTGTTGGTCCATGGCTGTCTTCAGACTGCACAGGCCATGTCAGTGGGATATTCCAGTGCTCTTGTAATGTTAAATGATTGCCGGCCAATCTGCCGTCAATAGTGTGCTACAGCGACCGGTTGGGAAAAGGACATTTCCCTTACATGAAGGGGCTGACCTTAAATCCTCAGAGACGGAGAAAGCCACCGGACCGTTGTACAGGAGACTAAAGAACAAAACAATTCATGTTTTCTTTCTTTCTTTCTTCCTCCAGATCGTACTTACTCATCTATCTCCCCTGCCCTCACTCCTATATTTCCCCTCTCAGTGTAATATAGTGGGAGGTCATTTAGCCCTAGCCTGTCATTGTCAATAAACGATGAACCGGTCTCAGGCCTCATCCACTGTTCTCCCTCTTGCTCTCCCATCTCCATCTCCATCCTCTTCTCCGAACATCATTCTCCCCCTCTATTCTTTTTTTTTTCTCCACTCATCCACCGGCTCACCTCCAATCACCCTCCGTGTATCCGACAGCCAAGCGAGAGACACACACAGAGGGAGAGACGGAGAGCGTAGAAGAAGGAGTACAGGGGGTCGTCAGACTGCTGTAAAGGGCCTGAGAGTTGACAGCTATGTGAAAGGACAGCTGACCCCTCTTATATAGGAAAAGAGAGCAGAGATGGTGGTGGAAGGGGGAGGAGAGAGTAGTGCATGAGATGGAATGGAGTAATATCAGTGCCATAAAAAGTCCATTCAATTTAACCATTTCAAGCCTCTTCTCCAGTTCAATCTTCTCTTTCTCTGCCTGTGTGTGTTTGTGGGTGTCAGCTTATGACAGCAGGCTGCTTAGAGGTGAGATTTTATTGGGTAGCTTTGTTCTGTGTCCGTGCTTTAATATCGTACGTCCTTGCTTTATTGTTTAGTATTCTCTTCTTTTGTTTTCCTTTTTATATGTTTCACTTTTATGAATATATGTGTAAATGTAATTGGGTAAAACCAATGATAGATATGAAGTAAAAATGACACCTGTACGTCCGAAAGAGAACTGGAAGCAGGTTCATTGCCAAGTCACATATTGGTGTTGGGTGCATATGTAACATGCGTCAGATCAGAAAACGATTCTATTTGTAATTTTCGAGGACAGTTACAAACACATTTTGTCGGGTTGTTTTCAAAGCAAGAAGGGTCCAGATATTTAGACAGGTCAAGTTGGGAACTCTGCCAACAGACATAACAAAATGATATAATGGAAAATCATGACAACATGTACCAGACAGAGAGTGGAACGGCATCAGCACAGAGAATTACCGACCACACCGCTGTGACTATATGTGTACAGGATTAGATGCTGGCTTTCAGAGATGGACTGAAGCTGCTCTGCATGGCCTTCAAATATAGTGTCACACTCTCACAGCGTTTAACATTCTGTCACCTGGCTCCCGCTGCCATCGGTCTGGCTCAAGGCTTGTGGGGTCACGTCACCGTTGTGTGTAGGAGCTGCGGCCCCCTGTTGTCCAATCAGAACACATTAACTCGCGGCCCCTCGACCTGCCAGAGCTGCACCTAAGGGAGCCCAGGGGAAATGTCCCATACTGTATCTAAATGCTAAACAGTAATCGTGTCATTACTGAACACAGAAAAATCTGCACCCACCACCCTGTCAGTGAAGTGTCAGAACAAGGACGTTACAGCTGAAGGCTCACAGGATCTGAATGTATTTAGTATTCAGTCTCTTCACATGTCATCATATCACATTTGACCATTTATTTTACAATTTGTCCTTTATGCACTTAAAACATCAAATAATACTTTTCATTTGAAATGAAATACTTGATTATTATATAGTAAAGTTGCACATTCCAGTTTCTCAGAGGCTGAGGCGGAATGTTCGATATCTTATTTTGTAAAAAAAACCAGTACGAAACCCAAAGATATTGCATTTACAATAACATAAAGCAGAGAAAAGGAGTTGCTCAGCGACCGATGAGAGGGCATCAGCATTTATTTTCATAATGCTATCAAACATTTCATGACAATGATTTGTCCTAACCGGTCGACTCTGTCAGCATTGGGCTTGGGAGGTTCAGGGCCGATTTAAAACTACATAAAAACTTTATTACAATGGTCACATAAGTACAGGTACATCCATTAAATCTGACCTCTGTGTTTGACCCATCCTAGGCATTCTCAAGAACAGGTAGCAACTTGGGGTTGAGTGTCTCACTCATAGATCTGGTGAAGGTGGTGTGTTGAGGCAATTTCAACCCATAAAATGGCAATGCTTATACATTTGGTTAGAAAGATCAATATGAACACCAGCATTCATGTGTGTCATCGCAGTACAGTCATCTCGGTTAGTTCACTCGATTAAGTGTGCAGTCAATCGGAAGATGTTTAAACAAATCCTCCACAACAGCAGACGTGTGGATGGCCGGGCCAGAGGAGGAGCGACTGCAGCGCTAATCCAGCAGCCGGTGATCAATTCAAGTACAAATGTCATTATTTGAGGAGCTGAATGGAGTGAGATCCAAGTGAGAGTGAATTGACAGAGCTGATCAGGAAAAGATGAGGTGAAGGATGCAGAGAAGGTGGAAGTGTATGTGTGCGTGTGTGTGTGTGTGTGTGTGCGATCACACTCCCCATATGGCAGACAGTGGGATACTTCCTGTTCTGGATGGCATGCAAGGGTCCTGCTCTTATCTTGGAGCATTAGAATGTTGTGTTCAGTGTGTGTTAATCATGAGTCAGTATATGATAGAGGTTGAGTGCATAAACCTGAACCTTTGTGTGTGACTTTAGGTCTATTTGTATTAGAGCTATGTAAACTGTCATTTCTGTGCATATGTGTGTGTGTGTGTGTGTGTGTGTGTGTGTGTGCGTGCATGGGTGTATGGTGGACACTATTTTGCACCTTTGCTGTCTGCTTTTCTGTTTTTGTCATTTCCAATTTGCTCTCTTCTCATACAATGTTCGTAGTTATACTTACTAAAGTAAATGAGCTGTAATATATAGATATATATAAAGACTGCAAAAACCCACACAGAGCGGGCAGGAAGGGAGGTGGATGGATCAAACCGAAGTGGACTTTCAGCCAGGATACTGTTGGTCATGCCCCGTTTGAAACGTGGAGTCAACGTTCATTTATTTGTCACGTAACGCCAATTCCGTACTTATTTTGACCAAAATCAGGATCTTTTACGAAGTATTTCAAAATCTTTTCCTAAAGTTAACCAAGCTGCTCTGTTGCCAAAACCGAACTAAGTTGTTTCCTGAAGACAGAAGTTTATTTTGAAAATACTTTATTCATGTGACAAGCGAAAATTGACGTATGTTGCTGGATTAAAAAAAAAAA
>NW_022280106.1:1663866-1675719 GCF_004355925.1 Anarrhichthys ocellatus | reverse complement strand
CCCCCCCCCTGCTGAGAACAGCCTGGGGTAAGCCCTGCTTTTCCTTCCTGAGCCGTCGGATGGTTTGCCAGAACCTCCTTGAGGCCAACTGAAAGTCCTTCTCCATGGCCTCCCCGAACTCCTCCCATGCCCGAGTTTTAGCATTCACGACCACCGCAGCTGCAGCCCTTCTGGCCTGCCGGTACCTGTCAGCTGCTTCAGGAGACCCCTGGGCCGACCAGGCCTTGAAGGTCTCCTTCAGCTTGACGGCTTCCCTCACCTCCAGTGTCCACCACCGGGTTCTCGGGTTGCCGCCACGACAGGCACTGATGACCTTCCGGTCACAGCTCCTAGCGGCCGCGTCCACAATAGAGGCTTTGAACATGGTCCACTCGGATTACGTGTCCCCAACCTCCCTCAGGATGTGTGAGAAGTTCTTCCGGAGGTGGGAGTTAAAGACCTCCCGGACAGGGTCCTCCGCCAGACGTTCCCAGTTTACCCTCACTACACGTTTGGGTTTGCCGGGTCTTTCCAACCGGTTCCCCTGCCATCTGATCCAACTCACCACCAGGTGGTGATCAGTTGACAGCTCTTATCCTCTCTTCACCCGAGTGTCCAAGACATACGGCCGCAAATCAAATGATACGATTACAAAGTCGATCATTGATCTCCGGCCTAAGGTGTTCTGGTACCAGGTGCACTTATGAGCCACCTTATGTTCGAACATAGTGTTCGTTATGGCCAAACCGTGGCAAGCACAGAAGTCCAATAACGAAACACCATTGGGGTTCAGATCGGGCAAGCCGTTCCTCCCAATCACCCCCCGCCAGGTTTCTCCGTCATTGCCCACGTGAGCGTTGAAGTCCCCCAGGAGAACTATGGAGTCGGTAGGCGGCGCCCTTTCCAGGACCCCTCCCACCGACTCCAAGAAGGCCGGATACTCCGAACTGCTGTTTGGTGCATAAGCACAAACCACAGTCAGAGCCTTGCTCCCCGCAAGCCATAGGCGCATGGAGGTGACCCTCTCGTTCTCCGGGGAGAACTCCAACACAGCGGTGCTCAGCCGGGGGCTCGTGAGTATCCCCACTCCCGCCCGGCGCCTCTCACCCTGGGCAACTCCGGAAAAGGACAAAGTCCAATCCCTCTCCAGGAGCTTGGTTCCAGAGCCAACGCTGTGTGTAGAGGTGAGTCCAACTATTTCTAGCTGGTATCGCTCCACCTCCTGCACCAGCTCTGGCTCTTTCCCCGCTAGCGAGGTGACGTTCCACGTCCCTAGAGCTAGTCTATGCCGCCGGCGATCGGCATGCCCAGGCCTCCCGCCCGACCCGCCGCCCGGTCTGCATAGCACCCGTCCCCGATGCTTGTCCCTGCGGGTGGTGGGTCCACAGGGTGGCTGCTCCATGGTGTTTATTCGGGCTGAGCCCGACCGGGCCCCATGGGCAAAGGCCCGGCCACCAGACGCTCACCTACGAGCTCCCCTACTGGGTCTGGCTCCGGGAGGGCCCCGGTTTCCCTGGTCCAGGCGAGGTGGCTAAAGTCCATGGGCTAACTATCATAGGGGTCGTTTTGAACCGCTCTTAGTCTGGGCTCTCCCCTGAAACCTGTTTGCCTTGGGAGACCCTACCAGGGGCTAATGCCCCGGACAACATAGCTCCCAGGATCACTGAGCCACTCAAACTCCTCCACCAAGATAAGGTGGCGATTCGCGGAAGAGATGAACAGACTCTTATAGGTTAATTCTTCCCACTGACAGCTTAAAACCAGTATATCTCATATGTTCAGAGACCATGACGATTATTAAAAGCGGTGATGTGAAGCGACACTACGAGACAAAGAACAACTCTTTTGACGTACGCACTCGCATCTGAAATTAATTCACAGAAAATAAACCTAAGAGCCCAATATGATCAGAATCCTAACACATGGATTCACTGACCAACAATGATGTTAACAGAGAGAATAGAGCTAACCACAGATAAAGTCCATGCTCACAGATTTCTCTTGTTAGAAGATGAGAAAAATATAATATCGTGGCATTTTTGATTAACATCACTTCACACCTGAATGAACTGAATTTAAAGCTGCAGGACAATTCAGTGAAATACATTTTTCCAAAATGAATTACTTTATTTTAAGATGCACATTTCTCAAAAGCTTTCTGTTATGTCAGTTATTCTTTAAGCCAGCTCTTATTTTACTTGAAATGAGAAGAACATTTATTTATGTATTTCTATGTATTATTTCTAATCCATCCAGTTAAATTTGAAAACTGAGAATAATAATTGTTCAAATATAATTGATGTGTACTTTCTTTATTTGATCTGACAGTTGTTGACGACACAGAGACGTTACTACTGCTAGACTTCTTGACTATATATATATATATATATATATATATAAATAGCGCAAGTTAGATATTATTGTAATATTCCGGACCTTTGCACGAGAACATTTTCTCAATCTGGACCTTTTGGAATTTAAAATGAATACCTCTGTTCTATGGGATGCTCTCTCACCCACACACAGGACCAAACATAAACACTAAAAATGTAAACCAGCTCATTCAAACACATAGGTCTAAAAGTGAACTTCAATGAATTAAGAGTTCAATTCAATTCAATTTATTTTTGTATAGCCCAAAATCACAAATTGAAAATTTGCCTCAGAGGGCTTTACAATATGTACACATTTGACATCCTCTGTCCCAGGACCCTCACATCGGAACAGGAACAACTCCCCCAAAAACCCCTTTAACGGGGAGAAAAAGAGGGAGAGACCTTAGGGAGAGCAACAGAGGAGGGATCCCTCTCCCAGGATGGACAGAAGTGCAATAGATGTCATGTGTAGAACAGGATAACAGAATTACAGCACATTCAATGTAATTACAACACATTCAATGTATGACAGAACCACGGCAGGAGGCAAGACCAGGTCCCGGTATAACCCGGATCCACAGGAACCTGTGAGGCGAGAAAGCACAGAGACTCTGGTGAAGAAGCAGGTCAATAATGTGCACTAATGGTATCGGTAATATGAAATAGTAATGTGAGTAATAATAAAAGTATTATTAGCAGTTGGAGTCAGCAGGGCCATGGTAGGAGGAAGGACCAGGGTCCAGATGAAACCATGCTCCATGGAAACCTGTGAGAAGAGAAAGCACAAGGACTCCGGGGAAGAGACAAAGTCAGTAATGTGCATTAATGGTATCGGTAATAGGGTTAATAATGTTAATAATGAAGATCGTAGTAGGTGTCAGCAGGGCCATGGCGGGTGGAAGGACCAGTGTCCAGAGTTCTTGTTCTGCACGAGCAGTTACAGTAAGTCAGTGAGACATTTCACACAACACCTTGAATTTATTAATATCAGCCCTGAAAATCTCGACTTTTCCCCTGATCTTATGCTAAATGAAATGCTTGTATAACCGGTGATTCTTTAACTGCTGACATTTGAGACCCCCGTTGTGGCCCAGACCTCCCAATGTCACCCCCCTTCAGCACCTCTGACAGCACACCTAAAAAACGCTCTGTGAGAGCAAGTTCTTAGCATCACCGTTACTTTATCTGACATTCCGTGCAAACCTTTTATAGATAGAGTTGCACATTTGGGTCATCAACATGGTACAAAAGCTTAGACGTTTAGAACATATTTTCTTCCCAAAGTTATATATTTAGAGCATAGCATAGCCCTCACCAGAGTCATTAATAGGGCTGTGTCGTCATCTGAGTCTAATCATTAGTCTGTGTGCACTATTTAATTCTATGAATCAATCAGTGTGCTCCAGTCCTTTTTTCTCCCTTGGAAATATTAGTTTTCTATATATACTATAGCTGTTATTCTTTCTCCTGCTGTATGTTATTGCTTTGTGCCTTAGCTGAGTTGTTTAGACTGTAAGGAGGGAACATAGCCGCCATGATGTCATTGTTTTTGGACTGCCGTTTTGAAGCCTTTAGGACAACTTAAAGCTAAAACATTTTAAGGTGAACAAAATCTTACAATGAAACACAAAGGTTCACAGTTCTAAGATGACCGGACAACTCCCAGACTGGACAACGCTTTAGTAGAGACCTGTCAATCACCGTGTAGCCCCGCCCTAAAGCATCCCCTGCTTTATGGTCTGTTTGACTCTAAATGGACCATAATGTACTAAATGAACATCATGCTGTATTGAAGAAGACTTGAAACTAGAGATTGAGACCATAAACTCATGTTTACAATGTTTACTGAGGTAATAAATCAAGAGAGAAGTAGAGTCATTTTCTCATAGACTTCTATATAACCAGAGGAGTCGCCCCCTGATGGCCATCAGAAAGAATGCAGGTTTAAACCACTTCAGCTGTGGCTCCAGTTGCCGGAGGTTGCCTCCTGTTTAGAAGTCATGTTTTTTTCTTTTCTTTTCTTTTGCACCAATTCAGTATCGTATAGCCTGCTCTTATTGTTCATTCACATATCAATTAGGACTAACAGCCATTGTGATGCAGGTAAACAGCTGCTAACCCTTTCTGCAGTCCTCTGAAAGTCAACTCGTTGCACTTACTTTTACAACTTACCATTCAATGGCAGTGTGAAAGCAGAAACTGTCAGCTGTGATGGGTGCGAGCCAGAGAATGCAAGAGGACTCCAGTTGTTTTTAAGATAGTCCATGACACATAAACTGAGCATTGTTGAGTAATCACTGCAAAGGACAGAGTTTTGGCTATTAAATGGTAAATAGACTTGTACTTGTATAGAGCTTTTCTAGTCTTCCAACCACTCAAAGTGCCTAACACATGTCATTCACCCCTTCACACACCGATGGCACAGCCCTCAGAAGCAATTTTTGGGGTTAAGTGTCACATTGACATGGACTAGCGGAGCCGGGGATCAAACCCTCGAACTTCTGATTAACCAGCTCTATCACTGAGCCACAGTCGCCACTGTAATCATCAGCATGAATTTTCCTTTTAAGCTTTGGTCATGGAGTTTCAATAGATTAATTTTGAACACAGCCATTTTTTGTTGCATAACTAAAACCTTATGTCTGGTGCCTTTCCAGTGAGAAAAGCAGCTATACACGAAAACCAGGCCATGACTATTCAAGTATGTCCTTCTAGAAACGGAACTTTTGAATTAGATGAATGGAAGACGGCAAATTAAAGTGTGTTCATATTTATTGGACACTAAAACTGCAGTAGACAGACTTGCATGGATGTATCAGTACACTTGCACTGCAGGCGAGCACACATACTCTCACATGTGCATGTTATTGTATCTCAGGCCTTGTAGGGACTTCTCTAAACAGCCCCAACCCAAACCTCATTAACAGAAACTGCATCCACAACATTTGGCGCTTGTGCAATAACTTGTAAACACATTAAAAATGTAATTGCACCTACAGGCTTTGGAGCTGCATGTGCATTTTAATTCACAGGCCTCCCAACTCCTATTAACCAGCGCCGTCCCCTCTAAAAATGGCCCTGAAACCAATATTTGAATATTTTCAGTAAATGCAGACTACGCCAATATGGAAGATTAAAACGTCACGTGTTTGTATAATTCACAATCAAGAAGAGATGAAAACTTTTCAATGGAAATCTTCATGAATGAACAAATGTTAAAGCAGTATATGTTCTTACACAAATGCACAACATAGTCTTCCAGAGAAAAACAGATAAGAACATTAATAATGATAACCCATCCAGGCTAGCAAGATGTCCACTGTCCTGACAATGGTTCATGGATAACACTTGCTTTTCTTTATATTTTGAACACAATTATAGTCAACTAATCTTATATGCAAACATCAACCAAAAAGGAATAGATCATATCAGCAAGTATTGTTAGTGGATTTATCCCACATTTAAAAAAGTAGAAAAGAAAAAAGTTCCAAAAAGCTAGTGTCCAGCTGTTTTGGGAAATGACTAGCCTTTCTTAAAGACAAAACTATATATTTGTTCAACGTTTTTAAAAGTTTTTCATCTCCCACCATCTCCCAGAATGCAGCACCTTGCAATTTAAGTTTGAGTGCCAACATTCAGTGACAATACAGGAAGTGCTATGTCTTTTATGATGTAAGGATTGAAAGGATTGAAGCAAGGGTATTCAATTAAAATTCCAGTTAGAGAGAATTTCCTCATTAAAGGTCTGGATCATCACAATAATGTCTAACTTGCACTATGATTTAGTGCCATAAATATTGAAGTAGCCAACAGTTGTATTTACGTCTGCATGCAGTCAACAACTGACAAATCAAATAAAGAAAGTTCAACTGAATAATATCGCAACAATATTTATTGTCAGTTTTCAAATTTAACTGGATGAATTATAAATAATACATACTCTAATATAAATAAATGTTCTTCTCTCGCTTCAAGTAAAATAAGTGTTGGATTAAAGAATAAATGACATAACAGAAAGCTTTTGAAATATGTGCCTCTTAATTTTTGGAGAAATGAATTTCACTGAATTGTCCTGCAGCTTTAGATTCAGTTCACTCAGGTGTGAAGTGATGTCACCCAAAAATATTACAATATTGTATTATTCTCATCTTCTAACAAGATAAATGAGTGAGCAGGGACTTTCTCTGTGGTTATTAAAGCACTTGTTGCTCTACTCCTCTCTGTTAACATCACTGTGGTCAGTGAATCCATGTGTTCTGATTCTGATCATATTGGGCTCATATGTTGTTTATTATCTGTGACTTCATATCAGATGTGAGAGGGTACGTTGTGCTTTGTCTCTTCACATTAAATCATCGCCACGGTCTCTGAACATGTGAGACATACTGGTTTTAAAAAGTGCTGGGCAATGATTAAAATATTTAATCGCGATTAATCGCATGGATTTTTTGCGATTAATCGCATTGTTATGGCAAAATTCAATAATGAATTCAAAAGTAGTGAATTGTGCACTTTTATTTTAACAGTACTGCTATGAACAAAGGTCAATAACATTTGGTTTGCAAACACTTTAAACAAATAAGGTTATTTTTAACAGCAGTATTCCCTTTACACAGTAGCAGTTATAACACAGTTATAATGATTCTGATAATAGATATTCAGCCGGTGTTCACAACTTTATCTTCATGTGTGTAAGAGATGCAATTTAAATATACACCTTGAAAAAACTACAAACCTATCTACTTATTTTTTTTGTTTGTTAAATTCCCAGTAGTGATAACTAAATGATGCTTATTATACATATTACAAACAAAAACACTTTAAAAACTCGACAATATGTATTTTAATATTGTCCCTGTTGTAAATTGTTTGATTGCATGATTTACTTTTATTGTGAAGAGCATGAAAACGGAAGTGCTTTTACTTTGAAGAGATAGGAAGTAGACTGGTACGTGTTCTTGACGCTAACAATATTGATGAAACGTAGAAAACCACATGTCGGGTGCAAGAGCGCGTTCTGTTCACTGTAACACTGTAATACTGTAGTTCAGACAGTAAAGTGTTCCGTTCAAACAAGACGTGTCTTAGTCCTCAGTAGAGGCTCCACTTCACAACAGTCACGTTTAATCCTGTAACGAGACGATCGCGCTCGCGTGTGTGTGTGTGTGTGTTTGTGAGACAAGAGTGAACGATGGTGACGGAGTGTAGGAGGGGTTCTGGACCCGGGGGGGGAGAAAGAAGTGACACCACACAAACACAGCTGTTCACTGCTTGCTGCCTGGTTCTTGTGTTAAAAATGTGCTGAATAATAAATAAATAAAAAACTGCGTTAACGCGCGATAATATAATTGTCGGCGTTAATTAATGAATGCGTTAACGCGATAATAACGCGTTAACTTGCCCAGCACTAGTTTTAAACTGTCTGTGGGAAGAATTAACATGTAAGAGTCTGTCCAGTCGTGGTTAAAGACTCCGGTCTCTCTCACCACTTTTCTTTGTTTGGAGGACGTAATGTAAAATAACTTCTGACTCACGTAATTCTCCTGCTCTTCCTTCTCTTTCCTCGTCTCTCCCTCGTGTGTGTACGTCTCACTTGAGTCGGGAAACTTGGCGGAATACACATATTTGATTGGCTGAGCTGCATCACGTGATGTGATTTAATACGCATGTAATTGGTCGGTGTGTTTCCTGCACCGCTGAACGAGTGTCGTAAAGGCTGGAAAATCTGCGGCAGTTCAAATTTGAAGCGCTCTGTCAGAATTTCGGTTTTAGATCCAGGGTCCGGATACAATGGGGTCTGGGTCCGGATCTGGACCGTGGTTAGTGACCCCTGGTTTAGAGGCTGGTGTTCGTATTGCAGTTTGTGTCATGTCATAATCCAACTTTTTTGGGATTGATAGGACAGATATAATAGAAAAGGGAGAGAGAGAGGGGACGACATGCAGAAGGGGCCATGTGTCGGGGCCTATAGGTACATAGGAGCCTATAGGCCAGGTGAGCTACCTGGGTGCCCCCATAATCCAGCTCGTGTTTTGTTTGTTCTTGTTTTTAAAAACATAACCAGGATTTTTCCTTAGATTGAACATGAGTGGTTTAGTTGTCTAATCTATGGGTGGATTACTGAACGGGCCTACTTGGCACAGGCCCAAGGGCCCAAATCGTCAGGGGCTCTCCTGATTTTCACCTGCAAAATTCTACTCGAAGACTCAAAGTGACAGCAAAGGAAAAACATAGACTACCAAGAGACACAAAACGAACAAAAAGACACAAAAAGTGAAAAAAAAGACAAAAGTGACACTAAATGACCACAAAAAGATGATCTTGCACAGCTGCTGGATTCTTGCAATGTCCCGAGACAAGCGAGAATCACAGGATCACCTATCACACAGAAATCCATCTAATCTGGCTTCAAGTAATGCGTTTGTTTCCAGTAAGACAGAGCACGGACCACTCAGCATCCTGTGTGGAGCTACTGGCAGCTATGGGCTTGGCTTAAATGTGTGACAAAGGACTCGGGGCAACTGTTCCTCCAGAATAGCAATAGTGGTGCTAAATGAGTTTAGCTGAGATGCTGCACTAGCATCAGCTCTACCATAGCTGGAGAGTAGTATCATTGAAAGAAGAGCAAAGAAAAACTTTGAAGGCTTTCCTAGATAGAAAACATGTTTTCTATATTCACCTGATTGGCTTTGGTAAGTTTGATTGACAGATCAGTTCATCCAATCCTCAATCATGGATTTTCCTCAATCATTCCTCAATCATTTTTTGAAAGTGCCTGCCCTTTTCCAAAGAGACACAAAGCAACCAAAAGATGCGACTAGAGTATCTTGCATCATGTGATGTTTGATGTTGGCAGTGGTACCAGCGATTTATACTTTTCAACTCATAGAGAAGCCAGTGCAGCTATGTTTTCTGTCTTTCCAAAATATAGTGCTGAATTACTCCAACCGTAGCATAGCATAGCATAGCATAGCAACTCCTTCTACGGGAAGAGACCAATTTAGCATTGGATGGTAAAATAATTCCACCAACTGTTATCTGGGATTTTGCAGAACTGTCCATAGATGATGTTCTTTAGTGATAGATCTTCAGGAGGAGCAAGTGGGCTTGGGCCAGAGTGACACACACAAGTTAGGAAAGTCAAAATATTGAGAAACAAACACATTGTTAGTTTTGGTCTTCTCATCGGATTTGTTGACAATACAAAAAGTAATAGAATGATACTGGGCTGATTCTTTAATGACACTGTACCTGATGAGAGAAAGACAATACTGTACCGCTGCTTACCAAAATAAGCTTTCCTCTAAGTACATGAACACAAGAAGACCACACACACACACACACACACACACACACACACACACACACACACACACACACGCACGCAGATACACCTCCTGCAATATGTCTTAGTGGACTGAGGCACAGGGGTGGCAGCTTCCCCCGGACAGATGGGATGATCAGGGGGAGGTGGAGGTGGCCTGAGTAACACCTTCCTCACTATGCATGGCTGCTTGTCTGGGCACAACTTCACCGGAAAACAGTGTTAGTAAACAGTAGATGGTAGCAGGGAGCCCAGTGAAAAAGTTACAGTGGGCTACTTCCTTTATGCCTCTGCGCTGGCGAGAGCTGGGGGAATTATGTTTTTGGGTTGTCCATCCGGTCCAATCTTGAGAACACCATATTGCAGGAACACCTTGAGGGAATTTCTTCAAATTTGGCACAAACATCCAACTGGACTGAAGGATGAAGTGCTTAGAATTTGAAACAAAACACATGAGTTATTTTTGTATCATAAGAGAAGGTTTCCAAAACATGTTGGTCCAGTTAAATGCGGAAGCGGACAGCGCAGGAGTAAAAGAGTATGTCTAATCAGGTGCAGCCAGATGGTATTTCTGTGGGTGTATGAGGGTGTAGCCTGTGTGTTTTCTTTGTTGGTCAGTAGTCATGTATTTATACACGACTACTATCCCTCCACTGCTGGGAATAAAGAAAGTGAAAACGCTCCTTTGTGTAATAGTCTCCTACTTCAGGGAAGGAGAGCTCCTTTCAGTCATCACTCATGACACCGCCTACTGGCACGGCCGTCAAGCATTCAATGCTGTGAAGCAACTCAACCCCTCGTTTCCTAAATCGATCCTCTGGCCATGTACCATAACTCATCCCATCAATAGCATTTTGTGCTCTGATTCTTATCTTTTAAAATTCATTTGACAGAATTACTTTGCTCACATATTCTTCCATATTTGGAAATTGGGCACCTCAGTTGCTGAACGATACCAAACACCTGCTATCCCCCCACAGAATTACAAATAATAACAAAATCATGTGAAAATCAATGCAGAAATCATGTTATGTCATTGCTTATTATGACATGTGAAGTTGCATAACATATTGATTTATCCATCCATTAGCTTTTCCGCGTATATAGGTCCGGGTCACATGGGCAGCAGGCATATCGCATAATGCCTGGAATTCAGGATATTGGCCCTAAAAAGGGGTCAGGAACATAAATTAGCCAGTTGTTCATTAGTGTCCTTCTTGAGTCCTGCAGGGTAATTTCCTGGCTCAAAGATCAGAGTTCAGAGCAGAATGTTTAAGTCACCAATACTTGCTACACTGTGGACCCACTATTTACTAAATGAACATCATGCTGTATTGAAGAAGACTTGAAACTAGAGATTGAGACCATAAACTCATGTTTACAATGTTTACTGAGGGAATAAATCAAGAGAGAAGTAGAGTCATTTTCTCATAGACAACCAGAGGAGTCGCCCCCTGGTGGACACTAGAGAGAATGCAACATTTAGGCACTTCTGCATTGGCTTCACTTTTCAGAACCAAAGGTTGTAGCCTGGGTTTAACAATATGATACAATTATACATCTATAATATATATAGATATACAAGGTATTAACAGAATATAACTGCGATTTTATTTTTTTCTTAAGCGACTTCCAAGAGGGTACTTGCATCCTTGAGTGATGCCCACCGATCATAGATGGGACTTCCATATACTGAAGTGGAACTGTCTGTACCCATTATTTCAACGAATGAGTGTTTGTTTACCACAAAGACTGTCTTTGTTTCTTTCCAATATCGATACAGGAAGGTAAGTGCACACACACACACACACACACACACACACTCACACACTCACACACTCTTGCTGGATGCCAGTATTGCACACAGCTTAGTCAGCCCACACTCTTTGGGTAACAGGGTGTCTCACACTACGCCTTGGCTGGCAGATGGAGACATGTGGAGGACACAAACACACACACACACACTTGAACTCACTCACCCCACAGTGCACAGATGGACACATGGACAGGCCTTCAATGACCAACAGTCTCCAAGGACAGACTGATGGCCCATTCACAACCTTGTTCATACACACACACACAAGCCCCAAACATAGACACACTCACCAAGTAGGTTGATTAGGGTCATGGTGTGTGTGCGAGTGTGTGGATCCTTTGTATATGGACTTGCAGTGC
>NW_022280106.1:1634450-1663856 GCF_004355925.1 Anarrhichthys ocellatus | reverse complement strand
TTCATAGGCAAGGTTTATACAGTTGTGTGTGTGTGAGTGTGTGCGTGTGTGTGCGTGTGTGTGAGAGAGAGAGAGAGAGAGAGAGAGAGAGTAAGAGAGAAATAGAAAAGGCAAAGTTTTTCCCCTCATTACCTAAACCCAGAACGATGTCCTCTCCCTCCTCTTCTGGAGGAAAGAACCCTGTGATGAATAATGAAGACAACACGATTAGAGAAAAAACAAGATCCATATCGTTGCATGTCTTTTCTGTGCTCATTAGTGTCTGTCTGCGTGTGTGTGTGTGGCCAGTATTACATTTATTATTAAATTGAGTGTGTGTGTGTGTGTGTTTGGGGGTGGGGGTCATGTAAGCACACTGCTCTGGAGTGCGAATTAGTATTTTTCAGCAAGCGGCTGGAGTTTGATTTGTGCAGGCTGACTGGGATCGATGGTCAGAAACGAGCCTGTCGATGCAGGTCAGACTGTACATGGCCATATTGATACCGTTGCAAACAAGCAGAAATCTGGTTCAATAGTCCCTCGTGGTTTGGAGTCTGTTGCATAAGAGCCATGCAGCACAGTGATGTTTATTATTTCAGCTGGCATGTTATGAAGGGGATATCGATAGAAGCATAACTAGACCTTGAATTGGAGGAAAATGTGCAGGGTTGGTGTCTGTTACTCCCCGCCAGTTGTCATGGTGAACTGATGCAGTGCAGGTGAACAGCTAACGTTAAAGACCGTACACCGCTGTAGTTCACTCCTACAGATGAACTTTAGAGACAATTTTCAGGACTCCACACAAAGTCTGTGATTTACAATACAACATGTTGGGCATTAAAGGGACACAAAGTAGTTGTGTTGGACACAAACCGTGTGTTCATCATTATACACAAATAAACAGTATGTATACTGTCAGCTGCTGCTGAGGCTCTACAGGGGTACTGTACTGTTGATGTACACTGGCCCAATTCAGTTGGTGTTCTGCGGGTTACATCCGGCCCAGAAGTAACCCGCGAGTGGCCCACATGTGGCACACATAAATCTGATATATGACAGAGTATGTAAACTACATATATAGTGTATGGAGGTATAACGAGCGAGTCATCTGGCTTCCTTCTCATCTCTGTTGACAGTTCCTCGTGCTCAGTATAGATCAGACAGGATGTAGAGATCGGTTAGCTACACCACCGATCATTGCTTTAAAACAATCAAGGTTTTTGACTTCTCGTTGGCATTTTATTGCCAGTGTCATTTCAACATTGCAGTTTGACATTAGTCACGCATGCATCATTCTCTGCACAAAACCTAGTTGATTTCCTGTATACAAACAGCCTGAATAGTATGGTATCTCAGCTAGTATATCTATAACATAATATATACACGTAGTGGGGAATTGCAAGAATTTATTTTATGGTAAAACTATTTCAATAAATCGTAATCTAAACAATGATCTACTGTAGCGAAAACAGCCCTGACATCATGTGTGAAGCCCTTCTAAACCAGGTAAAGATGTTGTGACGCATTCTGTGATAACGACTGAGTAGACCCAACCAGCTGCTGAAATCGATGTCTGAAGTCCATCACTTCCTGGCGTTGAAGTGGAAAGTTTTCTCACCTGCTGCAACTTCTCCTTCCTGCCTCTCTCCTCTCCAGCCAAAACACTTCTTCACGTTGCTCGTTGCCAATCCTGACCCCTTGGAGTCCTGATTGAGGATTTCACCCTGCAGAATCAATACTCTAATCTTCCTCTCCGGCCCACAGTAGATAAGTCTGTCTAGTCATCATGCTCTGCCCTCCTCCACTCAGAGCACAACCTGGTGTCCGTCATGCTTCTCGTCCCCACTCAGAGGACATCCAATCATGAAAGATGGCTGGATGGAATTGTGACTTATTATTTAAACAGAAAATTTCAGAAAACTTGTATTACAAGACAAAGTCTTAGTTTAATAAACTGGGTAAGTTGAAGTGATTCAATATGAATCAAGTTTCTGTTACTACATTACGTATTTATTGCCTCAGATGTTCTCAGAAACATATTGTGTACTGTTTAGCTGTAAAATAAGAACAATTATAAAAACATTATTTCTATAAAAGCTAACACCTGCACTTCTGAGTGTAACTAAAATTACTACTACAACACAGGCAGTCATGGTATAATGGAGCCAACATGTTGGTTGGAGACAGGCGGGTCTGTGGTCATACAACTTAGTGATGTCTCAGCAACTTGACACTACGCTCGCCTTGGCTTCTGAAAGAGGACAATCCCTGTTTGCATGTCAACAAATAGACACTTGTCGGGAAAATGTAAACATAAATCATCTGAAGCGGTAAAACATTTATGATAACTGCTTATCCTCTTACCACTCCAGTAAAATGAACCTAAAATGACTATCCCAGGCATACCCAAAGTAAATTGAAAGTAAATTGAAAGCTGTTCTTGAACCATTTGGAGTACATGCATGGCTTTGGTGTCTTTTGACACCAATTTTTTTCCCCCCCAACAGTCACTGTAAGTGTTACTGGCATTGAGTAATAGAAGTTTGAACACACTGAAGTAGAAGATTTTTATTTCAGCCTGAATAATTTTTTGCAAACAGATGCCTGCAGATGACTATAGCCGGGAATTATTAGCCATAGTCTGGCATGGAGCATGAAGCCTTACCTAGTCCAAGTTCAAATTTGATAACAATAGCACAAAAAATGAATATTTTACACATGTTTTGCTGGATTGGATTGTCTGGACCTTTGCCAATGTAACAAGACCGTTTTGTCTGAATATTATCGATGGGTGGATTACTATGACGCTTCATAGGTGAGTTGCCTCAATTCTGTAACTGCTTGTTTGTTGGTTGGTGGTCTGACAGAGGCGTTGATTGTACCTGCTGTTGTGATTGTATCTTGAAATGGTTTGCATCAATCGAATCACAAGAATCTTATCTTTCCAAAGATGTGTCTCATCAGTACCTACCTATACATAGCAGTTGTGTACATAACACAGATGTACACTTGACACTCCAAAGGCCCGCCCACGGGCCTTTGGAGTGTCAACAGGATTTATATAACTATACAATATTACACATACTGCTAGTACAACTGTTACTGCTGCTACCATTACCACTACTGTTGCCACTATTACTACTACTACTACTTCTACAACTATAATACACGTGCTATTGCTGCTGCTACTTCTGCTACTACTACCTCTACCAAATAGCAGACAATGCCAGGAGAAAACACGTTTCCCTCTGAAGGTAATTGAGGGTGCAGTTTAGTTAGTTACTCTTTGTAGGAGACGGGGTTGAGAGTGGAGTATTGGCTCTCTCTGACTTTTGATCAAATCTAAGTATTGCCAAATTGTTTTTTATAACTTCTGCCCTAATGCCTAAGCAACACGCGCACACTTTGAAATGTATTCTTTTGAGCCTCCTCTCTCTCTGTCTAGATTTTGAGGGTGTCCTTTTAATTGTCCTGTGAAGAGCCTTGTCCTTGGTCAACCTTCGCTGGTTTGAATCAGCACTTCTGTGCTCAGCCTCAGTCAGGTAGTGTACATACAGTGCAGTTGATACTGTGCTGACTGACTCATACCGCTGAATTTCCAACTTCTAGTTTGGTGGAGACAAACTTTGTGACTGAGCAACACTGTTCCCCACATTTCCTGGCTCAATAATAATACCTCCAGTCTCTTGTACCGTGTGGTATGTCACCTCTGCATTTCCATATTATTGAACTGCCTGTTATTATTTTTAGAATGAGTTAGTGTTAGGGAAATTATGTAATTATTCTAGAGAAAAAATAAGACTTTTACACAGACCCTTTTATCTCTTGGCCTTTATCAGTTGACATCACATGACTTCCCTTGCTGAATGTTTTAATGCTGAGCTCTGCTGTCTTCTGAAGGAGATTTCAATGTAAGACACGGCATGGCCACTGCAGTGTACACAGACGTAAATCGCTGAGTCGCTGGGCTCTCCTCAACTGCTGATATTCCTGTTTGTCATTTACCCAGAGGCTTTTGTTTGTCTTGTCCGTTTACTCAGCAAACCCAATCCAAAGTATAGGACTCACACTTCAAAGAGATCCCGCTACTTCCCATCCTCGTTTGCATATTTCAACTTGATCCCCGCTGAGTCGTGGATTGACTTTGCAAACAGTTCTGGGATCACTACATCCACCAGCGCACCGGTTCTTCATTGACATCAATAACTAGTAGGGTAAGAGTGATATAGACACATGCATATTCACACTTTGTACCATGTACAGCCAACAATGGCAGTTTGGGATATTAAATCCACACTATTAACTTTTGAAGGACAAAATAAAACAAATTCCTCTCACACATTCATAAGCAATAAAACTCACTGTTGGTCATTTCCTTACAATGAGGGCTGCAATAACCTTATGTGGTCTGGTTTGACCAGTAGCTTACGGTGGCTAACGTTAGCGTATGTTTGCAAACTGTTCATAGGTACATTGTTTTGTCCGTGACGTTATGAGTCACAGTGGCTTTATGACTCCCTCTACTTTTGCTGACGTACTGCACCCATTGATGCATTGATGTCCAGCAAATTCTTGCTCACTATGTGCATTAAGTTGAAAAGACTATCCTTTAGTTTTTGGGTCTATGGAGCATGACCATTAAGGATGCTGCTGCATTGGCCGCCTGGCAACATTGGTGTTCTGTATCTTGAATTGTCAGCAGCAGGGTGCAACTCCTGCACCCTTCTACTACTGGCTATCTCTGCCCCTACGAATAAATTGTACAGTAGGCTATGCTACCTACTGTAATCTCATCATGCATCCAAATGAGGCAGGCCGAACCTTGAAATAGATGAAAGATTACTGTCCGTAAACACTCACTCTGCCTTTGGAGCACCCATTTAGAAAGTTCCAGTACCAGCCAATAAAATGGGAGTGATGAGTGGTTATCAATACCATTCTAATGCTTGAGAGGGGCATACCTGCACCTTCATACCACACAGGCCTTTGATTTCTGTGAGCAAGTCCAATGTGAACAGAACGGACGGCACACGAGAGAGGCTGATTACTTATACACATCCTTCCTATCTATATGTGCGCGTCGTAATGTTCGCTAATCTGGTAACAGCAGTGAAGTCATTGACAGTTGATTTAGGTCAGTGGATGAGCAGCATACCTGGACTGCAGCCTAGGAAATGGAACGCAGCTATTTTCTGGGACACTGCCCAGATGTGAAACCGTTGTCGGACCAGCAGAGCGATACAAGTAAACATGATATAAACATGGGGGCTTAGCCGACTTTAGGGGGTCCGGGGACTTGTTTTGATAAACACTCTTTATTTCGATGCTTTTTTTAATGCACTCTAGCACCTTATTACATGCAAAGTAGCTCACATGTCCTAATCATTAAAACATTTAATGTGGAGCCTTTCTCAAAAACTGTTGTTTACTTTCCATATTAATTATGAATTGTGATGTGAAGAGTATGTGCACTCATTTTTCCTTGAGTATAACTTGTGTCATTCAGCGCTGACCACCAGACCCACATACACACGCACGCACACACACACGGTTTAGACGTTAGTTTAGAGCCCCCATTGATTTTGACATTTGACATTCTGAAAGAAAGTGAGCGGTGGAGATCGATTGACAGACTGACACAGTTTCTTATGCCTGATTAAATATAATACTTCTGAGGCTGTGGGTCCATGAGTTCTGTGCAGGCACCTATTGCAAATGCCAGGCGCGCATAGCACTGCAGTGAATTGTTTGTAGCATGTCACATCTTTTTGAGTTGACCCATTGTTTTAAGATCCTTCGTCAGGCGGTCTTTGATTTCAGAATGATTCAGTAATTCCATATATGTTTGTCCCAACACAATTCCACGGCTGGAAAAAAAATATGTAGAAGAGAAGAGAGATGCTGAGAAGGAGCTGATGTGTGTGGAATGAATAAGGTGGTTGTTGACGTTACAACAGAATGTGAGGTCCGGATCCCATCTCCCATCGCTGATGTCCAAACAAACGTCTGCACTGCCCTGTGTGGAGTCACATTGTTCAGGAGGTGGGCGGCACGTCTCTGCACTCTTTTTCCAGCAAAATTTCACCGTCAAAAAGAAACATAGGAAATTAAATAATATTGCTACATATACATACTCATTGTACATCATTTAAAAAGGGAACAAACAGAGAAAGTCACATACTAACAAAAAATAGGGCCACCATCATAAAAGTATATTTTCAGGACTTGCACGTACTGAAGTTATTGGCAGTTATACATATAACTGCATCATCTATTCACATCTAATCTAACAGCCCAATAATTCAGAAGTAATAATGAATGTAAACAATTTACAGAAATGATCCAATCTGCATTCACTTGGGCAAAGACTTGATGAGGTTTGGGATGAGTCCCTCTTGAGGGGAAGTGGACCGGGCAGATCCAATATGGTTAAGGGACACAGGGTGGGGACAGATTTTTACGTGTGTGAACCACAGAAGAGACTCCACCCTGCCTCTCTGGGAATTAGTCATGAGTCATATTGCTTCCATTATTCATCACAAGTTTTGGAGAAGTAGGGAGAAAACTAGCGTGTTTTGACTGAGGGAAACAACTGTGCCCTCTCCTTTTTCTTTTTCTCCTCTTACACTATTCCCCCCCCCCACACACACACACACACCCCACACCAACTCTCAATCAGAGAGTTGATTGACTTTGAGAAGGCGATCTAGCTCGAAGGGGTCCGCTGAGTGCCTCGGTGGAGAGTTGAGGACACGATTAGCTCCTCTTCTGTTGTCGAGGGTCCCAGCAGTGAGGCCGCGTTCACTCAGCGCGGGCGTCCTGTTACAGCAGCGAGCAGCCGCTAACGCCAGCAGCCTCATTTAAGGAGCACATTCTGGTGGGGGTTCATGTGCCGACGCTCTGTCTCTCTACAGCTGCCAGGCTGTTTCGATTGTTCCTCTGCCTTTGTATGTGTGTCAGTGGTGGTCCGTCAGGGCCTGCAAGGTCTTCTCTGCTGGCCTAAACAGAATCACAAAGCTATATCTGTTTTATAATTTAATAATTGTTCTTAAATACATTACATGTATTATAATTTATAAAAATATTTTCCCCATTATCTTATTATCTCAATGCACAGCTACTGTCTTCCTCAGTTGCTCTGCTTCCAGTGCAGCTTGTTTTAAGTAGAGCTTTTATCCAATCAGATCTCACCTCTGTGTCTCTAGGTAAGAAGAGAGGCCCGAGGCCTGCAGACTCACAAGTGCATCCATGTGCAGTTTAAGTGAATGGGGACGATATTGTTGATTGTCATAGTGTTCAACCAATCAGATCTTTAGTTTGACATGTTGGGCATATTCTTTGACGTGTCAGAGCCTGCTAGCTGGCCTACAAGTACGTGATTGGTCAGTGGGCTAGCCTGATATGTTGGGCGGTGACAATATCTGCTGCCTCTGCCGAGCGGACATTTTCAGCCTCAAACACATTAAAACGTATTCAACAAATACAACTGGGGAGGCTCGACTGTCTTCACTGGCATCCATGAATGGAGAAGGACTTCTTACTGGGATTAAAACACACGGATGTACTGAACAACCGTGAGATTAAACTCTTTATTAACGAAGAAAGGAGGAGTTTGTCTTTAAATAGTGAACAGCAGCTCTGCTTTTGTTTTTACATCTGCAGTAGCTTTAATATGCTTGTTTATATATTATTATTTGTACAACTTGTTTTTATGAATATGGATTTTTTTTTTGGTTTAATATGTGATAGGAACCATTGTTACGTCCAATGTTTCGCTGGGGACACATTTAGTTGGTGCACAGCAACAAGAAGACACGTGAAGCGGCAGAAGACAATGGGTACATCCCAAGTCTCTTAATTGCATCCC
Source organism: Anarrhichthys ocellatus (assembly GCF_004355925.1). NCBI lineage: Eukaryota > Metazoa > Chordata > Actinopteri > Perciformes > Anarhichadidae > Anarrhichthys > Anarrhichthys ocellatus. Next base: position 1,656,010 of record NW_022280106.1, on the reverse strand, counting down.
CGTTTCCCTCACTTGGGTCCTTTCCTTGCGTCTTAGTCCCTCCCACCAGGGATGCATGGAGGAAACCATGCGAGGAGAGAGGAATGAGGAAATATGTTTTAAGAGACATGAGACGTCCTTTCCTCAGTTGCGTCACGTGAAGCGACGTCTGTTTCTGATGACGGAGGATCAGCTGATCACAGCTGGATCAGCTGTCAGTCGGCTTTAACAGCTGGAGAGACTTTTGAGAAGTTTGTGTCTGTTCACATAATCACTGTACTTAATAACAGTAACTAATAATACTAATAACTAATAAAGACACATAGGAATCACCACTGTAGAGGTGTTTCTTTCTGTAGTCTGTTAACAAACTGTGTCCTGTGTTCTGTTTATAAGCACAGGATCCATTTCTACCGGCGGAATGCGATCGTCTTATTTATGAATTATTTGCGTCTGTACGTTTTGAAATTCAGATTGTGACGTCATTATTAAATAACCCAGAATATGATTATTGTTTCTCTTCAATGATAAAACTCATCAAACACTCAGGAATGATGTAAAAAGTGTTTCGTCTCTCCAGCTCTCTCTGACTTTAATTGTATTCATAATAAAAGTTATTGAGGGAAATATCAGATCATGAAAACACGAATCTTTCTAATAAATGAAGAGTTGTTTGTGGTCGTTTTGTTGTTCAGACTACAATGAACATTTATTTAAACCAGATGTTGAATCAGAAACCTAATCAAATATAAACTAGAGTTTATTCTGTGATCCGTCTTCACTCTGGTGTTAAACTCAGTCAGTCAGTCCGATCGGCTGCAGCGTCCAATCACATGACTGATGAACAATGAGGGGGCGTGTCGGCCGTTGAAAGACTTCCTGGAAGTCTGTTCTCGTGGGTCCTCGCTCATGGCTCCTCCGAGGTCCCTCCTCCTCAGAGCTACATTAGAGCTTTGGGACGGCCGTCAATATGGCGGCACAGAAACAACTTCCAGTTCAAGCGAGGATCGAGGAGCGAGGAAATGAGAATTAAGAGACTTGAGAAGTACCCTATATACTCCGTGCAAAGTGTTAAAGTTAAGTTTAGTGATCATCTTTTGAAGATTCATGTGTTTTCAAGTGGACTCATTTCCCCTCTCGGTGTTGACAGACGAATAAATCCGTCACTAACAAGAATTAAGGTTTCGTGTATTTCCTGGAGGGAGTGATCGTAGCGTTACTACTGTGTTCATTTGTCTATTTCATATTGTTCCCTCTGATGTGAATAATATTTGAATGGCCCGTGCTCTTCAGTGTGTGGATGAATACGTGTGATTTAATGCATTGTCCGTTCATTACGCAGCTCGTATTCATGTATCTGCACTCTGCAGTTAGTGTATTTGTAGGTGTTCAGCTTCACTTTTACACAAAACAAATAATAACCGTAGCTGTGGCGTCATAATGAGGACAGCAGTGAAGGCCCAGGTATAAAATGCACGGCCCGCCACTGATGTGAGTGTCTGTGTGTGTCCACTGGGGCTGATTCTCCAAATAGCCAGCTGTCACCAGAAGGAATCTCCTCAAAGACCCAGGTTACAAACAACCATCCTTGCTAATCGTTAAATTACAACCAGGAGGAGTCAGCAGAGCGGGCCTGACGGGACTCACCCTGCAAGTGTGTGTGTGATTCTCTATGTGCTCCTTTTGTCTCTGTGTGCTTGTGCATGTTTGTGTATACGTGTGCGATTACACGGGTTATTTAGCTGTATGTGTGTTAATCTGACATTATTTCTGACGGGGATGGAGTGTGATGTGTTTGTCGCGGCTAATTTGGCTTCAGCCGACTTGACATTTTCACACTATTTGATAAGAGGGGGAGTAGATCGGCGGCCATGGTGACAATCTGTTATTTACTGACTGCAGTAAAACCATTAATTCCTGTTAATGAATCAGCGTGTGAGACCAGAGGGGGGGGGGGCATCAACATCCGCTGGGACATCAGCGGGGAGGAGCTATTCATCACCATTACACTCACTAACACTGTTTCTGTCTGTCTCTCTCACTCTCACACACCGACATCTGTGGTCAGCTTTGGCCTTTCATTAGAATAATGATTGTTGGATCTGGAGGAATTGGCCCACAGATATAATGATATAATATACGTTCAGTTCAAAATAGCTGGTCATCTCACAGAGGAACATCAGCGTATCTCTTCCTATCTTATCTACAAAGAAACAGAAAGAAGGAGGAAAGCTTTAGTGTTGACTTATGGGACTCTTACCATAACGCAATATTTGGTAACACTATATAATAACCATCATTAATAAGATTGATAGTTAATTAAACTTCACTTAATAGCTATTTTAATTTCAACAAACAATGAAACAAATGTTCACTGATGATAAGTAATGCTATAATTTATGTTATTTTAACAGTTTATTGTTGCACACGTTAGATAATGTATAAACTATATGAAGTATTTGTTAAGGATAACCTGTTTGTGAAACATCTAAAACCATTATGGACCAGATATTTGTTCAATTTGTTACTAATTGGTTTGTAAATGATCTATAAATATGATCTGAAAATCAATTATATAGTTTCAAATGATGATTTAAATACCTGGTTAAATGGTTAATATATACTTTGTAAAGCATCAATAATTGTTAATTGTTTTCTGGTCCATCTTTCTATATCATGTTTAAAGCGGTTTTAACAACTTAAGAATTTCCTAAAGGTTCACAAATCAATTGGTGATTGTTAGAATAGTATATTAATGTTGTAATGTGTACAACAATAAAATGTTAATATATTATTTATTAATGTAATCAGAATGTAATTGTCACTGTCTCTTATCAGCTATGATACAATGTAGTTTATGAAGTAATTATTTCATATAATACAATAACATTAATGATTACACAAATTATATCATTGCTTATAATTAATCAACATTAATTATAATTTCATTGTTTTTTAAGAGTAAAATATCTAGTTATTACTATTTATTCTAATAATAATTATTGCTGTTTAATGAACAGTTCACCATCCATTGATGATGGTTATTATGTGCTACTCAATATTTTTCTTCCTATTATGGTGAAGGTAGGACCCGCTCTACCCTGCCTCTGATTGGCTTTCCCTGATATTCTTACCCGAACCTAAATCTCACTCCTAATGCCTAAACCTAACCAACCCAAACAGCAAAGAGGAATATTAAGAGGCAGAGTTGGCTAAGTTGCATCAAAGTATATATTTTAATATTCAGCATGAATTATGGAATTGATCTAGACCTGAGTTTTCAATTTTGGCGAGCAAATGTGTTGCCCCTTTACTTTTGACCATCAAGAGGACTGAGGTAAATATTTAGCATCGATGTTGGGTAAGGATCATTTTACTGGGAGACAGAAGTCCAGGTGTGAAGATTAATTAGATGTAATAATTGAATTAATGTGCTTCATGACTGGCCTTATATCAAAGAAGACACGTACACACCACTGTCGGCCATATGCGAACGCTACATTAAGATATGAGGGCAGACTATAGGGAGTCAAGTGTTGTGATGACAGAGATTAAAGGGTGGAAGTGATGGGAGTGATGGGAAAGCTTCGGGTCAGGAGTGAACTGTAATGTAGTCAAAATTGTATCTGAATGAGATATTTTATTTGTATATGTACAAATTCTGTGTCCCTCCAGGTCGCACACAGTCAGTCAGCTTGCTGTTTTTAAGAGAGAGCGAGAGAGCCTTTAGTGTGCACATTAGTGTACATTTGGTGTGCATAAATAATGTGTGAACTGCACTTGTAACACGAGTCTGTGTCTGTGCACTTAACCTCATCAACTATAGACCTTAGCATCATCATACATTCACCAACAGGGGACTCCTCATCCAGCAGGGGTCATTTTTGTAGTAACATTCTGGGAGACGACCTGAAAGTAAATTTTCTATCCTATTTCCTTTTTTTTCCAAACGACGAGAAACAAATAACCCTAACCTACACTTGGTTGGAGCAGTGTGATATTCCACTGTTAGTAATAAAGGAATGTATTGTGTGTGTATGTGTGAGCAGGTAGATCTGGATGTAGCTCCGGGCACCGACCCAGCTGCTGCTGCTAATTTATCAGTTTTCTGAACACCTGACAGGAGAAAACAACTTCATGTGGACATTAAAATACAGTGCAGGAGACTCTCTTTCTCTCCCACTCACCCACAATCACACACATGCCCTGACACAAACACACACACACACACACACGTTATTTATGGTGATTTAAAAACAAACATAAACACTGACTCGTGACTGTCATGCTTACAGTAACACCAATGACGTAGAATTAAAAAAAACGCAAATGCATGTATGTATGTTAGCATATACATGAGCTCACTAACAAAGAAACTCGCCCCTCCGAAACAAACACATCCCCCCGTAGTTCCGAGTTGACATGCTGCCATTAAGTTTATTAGAAATCCAATTGTGGAAGAAGAATGTGCAGAAGAAGGATCAAAGGAAGGAAGGAGGAACACAAGGAAACAAAAGGACTGAGATTAATGTGATGTGCTTGTCTATAAATTCACACTCAGAGACTTGAACAGCACTTTTGTCTATATAGAGAGGCATGCATCTTTGGATGATGATGCAATAAGCTGTGTTGTGATGTATGTGTCTAACATACATTATGCTGCACCAGCATTTCTATGAATATATTTATCATAAGATAGACACGGCCGCTGAAAGTACAATACGTTTGCAGGCAGGTAGATATGTGCTGCTTTGTTGCCTAGAATGCTTCTGGCTTCCATTGTTGTCTCCTGTGCAGCCTAGACATATTATTTCTGCTGCTCAGAGGATAAATGGAAAATACAATTACAGTTTTACTCAGACAAGTGTGGAACAGGGCGATTCTACTTACTACACAGGTGCTGTAACTGCAGAAGTCACAACACTGGACCAAAACTGCTCACTGCATCCACTTGGAAGAAATTAAATGAATTAGAAAGTCTTTCAACAGGTTACTATCTCCCCCCATATACAAGGACCCGTTACTATGATGACGATTGAGAAAACTCCATTCCATTACGAAGACCAAGAGATTCAGGTCAAGAATTAACGTCCATGCTCAAACACACACACACACATTTCATTATTGTATGCACCAGCGTGTCTCTGAGCTGGTGATGGCATCTTACTTTGGAGAGAGACAGTAAAGGCAACATGACACGTGCAAATAAAAGACTTTTCTTTTTAAAGAAGGACAGCAGGATAATCCAGGCGGTGCTGACAGGAAACCCAAACCATTGTTCCACTAAGCCATGCGGTATATATGGCAACTCCTTTTCGGTCCTACAGTCTTTTCTTTTGTTGAAGCACCCTGCTCTGTTGTTTCCTTGACTTTTTTGTGCCATGCACTCTCTCCTGTAAGTGTGTGTTGGGGACAGCCCAGGGATGGAAATAGACCTCTGTGGGTGCTACACTCTCCCCCACCCCCTGTCATGCACTCATGCTCAAGAGCTGTGCGTGTTTGTGTGTACGGGTGTGCACGGAAGTGTGTGTGTACAGAGCCAGCGAGCGAGAGCAAGAAAAAGCGAGGACGCCTCACTTGCCTATTCTTATGGTTATGCAACTATCAGACATCAGAATATGCTGAGGCATTGTGAGGAAAATACATATCGGATCAGCATCAAAGGCTCTCTGTAGAGAGGGAAAATACACACACAATACAGCAGCCTTTTCTTTACTGAGGACCAAATATGTTATATTTTCTTTTAGACTTTGAAATACTGTTATTCCTTTTTTTCCGCTTGTACAAAAAATGATTCATATTGTTTTATGCAAATGAAGCCCATTTGGATAAGAGGGAGATATTGAGCAACACAATTTGAGCCCCACACACACAAACAGTCATGTGTGCTGAGATACTGATGCTGTGAGTGTTTCAATGTACCATTTTGTGGACACACACACAATTCTCGGGGGAAGTAGAATCTTGTAGAAGCCTGGGTCTGCGTTTATTTATCCTGCTGATGTTATCGATCTGCCTCCATCCTTTCATTCTATATTATTCCTTTCAATTTTTTGGCGTGTGTGAAATTTTCTTGGAATGACGGGATGATGCCCTACATCTCCAGCAAAGTCCCAACTTAGTTGCCCAAAGCTATAAACTATGACGCCATACGCTCCCTCAGCCTTGTTCTATGCATTGTGTCTTTTATTTAAATAAAGTTTTGTTGTCTTACTAACGCAAAACAAAAGTAATTGGTTAGGTTTAGGAGAAGATTGTAACAAAACGATAGTAAGATGAGTCACCAGCACCTGATCGGTAATAGACGAGTTGGGAGTCAGAAAGGGTTGATATCTCTTCTCCTCTTCATTTTGTGAATTGATCAAAATGAAAATTGTGGCTTACTATTTCAGCTTTTCTCATGAATCTTCCAGACTATTCATTTTAACCCTTGACTCTCAAACATTGTGAACATGCTGCAGTCTTGATTGGCAGACTAAAGTTCTTTTTTTTTGTCATTTATCCTTAACCCCAGCAACTCCCAGTCGATGACATGTGACCTCCTAGTAGTTTACGGATGTAATGTTTCCTACAGCTGTAACATGTGATGTCATGATGATGTCATAACTCCAGTCTTCTCCTTGGGGATCCTGTCTGATGTCTGAGCGGAGATCTTGAAGACTGTTGTTAGAGGATCTGGCAGTCCAGTCATGTAAGGGACTCCTACTGGGACACATCAGGTGTTCCCTGTTGAGTTAGCAGCGTCTGTCTTGACCCTGTGTCAGGGCCTGGACCTGCTGCACCTCCCTCTCCATATGTGCTCTGTGTAGGTGGGTCCTCATGGTAATGGTTCAAATAAAGATATCGTGGCTTTTCTGTACATTGTCCTCTTCTGTCAGCCTTAAATAAAAACAGTAGGGGTGTAACGGTTCACAAAAATCTCGGTTTGTTCAATACGAAACAGTGGTGCCATGGTTCGGTACGTTTTCAATACAGCAAAAAAGCAGAAATGCCAAATCCTCGCTGGTGAGACACTCAAGGGGGCGTGTCTGAAGAACATGGCTCTTTATCTCCATTCAGTAGTGAGGTAATGTGTCCTTACAGTCAGGTAGCATTGTGTAGTCCGTGATGTCCGGCCGTCTGTTGTCAGAGCAGCAGCGGGTGCTTTGGATATTTGATTCTCTGTTTGGACTTTAGTTTTCTTTTACAAAGCAGGAATTATGGTCTTGAGAAATGGGCTTGTGAATGAGTAGTATCACTTAATAAGATTAAGCATGTTCGTACAGCCTGGTTTTCCATTCCAGAGTAGGGTCTCATATCCGTGGCTATAAATACACCAATCACCGCTTTAACCCTGTTTGAATCAGCAATAGCTGCCTCAACGCTGCGTTTTTCCTGGTACGCTAGTTTACCATAGCCTCCCAGAACACACGTGCCTCACCAGAGAACAATGTTTTTCTTCCGTGGTGGGCGTGTCAGACAGCACGTTGTCTGTTACGTTGGGTGGTTTGCCTTGTTGAGCACAGTGGCTCCACCGAGAGAACTTTATATTTCACACAATTTAAGCTTCTGCATTTTCCAAATGCACTAGTATTATTCAAACGAACTGTTCGGTTTGTAATGCGCACCGAACCAAAAGCCTCGTAACGAACGGTTTAATACAAATACGTGTATTGTTACATCCCTAGAAAACAGGTATCCACAGTGATTACCATCCTCTTCCTGTTCCCCATCGAGCATGTGTGGAGTCAACGTGATGCTGCCCCGATTACATTGGAAACGTTGTTAATTAACGTACCTGGAAAAGTTGCAAATATTTCTTACTGAGCGGATCAGCTGAATATTCACTGTTAATGTGGTGTATTTCACTTGTTTTCTTTTACAATCCCTGCTAAAGCAGTGGTGTAACGTGTTTTCTTTTGTTTGACTTGTGTGAAGCTTTTCATGTTTATCTTAGTGGTAAGGGTCCTGACCAAGTGTGAGTATGTGACCCGTTGGGATGAGAAGGTGTTGTTCTGCAGGATGTGTTCAGGCTGGCTGAATCAATCAGACAGAAAAGTATTTCTCTCTAATTTAAAAATATGAAGCAACATCATTGTGAGTGTGACATTATCCTATTGTTGTAGAATCATTGCTTTAAAGCACATCTTGCTGTATTTACTAAGTGATTATGGTAAATAGCATACCTACTGAAGTTCTTATATCATTTTCATTCACCCTCATTTGAGATCCCACCGGTATTTTGCTTTATTTGAGAATTTACAGCATATGAGCTACTTACATTCCAAGCTTGTCATTACAAGGGTTCCAAAGCCTTTTTCACTCAAACTAATGAAACACTACAGATCAAATAATTCACTCTTACCAATAAAGACGTGACCCACTTGGGAAGAATAGAGGGAGAGTGCAGTGGGATCTAAATAAAAATGATGGAAAAGAGGTAGAGGATGATCCCTCCGTTATACAGCAGAGAGCAGATGGAGCAGAGAAAGACAGACACCAGGCAGGGAACGAATGATCAAAAAGGAGGAGAGGAGGCCGACTGGCAGGCCTGTTATGAGAGGAGGAAGAGGGGAGGAGGAGGGCTGGAGCAGACGAATGAGAGTGAGTGAGGTAACAAGTAGGACTGGAAGAGAGGGAGAGAACAGCTTGTTTTGTGGTGACAGGTACATGGAGGTCAGGCCTTAGCAGGTGTTTAGCCATCATGCTGTTACCGATAGCAAGTAATGAGACACACACACACACACACACACACACACACACACACACTCACAACCTGCTGAGGGCTAGACAGACAAATACACACGGACATACACACTCTCTCTACCTCTCTTTCTCTCTCACACACACATTGTTTAATTAAATTAAATGAAGGTGTTTTGCCAACACTGTTCTTCTAATATTGTTGTTAATAAAGCAGATTGAATTGAAAGGACAAAGTAGTAGGGAGATAGATTAAATCTAGTGTGTGTGTGTGTCTCTAGCTTTTTCATTAGGCCTGTGGGAGGATGAGAGTGGAACAGGGTCAGACAAGGTCTTGTCTCTGATTAAATGACAGGGCGGGGCACATCCTACTAATTACTCTTTGACTCTGTGTGTGTGTGTGTGTGTGTGTGCGTGTGTTTGTGTGTGTGTGTGTGTGTGTGTGTGTGGGTGTGTGTGTTATTCAGAGGCAGGGCAGAGGGTGTTCAAATAATTACAAAGTTACAGCCATATTTGTCATCTGATTGGTGATCAGGCCGTGTACCTCTCAGCCTGATCTAAAATGACATAAGTTTTGTTTTCTTTGTATACGGTGGTCAATGGGGATTCTTCCACAACATATGCTGAAGGAAACACTCACGATGTGTAGTCTTTGTAAATGTTGCCAACTTTAAAGGTGCATATGGTAGCAGCTAATTGGGCAGCTAGCAGTTAAACGCCGCGGGTCGGGACGTCGTTATCAGCGGTAGCGGCGTATGTGAGCAGTGCAGAGCGGCGGCCGTGAGCTAGCCAGTGGTGCACGCTCACATGCACTAAAATGCACTAAACGTAAGCTCCGTGGCAGACAAACTTTCACGATACAACACATTTTGTTCAGAAAGATAATCCTCACAAATGAACACCACTTTCTGAATATTGAATGTGACAGCTGAGCGATGTGCGTCAACGCTTTTACTTTTACAGGTTGGCCACTGCAGTGCACTTTACTGCTACTGTCAGTCCCCGCCGTCTTCCCAGCGTTGGCGGTGTTAACTAACGTCAGCATAGCTATATGATTGGCTACAGGTAATTCCCTGTTAAAAGAACATACATTTGTGAAACGAGAGGCGTCAGTCAGGGAAGTGTGAAATCGAATGAAATCATCCTTTTAAATACACACATCTGTGGATGTATGTTACATTCATTTCAAACAAGTAATATCTGTGTGTGTATCAGAAATAGAGACGCAGCACACACACACATGCCGAGGCAGACTAAGCGGGGGGAGTCACCAAATCTTTCTGTGGTTTCTCTACATGTGAGAATGACAACATGATATAGGAGAGTGGTGCAGTGAGCTGCAGTATGTCATGCACTTCCCTCCGTCCTGCATGCTGCGCCTCCTACACTTTGACTTTCCTCCACGCTTCAACAGCAGCTTGTGATGCTCACTGACGGGTCTGTGCAGACTGTGCTGGAGAATCCTGTCTTTGTGGAGGTCTGATCATGATGGAAACAAGGCAAGGTCACATCTTTAAGGCCAAAATCAGGAATGCTCACTCATCACATTTACTTCCATGTATGTCAGAGTACATTTGGGGACTTTTGTGAGTGACGTAAAGGTACGAATTTATTTTAAAAGTAATTTAATTTACAAACACAGACTTCTCAGGGCGGCGGATTAGTTTAGTGAGCAAAGATCATCATTCAATCCATGTTGAAGCCTCTAACGAGCTAAAATATCCTTTTGTGAGACAATTGATCCCCACCAGCACAAGGGAGGGGACCTCATGAGAATACATACACAAATGTCCAGCAGTTTATCAATGTCAAATAAACCAGCGGGATACCAGCAAAGACCTTAAAGTGTTGAATGGATTGCGAGCATTGCTGACTCCTTGTGACTTGAAGGTACTGGATCGATGTTCTGACAGGTTAGACATGACAACAGACTGTCTCTGTGATGCTTGTGGTGGTCCCATGGTGTCCATTTTGGTATTTTGGTCAGAAAACAGAACCCTCTATGAGACACTTTTAGGCGAACAAAGTCTTACGATTAACTTTCATGAACTGAAAACACAAGTAAATGGTTAAAAAGTGAAAGACGAAACACGGAAAACTCCCTGACCAACAACGTGGTAGAGACCTGTCAATCACTGCGTAGCCCCGCCCTGAAGCATACCCTGCCTTATGGTCTATTTGACTCTATGTGGACCATAATTTACTAAATGAACATCAAGACTTGAAACTAGCAATTGAGACCACTGAGGAAATAAATCAAGTAAGACAGAGTCATTTTCTCATAGACTTCTATACAACCAGAGGAGTCACCCCATGAGAGAGAATGCAAGTTAAAGGCCCTCCTGCATTGGCTTCACTTTTCAGAACCAGAGGTTGCCGCCTGAGCCTGGAACACAAATTCTAATGTCAGCTGGCTAACTGCTGATTGAAGGTGCTCTGACATGTTAAACATAGTGTTTGTCCAGCATCATCACCCAATTCCAACAAAACAAAATCAATCTGTCCATTTTGTATGGTCTGTCTTCAGTCCTTCCTTCCTGCAGACATGCCTGTAAACACCCCTGACCTGCTCAGTCCCGATCTTTCTGAGAGGACATTGATCCTAATTGGTGATCGGCATGGGCGGTTAGTTTGTCGTATTGTTTTGACAAAGCCATTGCCATTTGGCATTCATTTGCATGCTGTTTATGTCTCCCTAAGTGAACTTTAAGTCACAGACATAAATCATGTGTTGGTGCTTGTGATAGCTTGTGTCACAGCAGCTCTTAGCGGATGTCACAGCGCATCAAGTTTGCAGTCATTTTATTTGTCAGGTTGTCAAGGCATTATTGATATCCCTTGCATTGAACGCAGCAGAAGGGAGAAAAAACTGCTGTCATGCAATAAAAAAACAAGTTCCATGTCTAACTCACTTTTCAGAAAGGCAGAAAGCACAATATGCAAGTCTGATGCTTTTATCAGTGTTGGACCTAGATGAGCTAGAAAGGATTGAAACATTAAAAATGTTGCTGAATTGCATCTAAAAGGCGGATTTTCATGACATGAAACAGAGGATATATGTACACAAAACAACACAATATCGATGCTTTTTCACTCAAGTAACACGGCAGTGACATGCAGAAGTCGTGTGCTTGTTCCTCTGTCGTAGCAGAAGCCCATCTGTTGCTCCAGTTGTTTTTATTCTTTATTTTGTGTTGAGTTAAAAATAAATATGAACTTAACACCGGAGCAATGCTGCTGGTATGATGTCCATATGCTGTCAAAAGATCATTTTTCTCTTTGCTGAGGTCTCGCCTATGTGGAGACGCTCGTAGAGACGCTGCTCACACAGACCAGCAGAAAAATCTGCCAAAAGACTGCAAGGAAGAAAAAGGTAATTTGTGCACACAGATATGTCAATGTCAGCGCCCGAAATGCATTAAACTCCAACTGATTTGAAAAGAAAACAAAATTAGACCATTTGGGCATCAAACTGGGAACACAAGATTCCAAGGGAGGATTTCTGTCATGCCTTGTCAATACCATGTGACGAATGACTATGACATGACTATAAAAATTAGTATTTTCCCCCAACAACAGCAAGATCCGCAGATGAATGATCCTCGAGGTCCTCATTTTCTGTCGTTGGACCGGGAACGTCTTTCCATTCAGGAGGCATTTGAGCTACAATACCCTTTTCTGTAAACGTAATACAGGCATTCTTTTTCAAGCTTTGTTGGGTGAGAAGTTCATCATGCCTTGTGTTATTTTTTCTGACAGGTCATTAGCAGATGGTATGATTTAAATTTTTGTCATATTTATTCTTGTTATTATCTACCCAAGATGTTTCTCGTTGCCAGTGTTTTGGTATATTTTGTAAAAAGAAAATAAGTTGAATGAAATCTTAAGTAAAGAAGTAAAGATGTAAAAATGAAACACCAAAGTATGGTTTACATTATTTACTACCTTGTGATTTGCAAGTGCCTTCAGCATTTCAAGTGTTTATTGTGGAAAAACAGTGAAGTCCAATAATTGCTTGAAGTCTGTCCTGAAGAGAACATACAGAATACGCTACATAAAGTCTCCTAAAATAGTGACGTTTATTAAGCCATTCGATATGAACTGGAGAAGGGATTCGTGCTCACAGTCCATCTGTGCCGAGTCAAAGTGAACAAACTGTGTCCCTCAGCAAGTAATTGCATCATTATGTGGTTGGCTTAACATTACTGTGGGGAGAAACGGTATTGTTGCCATAATAGCTGGTGTCACAAGGTCATGTATTCTGGGGGGATTCGATCACCAGTGTATTTAAAAGATCTTAGGAGTGGATTCACTTTGTTTAAGAACACACACACGCACCATCATGCATTGAGGTCTTCAGTTTGGATCGGGCCCATTGTGGTAGATTTGAATGGCTGATAAAGTGTGTATCTCTGCTCTGTCACATCACCCTTGTCATGTCAGATCGATACGGCTCCCTTTAGCTCCCTGATCCCACATAGATGTTTCCGTTCACACCTACTGTCTGTCATCTGCCAACATGTTCTAGCACTAAAGCCAGGGAGCGCTCCTCACACAGTGGATGATTAAACCCAATCAACCACTCGCTATGTGAGCATGATACCATAGTGGAGATGTTAATGTGGGTCATATTGGTAAAGCTTTGGGGATTTTTGAATTCATGAATCTGGATTCAAGAGGAAGAGTCAGACAGTCTAGGGGAGGTGTTTGTAGGCCGTTCTGTTTCTAGTGCTCGGAGCAGGCTGTCAGATGTAGGGTCAATTAGGCCGGTGTCTGGCAGGAGGAGGGACTGGAGGGAGAACATGATCAAAATGCCTCTGTTGAAATATTAATGAAGTGATACATGTCTGGGAGGTGCCGCCCAGTGAAGTTTCTCCTCCTGTTTTTTTATGCTGTTGTGTTCGTGTCTGACCTCAGTGAGAAAAAAAAAAAAAAGATTTAATTTGCAGTTGAATCGTCTGCTGAAAACTTCCCACCACACTTCAACTTCTGCTGACTTTATATATGGAATTCTATTATGTTTCAGGCCTTGGCAGATGAATGCAGTATAGATAAACACATACTTACGTACACGTTTGTATTGGAGCACTCTCCCTGACCCTGACTACAGGTAAGCCTCTGGAGCAAGGGGCAATATTTCTGGGGTTTCCATGTATCCAGCTGGTGTCTGGACCAAGACGTCCTGGCTTCTTCGTGAAAACGTTAAACATGATCGTTGAGTTCAGATAAATGAGTGTCATCTAAATAGAATGCATTCATTTTGCTAGTATTACTCACACCAGGTCAAGATGTTTGTTGTAAAAGCTGCTTGCCATCCATCGCTGCTCTCTTACAGCATTGGTGCTCAGTCACACAGTGGTTGGGCCAGCTCTCTCAGATCTGAGCTCAGAATCAGTTTGAGTTCATGTAGGTCAACAATTACACGCAGACAAAAACAAAACACTCTATGCAGAATAAAATAACTGATATGACCTTAAATGATAGAATTAATAACGATGCAATATAGACACAGAAGTGTTTGATATGATGGAATTGAGATTGAGGGTTCCTTTGTGCATCTCTGCTGTCAGACGGCGAAGTCATGAGATCACGGTGTGGAGATATGTGTGGTGTTTCACAGAAATGCGTGTCTTTGCTGGACATTTGTAGAGCCTAAAGGCAGAGAGGAGCTCTCCTTAATGCTGCTATTTCACTCCACAGAAGTGATGCGCTTTAAATGATGGTCTGTAGGTTTAGAGGGAGGAAGGTAACCATCCTTCAATCGCTTACCAAAAGCCACTCAACGGCGCTGAAGTGACATTTAAGTTGTCATTGCTCCTTTTTCAACGCCAGCACGTCTTTATGACAGGAATTACTTTCAGTTGGGTAATTGTTCTTTCACGTCAGCTAATGTTGGCCATGTTTCATGCTGTCTGGAAACATGTGGCTACTTATTCGGCAAAGGCTTTACCACATCCCGTTCAGCGCATCAACTCTTTTTTCCCCGACAAAGATAAAAACCACTTTAAGCGAGCGTGAAAACATTTTATGGCAATTGAGGAAGTTTTATCAAATGTTTCCGTTTCCATACATCTTTTCTAATGTGATACTTCAAAATGTGCATGAAAATAACATGAATGAAAACAGAGCCGCTGTCTTGTATTAAAAGACAAATAGCTAAACAGAACGGAACCTACTTTGATTTGCACAACCATAAAGAGACGCAGACGATGAAAGTCTTACAACAATAAGGTTTACATAAAGACGCATACAAAGCAAATATCGCCAGTAGAAATGACAATAAGACATAAAACAGTGCAGCAGTTTAAAGTGAAATTGAAACAATTAAAATATAAAACATGCCTAGACCCATGGGCAGTTACAACCTGTTCTCATACCATCTGGCCACATACTGAGCCTCGGTAAGCACCATCTGCGTCACTTTCTAACACACTCGGTAGCCCAGCACGTCAAACTATGACGCTCCACTACGGCTGCAGTAAACATGTGGTTACCGTTGAGAGTGCAAACAAAAACACTTCCTTAGGCAACTAAAGCACTGAGGTTCAGGAAGAACAGGCTTAAGTAAAAACGACTACATTTTTACAGTGAAAAACAAACGTTAACACAAAGACACCAACACGTTGTTGCTTTCACATGGGACTCGACCAGCGGTCTCCTGGGGGAGTCCTGTGTTTGTTTGTATTGTTGTCCTACACTAAGGTTTTCCTCCATCCTGTTGTCGGACTAAAACATTTCTGGAAGCTTTTGTGTGTGTGTGTGAGTGTTTATCTTGATTTCTCTAAAGGTGTTGTTTGCACCAAATGTGGGTGGTCCTCAGAGGGACGGGGATAATTAGCTTAATGAGAGATGAATTAAGAAGGTAGCTGCAGTGGAGAGACACGGGGGAGATATACAGAGCTCTGCTACAGTGCGTGTGTGTAGGATATACTTCTATGCATGTTTAAATACAGCAAACGTCAAAACATCTCAGTCTAAACAACTAATCGTATGTGTAATTGAGCTTATGTTCTTGACAATAACACATTAGCCAAGGTGGTAATACATTTGTGACTGTTTCCATTGATTTGTTTTAGGTCTGTAAAAACTGGTGTCCGTTGATGATACCAGTGCAAAGATTGCTTGACTATGTCTTGCTTCAAGAAATTCTCTATTGGAGTGAAACGCTTGCACTTGTTGCATGTGGAGTTTCCCTTGTCTCATTGTTGGAAGACGACGGACTAAGTGCTACTGCCCTGTCTAGAGAATCCACAGTGTTCTTGCTTTCTTAACTTAAAACAACCTATGTTGATGTTTCATGAAAAGCAACCTCTAGCGTTTGCAAAATGAAAAGTTTTAAACATAAAAATGCTGTTGCATTGTTCTTATTATTGCTATTTTCAATCTATTTTTCAGGCTCTGCCTGAAAATATGACTTTCAGAGGCTTTGTTTCCTGCGTTCTGGTGACTTTTAAAGATTGAAAATAGCAATGATAAGAACAATGCAACAGCATTTTTATGTTAAAAACTTTTCATTTCACAGAATCATTTGGCATGACGAAATATTCATCAGCTTTCATTCATTCATTGTTTTCGCCCCTACTTGATTATTCTTTCCTCGTAGTTCCATCCTTCCTCTCTCTCTCCATCTCTCACTCATTGAAGGCCCTATCAGACATGACGTAACACCACCGAGCTCTAAAACCATATCATTTCCAACAGCTTGCGCACCGACGCCTTTCCGCTGCATTGAGCAAAGCCCAGTTTGTGCTCTTACGGCTTTATGTCGCGAGCAGCTCCCTTCTGCGAGGCAACAAGATTTGTCATGAATTTATTGTCTGGGTCGAAACCAGAAGGGCTTTTACTCACCGTGCAGTGCCAGAAACAGGCTGTGATGATGGAAATGTGTCATAAATCTCATAAATACGGGAAAAGAGTAACCCTGGAAGTATACCCACGAAAAAATGAGGGTGTGGCTTAGAGTGGACGGATGCTCACGGACACTCAAATGTGGTTTTTACATGAATGAATGGCTGAGAGGTTTGTATTTACGAGTACATTGTTTGCATCTTGTCATAAATATTGCTTGATCACTTTGTGTTTTGTCTATTTGCCTTTTCTGTTGAGAAGATAACTGAGACTTTTGTGGGTTTTGAGGCACTGATGACCTTTCAATGTCATTAATTTGTAAGGCAGAGATAGTCCTGACTTTAGATGAGGTCACACAAAATACTTAACTAATGATGAGTAACTAGAATAGAAACCCTTTTTATTGTCATATACATACATGAAATTTGACCCATCCCTGTACATAGGGAGCAGTGGGCTGCCAATGACAGGCGCCAGGGGAGCCGGGGGTTCAGTGTCTTGCTCAGGGACACTACGACACCGTTGACAACTGCGGTTACCAGACAACCCTCTTAAGCCAGTGAGCCACGGTCGCCCCCGTGTCGCCTACCTGAATTAATTAAGGATTGCAGTATTAATACACATTTATATAGCATATTAACATAGTCCCTAACCATTAGTGCATATCTAAATCATTATATATATATATAAATGATGAATAATGTACATCTAAATACGTTCTTAATCATTTACTTACACTTTATAAAGGATGTTATTAATCATCTACAACTCCTTAATAATTGGTTTGTAATATATATAATACTTCATTACAATCAAGAATAAAACATTCATAACTGTTGTTATGAATTGCATACTAATGAGTGTTAACTCATCATTTATAAAGCATTGTTCCTACATTAAGTGTTTACTCATACTTAACTAATGCTTCATAGCGTGTAGCTATTATAAAGTGTTACCAAAGTGTTCTTCCACGTAGTTTTAGTGGCAGAAATCAGCAGCTTACGAGAAAAATATCATAACTTAATTTATTTTTGGTGCTTTTTAGTGTCAAGACAATAGACAATGGTTAGTGCTGCTTATTGAAAGTCCTAACAAACATGGGCAGATGCAGTGGATGACCTGAAAGCAGCTCCAGTCTGGTCGCTTATCTTTCAGCAGTGCGGGGAGATAACATGCCTCAGGTGTGAGGGGTGGCAGGCAGGCTAAAGCTCCTAACCCTGCTCTAAGAGGCATTACGCCCCCCCTTCCCACCTTCTTAACTCTTAACACACACACACACACACACACACACACACACACACACACACACACACTTTTACTCCCTTGAGCAATACAACAAATATCTGCGGGGAACAGAGTCAAAGGTAAGGATAAAAAGGCTTGTTGTGGCGTCATCTTGTAGGATCACAGTGTTTCCTCACACACACACACACACACACACACACACACATACACACAGCATATGGCCCCAGAAAGCCCTCTAGAGCTCCACAGAGGGCTATCAAGGCCTAATTAATGGCAGGCACAGTTATGTTTTATGATGGGACATAATCGGGCTCTAATTAGTGTGAAATGGGGCCCAGTGGTCTGATTTATGACCCGTTAGGATGATCGCTGGGCGGTGATTTGAGAGCCGACATTTCCATCTCGTATACTTGTAGTTACACTCCAGCCTTCACAACGTGTGCTGAGCACTGTGGGGGAACACAGCTTGAGCTCTGCGCTGGTGTACGTGCTATCTCCTCTACTTATACCACTGCTTTATACAATAGTGAAAAAACATAGTTAGAGTTGAGAAAGATTGTGACGACTCGTATGGACGTTTGTTTATGTCACTTCCTGTTTTATTTTGTATTTGCCCATGCTTCCTAGGTTGCTTTACTTCTTACTATTGTTTAGTTTCCCGCCAGTTTTGAAGACCTTTTTTTCATATGCAGAAGCCTGAAAAGGTTCACAACCAAAGAATATGTCTGTTGAAGTGTTGAATCTCCATGACATCATTGTTTAAAACACCAGCAGGAAGGCTGTACACATTTTTTATCCTCTTACAAACTTGCACTAAGTCATGTGATGCAACTGTGTTTCAAAGGTAGTACGGGTAGTCCTCTAATCGTCCCATCCCCGGCTCCTCAAGTCTGCATGTCTTAGTGTCCAAATTATGAAACCCCAAATAGCACCTGAAGGCTGTGGGTGTGTTCATGAACATTTAGTTCAGATCCTGATAAACAGGTGGCATCGTCAGCATATGACCTAATAGGTGAATGTTGACATGTAGTGTGCAGCTCTTTGAGTGGTCAGAACACTAGAACGGTGCAAGTCTATAATATTATTATAATATTACTCCTCTTCCTCACATTATACACACTATATTATACTTACAGCACTCATTCTCAGGAATGGCTACACTATATGTTTCTGCAGTAAATACTTATCGTAGAAACGCAGCTTTCAGAAATTTTGCCCCATTTGTCTGAAATAACTACAAAGTAGTCTGAAGCTTGACACACTGATTTTGATGGGAAAATTAAAAAGCTTCTTAAGGTTCTATTGATGTAAGGTGTGGCTGTTTTACATCCTTTTAGCTCCCTTTTACACCTACACCAAGGCAACTTCAGGAAGCATGGATTTTTTACACTTTTTCATGCAGTTGTCTGGATGGATGGATATTTAAATCTAGCTATTTTATTTCTATATTTTAATGTCATTAACATTAGCAGTATTGGTTACTTATATTTATCTTTATTATTTTATTAATTCGTTTTTTATCTTCTAAATTTAATTTAATTTAATTCAATTTAATTCTTCTGTAATCAGGTAACGGAGTACAGAAGAACTCACTTAGAAATGAGATCTCAATCTCGATGCGACTTCCTGATGAAATAAAGTATATATTCAACTGTGAAGAGTCGTTAGCGAAATCCAAAAGGTGTGCTCATGTAAGATACATACAGGGCACAGCGAATTCTGCACTCGTTACTTCTGTATGTTCTCATAACCAGAGATCAAACACGATTGCCCACAAGACCAAAAGCGTCATTGTGTCGGGTGTGTGAACGTAGGCGTCCAGCAGGGAAGCAGCGCATCGAGGTTTTGATCAGCCGAGGATGAGAGTTTGACACAACACAGGCAAATTCCTTTGAGTGCTCATGCATTCTTCATTTATACAGAATATGCATTCAGAGAGAATATCTTTGATGAAAAAGATTTTTGTAGCATTTTCTCTGCAGGATCAGACGCGTGCATCTTCTCTGTGTCTTGATTGCATCACTCACAGTTCCGTCTCAGAGTCGAAGCAGAACGAGTCTGAGAGGAGTTTGATACTGTGTGAGGAACGTTTGTGGGAGGCCTGGGGTGAGATGGTAAGAGAAGTCTTTTCATACCGAGGAAGTTTATACTTTGTGAAGATCACCACAGCAAAGAGAACAAAAGAAGCGAGAGGCGAGGGCTGGGTATTGTTGCTGGACTTTACTCCTCTGACTCACACACTTCCCCTCTCTGGGGTTCTTTCCTCTCCTTTTCCTGTGTGTGTGTGTGTGTGTGTGTGTGTGTGTGTGTGTGTGTGTGTGTGTGTGTTTGTGTGCTCATATGCATATTTGTATGTGAGTATGTGTGGATGGTCTCTCTCCTCGTTTCCCCTCTGGCGTCTCCCTGACTTTTAAACTACCTTGAACGGAATTATGTCTCGAACTTGAGGGAGCTCATAAAGTAGTAGTTCTGTAGACCCTATTTACCAAACCTCTTCTGACACGGGCTGAATTACAAAGAAACACAGACCTTGTTTGAATCCACACACATACGTCTGCACAAACACAAACACACACACACACAGTCACACAGAAGAGGGCCAATCAAATCAAACAGGAGAATATGTCTGAATGTGCAAACCAGTCTATCTGGCTTCGCCTGATTTTTTAAAATTGTGTTACTTGTGATGGATTGCTTCTGCTATTCCCCTTTCTTTTTATATTGTTTATTTGAATGGCAATGTGTCATTTATTTTGTCTGTATGTGACTGCTAGTGGGTTGATTTTAGAGTTGGTAACTTAAAGGGCGGTTGCATTCCATTTCTATCATCCCGCAGCTCCTAGGTGGTGTTCCTTAAGCATTCAAACCGGTAAACATTCACAAGTATGTTTTAGTGTAAAAGTGGTATTTTTCCAGGCCCTTCTAAAACTGTTACCCACGTGACCTGACATAGTTTCTTTTTAGTCAGTGCATCACACACAGTAGCATAGATCACCGTCGGCATGCTCCCACTTTAGAGAAGCAGAGAGGAGTACATCGGGGAAGCTCAGCAATGTATTGCTGTGGACGCCACATTAGTTCGGATATGAAGCTCACACAATAACACAAAGAAACTAACCGATGGAAGCAGCAGATACTGTTTTTGTAAATACGGTAACAGCTTCAGTTTCCCATCGAAACTGGTTGTGTGACAGCAAGGAAAAGTGGTGAAAGTGTTGTAAATATAACGTACACTTAAACTGATATAGGTGGGTTTTTTTCAAAGCCACAAGACACAAAACCCTACTTAAAAGAAATCTGAACAAACCCTTTCAGTTATTTCCAATCTTAGCACAGCTGACGTTGACCCAGCTACTGCTAGCAGTCATATTATTCATAACCTTCTTTATTAGCTTACTTTGGCAACCTACCTTCTTTCCTTTTAAAAACCCTGCTAATGAACTCATTTTGTCCCATAACGCGATGATATGCTGGGCAGCAGCAGTGTTGCTATGAGTAGGAGCTGTGCCACTGGCTGACTTGACAGCAGTAAAAGCAGCAGCAGTGGAAGGAGTAGTGATGGTAATATTTAAGAATTGAATGATTGCTGCTGACTGGATGCTGGCGTGTAGTGTGTGGTCACACCGTGACACGGATTAACCGTCCTCTATGTCCCACAGTGGGCACACCTGGACCACGAGACCGCTTGACTCCAAGCCAGCTCACCACTGTGTCATCACCACATGCATCATTAACTGACACTGTGCTTTTGTGCACACTGCACATGGTAGCGAGATGTAATGGATGGCACGCAGAGATGGCGATAG
>NW_022280106.1:1591950-1629450 GCF_004355925.1 Anarrhichthys ocellatus | reverse complement strand
CCAGTCACTATGTTGCAACTCAGATGCTCAACAATGGCAAAGTATTTGCAACAACTAAATAATATTTTTTTTGACTGATTAAGGGAAATTGGACATTTTCCCACGGCACACCTGACAATCTCTCACGGCACACCGGTGTGCCGCGGCACAACGGTTGAAAATCACTGCTCTAACTAACTAACTTAACGAACATCACCTGTATGAGTTACGTAACATGCTTACTTATTTTACTTCACCAACATACTTATTTTAACCTAAACCACAGTCATTTCCTCAACCTAACCAAAGGCCGAAAGCCTAAACAGATTCGGCACATCCGGGGCTTGCACAGGCACATTGATCACTCACGTTGCTTGACATTCAGAGGAAATCACATGAAAAATAACTCAATCATAAGAGGATGCATTGTGTTGATAAAGAGCTATAGAACCTAGAAGGAGTATGATTGGGATGGATGGATGGATAGGTTTCCTGCTTCTTTTAGCCGTGACCATGAATGTGCTTCAACCTTATCCAAATGGGTTTTTGTCCTTAACCTTAGCCATAGTGGTGGCAAATCAACAACTAGTATGACTCATTTTTGCAATGGTTTTTGGACAGCACTGACATCAATCCTGCAGATAAAGGCTGCCAGATCACAAAATACTTATATGGGTCATTTTTAAAGATAGCGATGTGTTTTCAGTGGGACTTTTTGTTAGACCTCTTAAACTAGTTGGCTCCTCCATGTGTGAAGGAGAAACTGTGTTCCTTTCCCAACTGCTATTCCACCAGTCGGTGTCACCTGACAAGCTGCTTGTGCTTGTTAAGATGTGTTAGTTCAGAGCTGCCATTAAATGCAGAACAATTTTCAAGCAGAAAATGCCAACACAATGATATGCCTTCAGGCCAGTCATTAAAAAAACTGCAAGCATGCCCTTGCATTCTCTACAGCAACTATAGAAAGCAGACGGGGCGAAGACTGAGTGAAGGTAAGAGGAAATAAGGGAAGAAGATTGGAGGCATTAGTGTTTAGGAGTGGAGGTAATTTTCTGAGACGATTGGGAAAATAGGCCAAGCTTCCAGAAAAGAAAAAAAAGGTGGGGAGAGGTATGTGTTGGGGGGAATCAAAGCTGTTAATTGGCTTGTTAAGACTTGAAAGTGTGAGCTGGGAGAGAAGTAGCCTTGAGTTAGTAGTTAGAGGAGACAAGAGAATGAACTAAAAAAGAAACAAATCCACATGAAGGGGTGTTAATGGGGAGAGAGAGAGAGAGAGAGAGCAGTCAGTTAAAGAGGGGGAAGAAGCGACAGAGTTCAGTTGAGACAACTTTATTTAATTAGTGTGTGTTTTGGAGAGACTTATTACGAGTGCTAGATGTCTGGGTTCAAGTGAATGTAGCACAATGAGACTGAGGTATACAGGTCACTGTTGTGTGTGTGTGTGTGCAGACTTAGATGTTTTTTATACGTGTGTGCACTCTTCAGAAGTACGGCCCGGGGCCGATGAAGCCATTAGGGCTCGGTCTCACAACCAATCAATCACTCTGACACCTCAATAGGGGAGCTGGATGGTCATTCTTCAAAACGCAGCCGGCCCACCTCGCCCACTCCAATAATCGCTCCAATCATTCAGTAGCCAGGCTTGAACTTCCAACCTCCAGCCGCCAAAATCCTGCTCCAACCGCTGCATTTGCTCAATGTTTTTGTTCTTTCTGCTATACTCTCTGCCCGGTGCTACCTGTTAACAATGGTGGAGAACAAATGCAATATTAAGCCGCATTTTGATGCAAGGAAGTCGAATTGCATGTTATTTTCCTGCTACAGCATACAGGTCTGCACTGAAAAGTGCATGTGCAAAAATGCCAGAGAGAGAATTATCTGCACTGGTGAGCCCGCTCAGAGGCTTTAGAGGCTGAGGCAGCCTTTTCTGCCGTGTCTCCATTTCATTCTGTAATCTGAGAATCACTTTTGGCGTGATTTTGAGTGCAAAAAGGAAACGGCTTTTGTGATTTCAGTTGGACCTGTTCAAAAACATATTTTTGTGGTACACCAAAAGGGAAACCACTGATCAGTGTGGCCTAGCATACAGAGCTGTACACATGAGGCGGTGAGAATGAATAGGGAAGAAACACAGGAGTGTGTGGAGAGCTTTGAAGCATTGCTACTAACAGGATTCCTTAGATACACCTCATCATCACAGAGAGAGAGAGAGAGAGAGAGAGAGAGACGAGCAGTGAGAGAAAGGGGGGAGGCCTCCAGCTCCTGACTACTGTAATCACACCCAACCAGTGACCCAGTTAGACCCATTTAGCCCAGAGCATTAAACCTCTCTCTCTCATCCACACCGCTCAAATTCTGCCCAGATTCTTCTCATTGGCTTTCTTTCACTCACTGGTTTCTCTTACGTTATTTCTTCACAGTTCTTTTTTCCAGTGTGTAGCGTCTCCCATGCTCATACTCTTTCTGTACACTTTCACCCTCTCTGGATAATTAGTTCCATTTTAACTTCTTAAATTTCATTCTTTGTTGTGAGGAAGCTGAAAAGCATATTGTGCAAATCTGTCTCGTCTAAAGTTCTTATTTTTTTCCGAGTGTGGGCTGAATGCAATGAGCTGCGTTTTTGGTTTCCACCGCGATAAGATGAATAGATCAAATTAAGAGACGACAACGCCCGCATTGACGGTCTTGTTAGCCGATCCTATGTCTTAATAAATCATTGCGAGGCAAACAATGAAGAACGCCCACATTAGTCAACACTGCAATAAAACAGAAGGAAACGGCTGCCAAAAGAGAGGGAGACAAAAAAAGGACTGCTTCTCTGTTTTGTTTCCTGGAGCAAAACAACAAACTTCTAGCGTTGATGTGGGAAATGAAGACTCTTTATTAGACTTTACTTCCCGGTGATTGAAGAAGTGAGACTGTCTGAGTACAGTAAATAGCAGCACCTCCAGCACTACCATAGCTCATCTCTGGAGGAGGGGAAGTGGGTTGAGCATTATACTCTTGGCTGTCAACTTATCATGATGAGAAGGTATAAATGACTTCTTCCATCTATCACTCCCTCACCCTGTCTCTTCCCTTGTTTCTTCTCCTTTTATACCCATATTTATCCCAGGAAAGTGTTACTCTCTTGCGTTCTAAATCATTTCCTCCCAGCTTATTTTCTTCGCTCCATGCTTTCCTTCCTGTCCCTCAATTTCTACACCCACATCCTTTATTCTTTTTTCTCACCCCCATATTTTCCATCACCTTACCTTACCATCTCTCTCCATTTTTCCTCCTGCATCACCTTCCTCTCTCTATTGTTCCTCCTCCTGTCAGAGAAAACCCTCCATTTGTTGTGGAGTCCACCAACCTGAGTGATCGCCTCTCCTATTGATCCCATACACTGAGTATTGCCGCCCACACACCCACGCCCTGGCTATTTCCAACCAAAATAAAACCACCATATTATTTCCCTGCCTGGTTCCCTGGGGATTAGCATTGTAAACAAAACCTTCCAATCCTTGTGTGCTATAGTTAGCGATACAGTAGGAGCTGGAGATAGAGGAGGTCAGCGCCAGTGGGTGGCCTGAAGTACAGTACAATGGGTACAGTGGTAGGAGGGACTGTATTGTTTGAGCATCAGGCCTCCCAGTTCTGCAGCCACGTGGTCCAGTGGAGATAGCACCATGAGTAGGATGGACCTACAGTCCACAGGCACCTTTTTTTATTTATGTGCTCAAGTGGAGGCACGCATCGCTGCGTGCTTGGCTGACATCTCGAAGTGGATGGCGACACACGACCGGAAGCTCAACCTGGACAAAACCTTCCGGGGAAGGGTTGCCCACACCGAGACCTGTCCATCACCATTAACGATATCGTGGTGATGTCAACCCGCACTGCGAGGAACCTGGGAGTGACCCTGGATGACCAACTGTCGTTCTCAGCAAACATTTCATCGGTTACACACTCCTGCAGATTCCTGCTCTACAACATCAGGAGGATTCGCCCCTTCCTCACTGATGAGACGGCGCAGGTGCTAATCCAGGCTCTTGTCATCTCCCGCCTGGACTACTGCAACTCACTACTTGCCGGAGCCCGGGCATCGGCCATCAGACCTCTGGAGCTTGTCCAGAAAGCTGCAGCTCGTCTGGTGTTCAATCGCCCCAAGTTCTCCCACACAACTTCCTTTCTCCGTTCTCTACACTGGCTCCCTGTAAGAGCTTGCATCCAGTGTAAGACTCTGGTGCTAGCCTACAGGGCAGTGGAAGGAACAGCTCCTTCCTATCTCCAGGCCACGGTCAAGCCCTACACCCCCACCCGACCACTCCGCTCTGCTGCCTCAGGGCGATTGGTTGCCCCATCGCTCAGAGGTCCCTGCGGCCGATCGACCCGGTCACGGCTTTTTTCTGTCCTGGGCCCACAGTGGTGGAATGAACTACCCACTGACGTCAGGACAGCAGAGTCGCTGCCCCATCTTTCATCAGGCTGAAAACTCACCTCCTCAAGAAGTACTACCCTGAGACTTCCACTTAGCACTCATTGTATTCATATTAGTTTGTTGCACTTAGTGTATTCATATTAGTTTGTTGCACTTATTGTATTCGTATTAGTTTGTTTCTGTACTTATGCTCTGGTTTATGCTCTTAGATACTTGTTTGAAGAAGATGCACTTATGACTTCTGGTGACTAGTAGATTTCTTGAATACCGATGTTTGTGCTGCCCTCAGTATATGTGCTGTGATACACCTTGGCAGTTAGACAAACTCCTTCCTGACATCACGACTCTGAAGACAGTGCCCGTTGCCCACAGGTTTAATGACGTAAGAAAGAGTAAAACTAAAACACACAAAAGGCATAATGAATACAAATAAAATGATTTCTCTTTAACCTTACACATACACACAATGTACATATACTGATTCTTCAATGAAATACATTGCTTTGTTTTTAATCGCTGCTTTTTATGTATTTACTGCTGATATGAACTTTAACAACAGTCATAGCGGAGTTACTAATGACTTGATGGACTTTGTGCATAAAACTTCCCAAAACTAAACATTGTCACAAAAATAATCATCTGCGATCATAAGTAACAATAAAAGAAATCAATACATACCAATGATGCAATGATGCTATCAAAAGGCATAAGATGCAGGCAGACTCAACTGGATTGGAAAACTACCGAAAACAGCGGCTCTGAGCCACGCTCTTCCTTCACTTCCTGATTATAAGTCACCTGACAAGTTACAGGACACTTCCTGTTTCAAAATAAAACGTATAACATACTGACTTAACAATTGTAACAAAACACTCCCCGCCTGGCGTGAATACATGCCACTCAATAAATCCTAGACAGTTCACTTCACTGGGCCTCTGGGGGGAGAAGAAGCACTACCTCAGAGACAGGCCTAAGAAAGAGTTTAGTCACTCCTGTTCGTGTAACCTTGATCTCGACCTTTCGCACCTTCCCGTCTTCGCTGGGGAAGGTCTGTGTTACCAGTCCAAGAGGCCATTCATTCCTTGTTACTTGGCTATCCTTGAGGAGAACAACACTTCCTGGGTTGATGTTCGGATGAGTAGACTGCCACTTCTTGCGTGCCTGTAGTGTTGGGAGGAATTGCTTTCGCCATCTGTCCCAGAAGGTGTTAGACAGGTGCTGGACCTGCCGCCACTGGTGCTTGTAGAGGTCTGAAACTCCAAACTCTCCAGTAGGAGCAGAAAGGACATTCACTTTTTGAGTGAGAAGAGCAGCTGGAGTGAGTATAAATGAGTCCTCAGAGTCAGTTGTCACAGGAACAAGAGGCCTGCCATTTATAATGGCTGTCACTTCTGCCATGAAAGTCACCAGCACCTCATGGGTAAGTTTGTCCTTCAGCTGAAGGAACATGGAGTCCAAGATTCTCCTTGCAAGACCAATCATTCTTTCCCATGTACCACCAAAGTGAGAGGCGTGCGGAGGGTTAAAGGTCCAAGAGCAACCTTGGCCTGACAGGTAAGACTTCACAGTTGTGTTGTCAATGTTTGAGGGTATCTTCAACTGCTTGCAGGCACCAACAAAGTTGGTGCCACGGTCTGAGCGGATGTGTTTGACAGGACCACGCACAGCAAGAAAGCGCCTTAGCGCGTTGATGAAGCTGGATGTGTCAAGGGACTCTATGACTTCAATATGAACCGCTCGTACGCTCATACACGTGAAGATTACGGCCCATCGTTTACTGTGTGAATGGCCTCCTCTTGTTCTACGTGAAGAGACACTCCAAGGGCCGAACACATCAAGCCCGACTTTCGTAAAAGGAGGTTCTGTCGAGAGACGATCTGCTGGAAGACTGGCCATCTTTTGAATTGTAAGTGGCGCTCTAAGACTTCTGCAGGTTATACACTGGTGGATGATGTTGCTCACTTTTCTTTTGCCACCAACTATCCAAAAACCAGCTGTACGGACAGCCCCTTCTGTAAACAGACGGCCTTGGTGATAGATTTGTTTGTGGTGATGCTTGATGAGTAAGGTTGCAACCTGATGTTTGCCAGGAATAATCACTGGAGTCTTTTCACTCTGATCAAGGTTTGCATTGTGGAGGCGGCCTCCGACTCTCAGAAGGCAGTGTGCATCAATGAAAGGATCCAGATTTTTGAGAGAACTACTTTTAGGAATCTGCTCATGTTTTTGGATACATTTGATCTCTTGACTGTAGACTTCCTCCTGTACTGCTTGAATGATGATGTGCGACGCTTGATCTGACTCCTCAACAGTGTATCCTGTTTTGCAGTGATGCCAGCCCTTACAAGGGCTGTTCTTCAAGGTCATGTTGAAAAGATGGGCTATGTGTATGAGGCAAATAATGGCCCGAGTTAGAGACTTCCAGGATGAGAACTTCGAGAATCGTTGAGAACCAAGCTGCTTGGATGTTGTTGTAGTACTCAAATTGGACACCAGAGGGCGAATGTCTGGGTCTGAACCCGGGTCTACAAGCTCATAGGTGCTCTTTGAGGCACTTGGCTCTGGTGTGTACAGAGATTTGGGTCCACTCAGCCAGTTTGTGTCATTCAAACGGCCTGCAGTGACAGAACGTGTAGCGTGGTCCGCAGGGTTCTGTTCTGTTGACACGTAGCAACATTGATCTGGGTGAGAGGACCTTCGGATACGTAATACCCGGTTACTTACATATACATAAAAGCGCCTGGTTTCATTAGAAATGTAGCCAAGGACTACCTTGCTGTCTGAGTGGAAGGTTGTTTCATCGAGCTGAAGGTCTAGTTCTGCCAAGATTAAGTCTGCTAACTCCACTCCAAGCACTGCTGCGCAAAGTTCCAGTCTCGGAATTGTTTGCTCAGGACGGGGGGTCAGCTTGGCTTTGCCCATTACAAATCCCACATGGTTATTTCCAGCACAGTCAGTTACTTTTAGATATGCCACAGCGGCGATAGCTTTCGTGGATGTGTCAGAAAAGACGCACAATTCCCTTCTGACAGCTGCTGGGGGCGAAGTTGTAGTGTAGGCTCTGGGAATAGAAAGCTGGGACAGTTCTTTCAAAGATGCTCTCCAAGATGTCAATGCTTCCTCCATTTCTTGGGGCAAAGGCGAGTCCCAGTCACCTTTCTCAATTGTGAGTTCTCTCAGAATAGCCTTACCTTGTATTGTGACTGGCGCTACAAACCCTAGAGGATCGTAGAGGCTGTTGATTGTGGACAAGATACCCCGTCGAGTGTAGGGTTTTATCTCCTCAGAGACGCTGAAGTGGAAGCAGTCGGTCTGGAGGTCCCAATTGATTCCAAGGCTACGTTGCATCGGCAGCGCATCTGCACTGAGGTCCAGGTCTTTAAGGTCTTTTGTACGATCTTCGGCGGAAAGGCCTCCATGACCTCCTTGTTGTTTGCTGCGATCTTGTGCAGCCTTAAGTTTGATTTGGAGAGAACTTCCTGTGTTTTTTTTCAGCATGTTGACCACAGCTTCGACTGTGGGCAGGGACTTCAACCCATCATCGACATAGAAGTCACGCATCGCAAAACGTTGGACGTCAGGGTCGATGTGGAGCTCACTGACCTGAACAGACTGGTGAAGTCCATGAATCGCTACTGCGGGTGAAGGACTATTTCCAAAGACGTGGACCGTCATTCGATACTCCACAATGTCTTTGGAGGGGTCGTTATCTTGGAACCATAGAAAATGAAGGAAGTTCCTATCGTCTTCCCTTACTGAGAAACAATAGTACATCTGTTCTATGTCCGTTGTAAAGGCGATTGCTTCCTTTCTAAAGCGCATCAGTACACCGAGCAGCGTGTTGTTCAGATCAGGCCCAGTCAACAGCACGTCGTTGAGCGACACACCATTGTACTGGGCGCTGGAATCGAAGACCACTCGTATTTGTTTTGGTTTTCTTGGATGGTACACACCAAATATTGGCAAGTACCACTGTTCTTCATCCTCACTGGGAAGAGGAGCTAACTCAGCATGACCATTCTTGAACATCTTGCCCATGAAAATGAGAAAGTGGTCTCTCATTTCAGGCTTCCTTTCAAAGTTGCGCCTGAGCGACTTGAGACGGTTCAATGCTTGTGGCCTGTTATTGGGGAGCCGTTGACGTGGGCATTTAAAAGGTAATGGAGCTACCCAACTGTTGTTTGCATCTTTTGTTAGTCCTTCTTTCATTATTTTCATGAAGGAGATGTCTTGGATAGACGGAGCAATGTTGTTGTCGTCTTTGGTCTGCTTGAATATATTATGTCCTAAGCTGTCAACATCACAGTTTGATATCTCCTCAGGATGTGTTTGGAGGTGGTTTGTGGCCTGGGTGTCACTGTATTTTTCCTTTACACAGAACACGTTAGGACACGGGTCAAAGAGAGTAGGGCGTCCCCATTCCGTGGTGATCGTGTAGAAGGCGCTGACTGTCGGTGGTTTGTGAACGCGACCTAAACATACGTTACCCACGATGACCCATCCCAGATCCAACTTCTGAGCATAAGGTAGGTTGTGTGGGCCATTGACCTGTTTGCGGACCTTATGGACTCTGATAATATCCCGACCTAAGAGAAGCATAATTGGGGCCTGTGGGTCGATATCTGGGATGAGGTGTGCAACTGACTTTAGGTGTGCGTGATGAAAAGCTGCATTGGGAGTTGGAATCTCATCTCTGTTATTTGGAATGTCATCACATTCTATGAGGCTGGGTAGTGGGATGCTGACGGTCCTATCCAAAGATTCCACAATGTAGCCACTGGCCCTTCTTCCTGTCGCTTTCTTTACTCCAGCACATGTTTTCAATGAGTAAGGAGCACTTGGACTTTGGTCGTTGAAGACTTTGAAGAACTGTGAATGAACTAGTGATCTGTTGCTCTCTTCGTCCAGAATCACATACATCTTCACTGCTTTGTCAGCGTGGCCGGCTGGATACACTTTCACGAGGGATACTTTAGAGCAGGATCGGTCCGTCACGTCTCCGCCACAGACATCTGTACATTTGGTGGTGACATGGGGTTGTGGAGAGCTATCCTCCTCCCCGCCATGCTCTGGAGCCGAGTCCGTGCCTTCAACCCAGGGTGCAGGTCCAGGGTGAAGCGCTGTGTGATGTTTCTCACTTTTACATTCATAACATCGAACATTAAATGTGCAGTTCCTTGCAATGTGTGATGATGAAGCACAGCATTTGAAACAGACATTATTCTCTTTTAAGAATGTCTTACGGTCTTCGATGGGCTTTTCTCTGAATGCACGGCATTTGCGTATAGGGTGAGGTTTTTTATGGATTGGACACAGTTTGTCACAGTCATCGAATTTCGTTGAGGGCTCCCTAGGATCAGAGATGGCTTTTGGAAATATCTCTTTTTTGTGAAAAGAGACTTCTCGCTGTCTGTTTGGCTTCCAAGCTGTTTTTTCTGTCCTGGGAGACAGGTCTAAGTGAAAAAAGTTGAAACTTGGGTCATTTTTGACACTAGCTTCATGGCTAACAAAGTTTACGAAGCAGGCAAAGGGGGGATATGAAACGTGATATTGCCGCTTGTAGGATGCCCCAACTGACGCCCACTTTTCCTGCAGACCGATGGGGAGCTTCTGTACAATTGGGTTGACGCCTCTCGCTGTATCGAGTAAAGAGAGGCCGGGCAGGTCTCCTTCAGCTTTGGCTGACTCTAGTTCCATTAAAAGATCACTCAACTTTGTTAATTTAGAATAATCTCGATGTGTTATTTTTGGAAAGGCGTCGATACGTTTGAACAGAGCATCTTCTATTACTTCTGCAGAGCCATAAGTTTGTTCAAGTCTGTCCCATATCATAGCCAAGCCTGCTAATGGATGATTGATGTGTATTGCTCTTATGTGCTCGACGTGTTCTGCTGACTTTTTGCCGAGCCACTTAAACAGGAGATCCATTTCTTCGCTTGGTGCCAGGTCCAAACCTCTGGTTGCGTTTTGAAAAGAGCGTTTCCAGGCTCTGTAGTTCTGAGGTCTGTCATTGAATTGAAGTAGGCCTGTTGCCACAAGCTCACGACGAGCAAAATATCTCACAAAGTCGCTAATGTTGGAGTTGTTATTATCGGTGTTTGAAGATGTGGGATAAGATTTAAGAGCAGGATGACCTTTGTCGTTTTGAGGTTCAAGACCTTGCTCAGGAGTGGCATTGTGATTGTCAAACCGAACATTGCGTGTCCTATCGACCTTTTCATCTTTGTAGATGTAAGGCTGCTGTGAGGTGAGACGAGTTGGTTGAGAAGCTGCATTATGGCCATGTGTATGATGGGAAGCTATATTGGCTTGGGTCGGATGGAATGAGTTGGCTTCAGATTTGATAGATGAAGCTGAAGTTTCGTAGTTAGGGCTTGGCCTTCTTTTTGTTGCAACACCATCATCAAGTAGCTGAGCGTCTGCGTTTTGTGGTTCGGCTTGGTCAATCACGTGTTGTTCTGTGCGTTGTGCAGCTTCCAAAGGACTGGAGTCCAAATTTAACATGAAACTATGTCTTTCACTGTTTGCATCTACCGCAGCTTCAAGGGTTTCGGCCTCAGCTACGGCTGCAGCTGTCTCTTTCTTGTAATTGAGCATTTCTATTGAGGCTTCTAGCTTAGCTTTTTCTAGCTTGAGGCTCATTTCCTCTTCGGCGTAGGACATGCGTGCCTTTGCTGCCTCTGCTCTCGCTCTTGCTTTTGCTGCGGCAGACCCCATTGATGATACGCTTGAGTATGTAGTAGAACATGTAGCGCGGGACCGCGTCTTTAATGAAGTTGCTTTCTCGGACATGGTGTTGTCTGGTGTCGTACCTCTGTTTAGACACCACTGTGATGATCATCCACTGGCTGCATGTGATGACGTTGTTAGTAGCGTCTGTCAGCTGGCTGCGTTATCTTGCCCGCTAGAAAGCCATTGTTTTACTGTGCTGCCCTCAGTATATGTGCTGTGATACACCTTGGCAGTTAGACAAACTCCTTCCTGACATCACGACTCTGAAGACAGTGCCCGTTGCCCACAGGTTTAATGACGTAAGAAAGAGTAAAACTAAAACACACAAAAGGCATAATGAATACAAATAAAATGATTTCTCTTTAACCTTACACATACACACAATGTACATATACTGATTCTTCAATGAAATACATTGCTTTGTTTTTAATCGCTGCTTTTTATGTATTTACTGCTGATATGAACTTTAACAACAGTCATAGCGGAGTTACTAATGACTCGATGGACTTTGTGCATAAAACTTCCCAAAACTAAACATTGTCACAAAAATAATCATCTGCGATCATAAGTAACAATAAAAGAAATCAATACATACCAATGATGCAATGATGCTATCAAAAGGCATAAGATGCAGGCAGACTCAACTGGATTGGAAAACTACCGAAAACAGCGGCTCTGAGCCACGCTCTTCCTTCACTTCCTGATTATAAGTCACCTGACATGTTACAGGACACTTCCTGTTTCAAAATAAAACGTATAACATACTGACTTAACAATTGTAACAAAACTATGTTGAATACACTTATTGTAAGTCGCGTTGGATAAAAGCGTCTGCTAAATGACTGTAATGTAATGTGTGTGTGCATGTGTAGGCATATGTTTTTGTTTTCTTTTTATTTAGCCAGTAGTGTTAATGATAGTTGTAAATTACATTTTTCTTTTTTTTTCAGAAACGTAACATTCTGATTCCATGGGAAGATGTATAAATAGACATTTTAAGGACATCCTGTGCGTGACGCTAACGCTCTTTTGGCTTTTCTGGTATCATTTCAATGCCACAGGGTTACAGTGAAACTGCAGCAGCTAGGTTTAGGCAAAATATCCACTTAGGTTTAGCAAAACATCTTGGTTGACAAAAAAATTAGGTAAACTAAGTAAATCATAAAGACAAAAATAAGTAAGGAAAACACGTAACTTCCAAATAACTCAACAACACTTTGGGACACAACGGTCTCGAACAGCAGCCTCCTGGTTTGTTTGACCCAACACTTCCCCTTCCACCCATCATTGTAGTCTTTCTTAGTTTTATACTTCGTCACTTACTTTGTGTAGCATATTCACACCTATGTCTTTACATTGAAGGGAAACATCAATGGAAACATTTTATCACAGATTAAGTTCTTTTTGACATATCAACCAGGAGACTGCTGTTTGTGTCCAATGTGAACCAAGTACTTTTGTTGCCTAAACCTAACCAAGTACTTTTGTTGCCTAAACCTAACCAAGTACTTTTCTTATTTTTACTTCTGTTCACTGCTTAGTTTTGTTTTAAATTCGTCATCATTTTTTTTCTTTTTTTGCGAATCAATCACGGTAAATGCATTTCCCCACCCCTAGTGTCCAGTCAGTCCAATCACCTTTACATTACAACTAGTGCTGGGCAAGTTAACGCATTATTATCACGTTAACGTATTCATTAATTAACGCCGACAATTATTTTATCGGGCCTTAACGCATTTTTCTTTTTTTATTATTAAGCGGACATTTTTAACACAAGAACCAGGCAGCGAGCGGTGAACAGCTGTGTTTGTGTTTGTGTGTGTGTGTGTGGTGTCACGTCCTTCTCTTCCTGCTGCTGCTGCCCCCCTCCTCATACAAGTTACTGCCTCCAGGTTCCCTTGCTTCACCTACATTGCCCTGGGTCCTAAGTTCCTCCATGTACAGCTTCTTATCACCCTCTATGTACCAACGTACATTTATAACAAATACCACACCTATTAGAGTTTTTAAAGTGTTTTGTTTGTAATATGTATAATAATCACATCATTTAGTTATCACTACTGAGAATTCAACAAACATAAAAACATGACGTAGATAGGTTTGCAGTTTTCAAGGTGTATATTTCAAATTGCATCTCTTACACACATGAAGATAAAGTTATGAACACCGGCTGAATATCTATTATCAGAATCATTATAACTGTGTTATAACTGCTACTGTGTAAAGAGAATACTGCTGTTAAAAAGAACCTGATTTGTTTAAAGTGTTTGCAAACCAAATGTTATTGCACTTTTGTTCATATAGCAGTACTTTTAAAATAAAAGTGCACAATACACTGCTTTTGAATTCATTATTGAATTTTGCGCATAACAATTAGATTAATCACGATTAAAAGTTTGAATCGTTGCCCAGCACTAATTACAACTTAACGGCTACATCATGTCAATGCATCAGAGACAGGAGACTGTGAACCATATGTCCTTTAAATTAGTGGAAAATAATGATAATTAATGCTGTCAAAATATATATATTGTTTCGATACATATGGGATATTTCAAGAGTTAAATAAGTACCGCCCTTAGATGAACAAACTCGAATTAGGTGCCTTTTGTTTTTACCATGTGCAGAACATACTGTATATTGTCTCCACCCTGAGAGCTCATACAGTGGGACAGTAGACGTCTGTTAGCTTAGCCCATGCTAGTCAGGTTATCCAGGATGTATAGCGCTTTCTGCAAAAAAAAATATTTGGAGGAGCCTCCCACTTCATTTCGATCTTTTGTGACAGCGACAGAGTGGAATAGACAGAAACTGAGTATTGAAACATTACGTCATGCAACTCTGGTTGAACAATAATATCACACAAACTATACAAATGCTAAACCAAACCAAATAGTACTGCTGGCTCTAAAGGTTAATTGAAGTGAATTGTGAACAATAGCAATGAAAGAGCATTACTGACATTGATTGTCTTGTTTTATTTTCAGCAGATACATTTTGCATATTTTAAAAATAGTTACTCTGGGAAGTGAAACATTTCTAATCTTTTGTTGTTTTCCTACTCTGCTGAAAACATACTAACTTGTGACCCTGTGGATTTTATGAACACATTGGTGAAGTGATTTATCAGTCCAATCCTTGACTGTACTCTGTGTGCCCTCATTCACACTCTGTACAAGCAACAATGGATGGAAAGAGAAAAGAAAAAGCTCATCTCCTCCTGTGTCTCTTTCTAAGATTTATGACAAACATGTCCTCGTGCACACTCTGGTGGGTCTCAGGGTGGGTTCCCTCTCTCTTGTTTATCACTTTTCCATTTTTAACCTGCAGGTATGGGGCCACAGTAAATCAGAGCAACCCGTACCTTGTCATCATGCGATTACCTGCTGCAAAATAAGGTGACTGGATGTCTGACCAGGAAAATAGAAGCAACACACACACACACAGAGACAGCTGTGTGTGTGGGTGAGAGAGCGTGTGTGTGTGTGGTTAGGCTTGGCTCCAGCACCTTGCAGTCATTCTTTAAAAGCAGGAATTATGATGGCAGATGGAACCAATGCAATAACTGAGTTTATATGCGTGCAAGCAGCTCTGCCCCACATTCACATGCAACATCGGTGTAATGGATGACTCCCTGCAGCTTTTAACAACTGTATGTTTTGCCTTTTAAAGTGCATGGCCCACCCACCTGCGCTGATGCTAATTGCAGGCTAAGCTCGGCACTCCAGCTGTGCCCTTATCAGATGAAGCACTGTGGGTAATGCCTTCTTCACCTCTTCCTCTGCCACACTGATAGTGCTCACCTTTGCACTCCACAATCACAGAGAGGGCATTCCACTTGCTGATATGAATGTGGTGTTATTGTTGTCTATTTTGTATTCAACGTTGATAGAGCACAACCAGGATTTTCTTTCCAGAAAAAGTAGCCCCTTTTGCACTGGGTGACAAGTTCCTTTCTGACCATGAACACACACAAAATAGATTATTTTGACTTAATCCCACACCGTCCGTCCTGCTGTCCCAAATACTCACTAGAGCACCGTCACAGAAATGTACACATACTATATCACATACAAATGTACACATACAATATCAATCACAGTTTATAGACTCACTTTCTGCTTCATCTTTCACCTACTTAGATTCATTGTGCACAGCTTTCCTGTGTAGGATAATGACATTATGGATGTGCTCATTTTACCTTCAAATAAAGTAGGAGCTCAACCGGCTATACTGCCAACTTGTTTGCAACCTGCTTGACCTTGTGTCTCCTGCTCTGTTGGACCTGTTGTGATGGATGTTGCCACATTGACTGATTTCAGCGATTATTTCAACGAGTACAATGTTATCAAATGGCTGTTTCCTTAAAGGTTTTAACTATGAACCCCATTTTCATCATTTGTGGTCTGCATTTTTTCAGCAATAGATGTTCTATTTATTAACATTCTTAAATTGCCTTGCCAGTTGTATGTGTACAGTCTTCCTTGCCGTGAATTACATTTTAAACCCTTGTTTAAGGGATTCATAGAAATGTATGCACTGGATATTTTATTTATTGGTTTATTTGATAATGGACAGTGCACATTAATAAAAATATTTCTGTAAATGCACCAGAGTTAGCCAAAAGGCTATTTTTCATCTGTAGTCCAAAGAGGCAGATGTTACAAAATAAGCCTAAAAACAGAATGTAAGATTAAATTTAAAAGGTTATACAATATTGCCGCTTTACAATGCGTGCAGTGTAGTGATCTGTAGACTCAAACAGAACTCAGGAACCTATTGGAATACACATGACGTTGTTTGTGGGAGATTGTGGCTAAGTGGATAGCAGGGCCGTCTTTCAATCAGAGGGTCGGTGGTTCGAACTCCGGCTCCGCTAGTCGCATGTCGATGTGTCCTTGAGCAAGACACTTAACCCCGAAATTGCTCCCGTAGCTGTGCCTACGGTGTAGAAATGTGATAGACTCTGAATTCTAAGTCGCTTTGGATAAAAGCGTCTGCTAAATGACTGTAATGTACCAGTTTGTAATTACTACCAGCAACCACACATGTCTCCAAATGGACTTGAAATCTTAAGTACTGTACCTTTCATACACTGATGATGTTAATGGCCAGTGTGTAGGATTATGGTGGATTTATTGGCAGGGATGGAATATGATATTCATAAATATGTTGTCATTGGTGTATAATCACCTGAAACTAAGAATCATTCTATCGTTAGCTTAGATTGAGCCCTTCATATCTACATCGGGAGCGGGTCCTCTTCAGTCCTCCATGTTAAACCGCCATCTTTCTACAGTAGCCCAGAATGGACAAACCAAACACTTGGTCTGGGGAGAGCCTTTCACTTTTTTCGTTACCTTTCGTTATCTCACCATGTGATGGCACTAACTCTACCACACTGCTCCTTTAATTGAACATCTCTTGGTTACATCCTCCCCGGCGTCTGCTTTACTACTGTGAAAGTGTTTTGGATGAGCACAAATAAAGAAACACACCAAACCATCAAAGTAGCGCCCGAGCAGTTCATAGCTGTGGAGCTTTAGAATGAAAAGAGCTGCCGCCGCATCGTGGCAATTCATGTTTTCATGAAACACTCGCTGGGCCCCTTAACTCTGCAGGACCAGACAAAACCATGTCATTCTTGTGTAGAAGAAACAGAGAGCAAGCAGGAGGGGGATTGTGTTGCCTTGAGGCGAGCTACAAGGGTTTAGAGTGGCAGTCCCCTGGCGTCAGATTGACTTGTTTCCTTCCACAAACCTGACACAACACAGACACAGTTTAAGTGTAACGTGCCTGCAGAGAGGCGTTCTGGTTCACAACGCATGTTGCAAGACTTTAATGGAATCACCTGTCCTCTGGCTGCGAAGTGATCCATTCCAAGCGCTACTAACGCTGTAAGATAAAAACCACAGGCTTTGTTCTGTGCAGAAGTGCAAACTAATACAGATGCAATTTATGTTGTCAATGTATGCACAGGGATGATCTCCTAGTTACTTTAATATCTTGCTATTCTGTTGAAGCATTTCAAATGAATTACTGAAATGCTCCACGAAAGGTGCCTCAGTTCATGCTCAGACGTGATCAGAGCATTAAGAGAAAGGAATTGGATGCAGTAGCAGCCAAGTGACTTTGACAGCGGCCATTTTGGATGTTGATGTGCCGATAACTGGATGCATCATAGGCCTCGGTTATCCTGCTCTTTGATTTCTTCCCGTATACTATAGGAATGTAGTTGCGGGGCCTCTGGGAGATGTTGAGGAAGGTACGAGGTGACGAAGGTAGAGAGAGAGAGTGTGTAACTCGACTTGACGTCTTTGTGTCATTTGGGAAAGGCCAATCGATGGTGGCCGCTGAGACGAGGCGTCTTCTTTGTCAGAGTTGCTCTGTTGCTCTCGCTCTCTTCACACACTCGGTGCCATCATGGATCATCAGGCAGCCGTCACCCACGGCTCCCATCCAGTTAGCTGGTCTGTCAATCCTCTACCTTTGCTGAACAACTAAATATGTTATGTGCTGCTGTTTTGGGAGTGAGGCGATGGTAAGATCCTTACTCTGTCTGTAAAAGAAAGAGAGGTGGGAGAGATCAGTAGACAAGAGGTGAGTGATTGTGAATGGTAGAAACCAGGTGATAAGGCTGAAGGGTTGATTTCATTTCCCAAATTTAAACAACTATGCACACTCTCACACACAATGAGTCTATGAGTTTGGTTTTGGATTCATGGAATTTGTATTAATGGCATTTTAAAGAGAATATAATTGTAATATTAATAATAATAAGGGCTTTGGGTTTAAAACAAATATTTGCACTAGGCACCACTAGCAGTCCAAGATCCAAGAGGTCTCGCTAGGTTTATTGCTCAAGCATGTCAGTCTTATAGTTCGGGATAACTCCATGTAGAGATTTATAGATGCGTAATGAGACTTTAAAATCAATTCTGTGGCTTTCTGGCAAACAGTGTGGAGATTTCAGAACTGTCCTTTTGGTTTTGGCTCAGAACTCTTGCAGCTGAATTTGGTTTCAGGTGCCTGATGTATTTTTTAGAAAGTCCTCTCAGAAGCCCATAGCACTAATTCATTTTTCTGTAGATAAAAGCATAAACCGATTTTTCTTAGTCTTGTCTTGTGAATTCCTGGCTTTAGCTATGTTTTATGGTGAAAAAACGTTGTTTTTGTTGTTGCTTTTTACAGGACTGTTAGATTTCGGTCAGAGTGAATTCAAACATCGAGGTTCTGCTCTTTTTGTTGTTGATGATGTGACCTTTAGGTGAGTTGTAATGCTGATCCTCTGACCTCTGTTCTTCTTTGTTTAATTGCAGTTTCACACATCCAATGATTTATTTGTACAGTACTTTTGCATTATGACTCTATAGGATCATAGCCATTTTATGAGAGAGCTGCTGTGGTAAGCAATGTTGTTATGAAGGATCTGGCCAAGTGTTCAAGGGCATGCATTTTGAATTATGGTTCCCAAATGCAACACAATAATCTCATACTTAAAGTAGGATTTCAGCCTTTTTAAAATTGTTCCAGTAATACCAACCTATGTCTATGTAAAAGTATACCGTGATCAACGGTATAAAAATGATGACGATTTAAAGATCTCTTATCTCAATCGCCATTAAAACAAACGATTGTTGGGCCCTTTATGAAAACAAGTTTGCTGTCACAGCTGATCTAACATCTGGATCAGCTGGTGTTGACAGTTGGGAGATAAAAACACACCATGTGTGGATTTGAGGGATTTAAATGGTTTGTTGGCTGACCCCGTACCTGCCCGCTGTTCTCATTACACTCAACTGACTTCCTTCTTTGCTCCTGACAGACAACTGTCAGAACTTCTAAGGCCGCCAGAGGGCTTTTTCACTGAATGCGTAAATCTGTCGATTCTTAGGATGACTGATGTTTTGTGCGTGTAAGAGGTCTACCGCTTGTACGTGCACATGCGTGGATGAATATCTGGGCTCCAGGTTTAATGTATTGACATGTGTCTCCAGCTTGAGTTTAGTTTAAAAAGCATGCTGCAGATCAGACACAAGCTCTTGGCTACAATGCAGCCATCTGGCACCGGCAGATATTGGCATCTAGACACGGACCATTAAAGCTGCAGGTCTACCTGTGAATGTCTTTGTGTCTTTCTACCTTTGAGTTCAGTCCTGTATAATAGTCGTCACTTTCCATTCCCTGCCATGCCCCCTCTGTGGTAACCTTTTATCCTCTTGTCTCAGTCCTCCTCTCCATCTTGTGATCCTTCTCTTTTTATGTTGCCCCTTCCTTGTCGTCATCATCATTTTTTAAAATAGCCCTTTAGTCTCTCTGCGCTCCGAGAAATGGCCAGGAGGTTACACTCAGTTGCATCATGGCAGCACAGTTACAGCTTCTTTTTGCCCGACATTTTTTTTTTTTCTTGAACTAAGAAACAAAGTTGAGCTTTCTGATACACGGCACATACTGGACAGATGATTTAGCCCGGGTGTATGTGTCGCTCAGCATATAAATGTGTATGCATGTGTGGAGAAGGATGTGGGCGGGTAGTCGTGAGCATGTGTAGGTGACTTTAGCTTCCTCATTAGGAGTAGTTGTCTTGGTTGTGTGAGATAGAGAGACAGAAACTGTGGAAAGTGAGAGAGAGGGAGGTGAAAGAGAGAAGCTGGCTTAAAGAGAAGATAGGTGTCTGTGTGTGGAGGAGGGGGATCTGTCACTTTACATTTAAGCGGCAGATTCACGCCACAGCAGGCTAACGGACAAACAATCCATCCTTATTTACGCTGTTCAATGCCAATCCCATTGGATTGGAGGGAATTGGATTCCCACATCCAGGAGCGAATTCTTTTCAATTTGAAGGACCCCATTAAAAGTCTTTTTTCTGTCCGCCTCTGTTTCACTCGGCTCTCCCTCTTTCCCTTTTCTGGAAGTTTTCCAGTTGAGGTTGAACAGTCACATATACACACACACACACACACACACACACACACACACACATGCATGTGCACACAGCATATATTGAGCCAAGGTGTGTAGAGAGCCCTGTGGAAGACATATTACACAGACAGGACTGAACTCCAATAAAATTAAAAAACAACAATCTGTCACCGAGCAACAGCTGTTCGTTCCCCATGTGAAACAAGAATTAAGCTTAATTTGCATACTTATGTAGTTATTTTAACCCAAACATCAATCTCTTCTTTAACCTAGTAGCTATAGTATTGGTGGCTAAACCCAAAGTTTCCTTCGAAGACAGAAGTTTGTTATGAAAAGACTGTTGACTGCATGTTGACTTTCGTGGGAAAATAGGCAAAAAATGAGGAGTAACTTTTCTTAAGATATTATACTAACCGCTGTGTGAGGATACGTTGAATGGATGCAAAAGATTATGTTTGTTTTTGTTTGATTTCATTCTTATTGCAGAATCAGGAAAGGAAATGGTATTAAAATAATTTTTGAAGAAGGTAGTCGAAGATTGGGTGATATTACTGCAATCATATTTACGATATGAACGGTTTTGAAGGATTGAGGATATTTTCGCATGTTGATATACGTAAAGTCTTAAAGGAGACATATAATGGTGATTTTCAGACTTCACACTTGTATTTTGGTTTTCCACAAGAACATGTTGACTTTATACCTGTATCCCCCTCTGTCTGGAACTCTCTATTTTAGGGACTCTCTTCTTCAGGACCCTGCCTGAAAAAGGCTTGAATGATTCAAAAAATGAACTTGTTTCAAACGTTTAGAAAAGAAACAACTGAGGTGAAAAATATGTACAGAATTTAATACATTTAAAAACAAATACAGAAT
Organism: Anarrhichthys ocellatus; assembly: GCF_004355925.1. Classification (NCBI taxonomy): domain Eukaryota; kingdom Metazoa; phylum Chordata; class Actinopteri; order Perciformes; family Anarhichadidae; genus Anarrhichthys; species Anarrhichthys ocellatus. The sequence continues at coordinate 1,608,518 of NW_022280106.1, read as the reverse complement.
TTTGCTGTGTGTTGAAAACTAGTGGACACAATTGGCAAAAAACAATTCAATTCAAACCTCTAGAACATGTTTATTGCCACTGAGCGTGTATACACAAACATGAAAATCACGTTCATGATCGGGTTTTTGAAGTAGCCCATAGAAAGTAATCAGGATACTTTTTCATGTATACACCATATTGCGTTTTTCTGAGCGCCAAACAAGAAGGGGAGTCAACGGAAGGAGACTGCTTTCACGTCCTGGTCCAGAGTGGCTTCTGTGTGTTCCAAAGTGCAGCATTCCCCGAATGCCTCGCCAGGCCTCTTACAGCCCTTATAATACTCTCTCAACGCCCTCATTACCTTCTGTAAACACTCCCCTGCTGCTGACACACACACACACACATATATTCTGATAAACAATATACAAGCAGCAACATACACACACACACACACACACACACACACACACACACACACACACACAGCCGTGCATCCCCCACCCCTCCCCCCCCTCCCGCCACTGTTTATCAGGGTAAATCTGACAGGATGGATCGTCTCAATACCGCAGGGACAGTGGGTCGGAATGCTGGTAAATAAATATACAATGACAGGGAAAGAAAATATTAATTTCCATAGAAGTTTATGTCAGAGTGGTGGTCTGCATGGATTCCCCCAGTGTGTTTGTTATTCACAGGGGACTGTGAACGAGACCAGCCCTGTTTGTTAATTTGGTCGGGGTAATATTTCAATAAATCATACTGTGACAGCGGGTGAGTGGATATGTAGAGGCTGCTCCCATGGAACACCCTGTACAACACAGCATGGCTTTGTTTCTTGATCCGCTGGACCGTCTTGACTGTTGGGAGGAGATTTGAAAGCAAATGATATGTTTGATGGTTATTAGTATCCACTGCATGTGCTCAGATTGCTGTTTCTCACAGACATATGGTGTAAAGCATTCGTGTAATGCTGCGAGTCATCATAACTCAAAGACCAGAAATTAAGAATAAAATGCTGACAGCATAAATAAATCCCTTATTAGTCCCACAGTGGGGAAATTCATTCTCTGCATTTAACCCATCCCTGGTATATAGGGAGCAGTGGGCTGCTGAGGAGTGCCAGGGAGCAGTTAGGGGTTCAGTGTCTTGCTCAGGGACTCTTCGTCACAGGACACAGGGTAGCCAAGGATCGAACCGCTAACCTTGTGGTTACCGGACGACCCTCTCTACCCCATGAGCCACGGCATGTAACCCCCCCTCAAACCACACATTATTTGAAAATTCTGTGTACCGCTTAAACTAATAAAGAAAAGCAATTTAACTAGTGAGCCCTAAAAGTGTTGGTATGAGAGTTTGTTTATAAGCTAGCTGTTGCCCCTTGCTGCTTGTCTTCATGTTAAGCGAGAATAACCACGTCCTGCTCTGTAGTAAATACACGGACATGAGTTCCATCTTTTAATCTCACTCTCAGAAAGAGAGAACATTTCACGAACTCCGAACTCCTCCTATAAGTGTGATATGACGATTCAACATCTCACTTTATGATGCCACGAAGGAGGCGCCTTGTTTAGTGTGGAGGAATTATTCGGTTATTTGATTTCACCAACGAACAATTTCTTAAAATGAATAGAACACAAGTGAAAATTCGGGAGCTATTGGTACTTGGCCGTTAGGGCTAGGTTCTGCAGGTACTGTCATGGTTCCAAACACGGTTGACAGTTCATTACATGTGATTTGTGGAGCTGAGAGCAAACTAAGCCTTGCATCTAAAAACGGGAGGAAAACGCCGGCCATGCTGTTTTCATCAATTTCTCCAAGATGTTTGGGATGCTCAACTGTCGCGCCTGCCATTACTAAGCTGATGATGATGATGAGGTGATGATGATGATGAAGATGATGATGATGAAGTGGCAGTAGTTTAGCAGTCAGCCTCGATGACTAAACTAAACAAAGATAAATGGATTTCCAGCACCATAAATCGCTCACAGGAGCATTACTACTTGTCTGAGAAAATGTGGCTGACCTTTCAACCAGATGTTATCACATGCTTTGACGGCAAGAGTGAAGCAAGTAAAATATTCTGTGGGATGGAGAGTAAAGGTCCGGGTCATCCTGAACTAAAATTATTAACTTCTCTTCCAGTAATTTGCAATAGACTGATATTTATGGAAGAAAGAAAAGACATCTGCCAGCTCTTATTGGTTGTTCCTCGGCACATGACATGCATGCTGCAGCCTTCCAAAAGTTGAAGTATGTTTATCTTGGGGCGCAGTCGTCGGTGCATGAAAAATATATGCTTGGGAAAGCTTTAATGTTGAAGCATTCCGCACGTTTAAATTGACAAAAACAATGGATTTGACAGCGCAAAAAACGCGACATCTAACATTCCTTCTGGTCTATGGATTATGGGCTATTGTCCATAGTTTTCATTGTTGACAACATAGATGTTACCTTCCTTTGATTGGATGAATACAGAATGAGGCATCAAGACTCTCAAATATGAGACACGATGGCTGTAAGAATGTCGTAACAGTGACAAACCTGCCCACAGGCTCAGTTAATGCCACCGCACCAGCTAATGTGATCATGTGGACTTCCAGGTTGCAAAGCTCTGAATCCATTTTAATTGGTCAAGAGGGAAAAGTTGCTGTTCTGCCAGTACAGCGCAGAGTGTAAATTATGAAATGCATTTTCATTTTGCAAACTTGCGAAGCCAAGCGTGAAGTGGACTGTTTTCATGCTGCTCCTGGCTGCTCTACAGAGGAGCAATGTTTTGAATACAGCCCATGTTGGGCTGGCTCAGACTGTGTGCTTTGCTGTGTGGATCTCTCCGCCTGGTGAGATGGTTTCAACTGGTGAGCAGTGAGTGCTAAAGGGAAAAACAGAGACGAACACTACAAAACCAAAGCTCCCCACTCCACCAACGACCTGAATGAGTTCCACTGTTGATTTGAAAGAGACATACGCGGTTCTGATACCATTCCTTGTGACTCCATCCATCAGCTCCAGCCCATCAGCCCCACCTTCCCCTCCAAGGAAGGGGCCTGGGATACTGCTCGACTTCACTCACTTTTGGTACAGATCCTTTTCTCTATGCCGCGTGTCTACTAAATGTAGGCGTGATACTGAGCTGATTGCCATTGCTAAACTCATTGAATTATTTCAACAGCAACAAAACAAAAGAACGTCTGTACTTAATGTCAATGCCAAACAAATTGTGTACTGTACGAGGTGTGTAGGCTGTAGTTTTGCAAGCTGCCAATTTTTTAAATCGGGGTTGAATGAATAAAAAAACGCGACTGCTATTGACAGAAGCTTGACTATTTTAAAAAGAACAGGTCTGTGCAGGATGTCCCATGTCATGTTAGTGATGATACTCTCTGACCAATCGCTTGTCGGAAGTGTTTCAACTTCACCTTCTTGTATCGACTCAGCTCACTTGGAACCCCGATTGTGGTGGTATCAAGAATGCAGTGGTTCTATTGGTGCCACTTACAACATTTGGTAATGGAAATGTGAAAATAACTGTTCTAATGTGTAACAAACTGAACTGGACTGCTTGGTGAAAACGCGGCTTTAGAGGCCCCTTCCTGCCAGGGTATGCTTTAGGGCAGGTCTGGGAGTTGTCCGTGTTTTTGTCTTACAACTTGAACCCTTTCACAAAGAGTTTTTTCAGTTTATGAAAGTTAATGGTAACCTTTTTTGTCACCTATAACTGTTTAGAATATTCAGTGGTGGGTTGTACGTAGTGTTACAGGTCTGAGTTTGAAAGAGCCTGTGGACAGATGTGTTCCTGAGAAAGCAGGGATAATGATGAGGCAGGCAAACATGTGGCTTCTCCTTCAAAGTCTTCTCGGGCTATGAGAAGACGCTGCGTGCGCACATACAAGTCCAGAGTCGCAAGGTGAAACCATAGGTTTGAACACACTTCTGAGGAAGTTCAGGAGATTACCAAAATCAAAGAAATTAATCATGTCAAATATTAATCAAAGAAACAAAAAACTGACCATACAATGTGTGCTAATCCAGGCTCTTGTCATCTCCCGCCTGGACTACTGTAACTCACTACTTGCCAGAGCCCCGGCGTCGGTCATCAGACATCTGGAGCTTGTCCAGAAAGCTGCAGCTCGCCTGGTGTTCAATCGCCCCAAGTTCTCCCACACAAATTCACTTCTCCGCTCTCTACACTGGCTACCTGTAAGAGCTCGCATCCAGTTTAAGACTCTGTTGCTAGCCTACAGGGCAGTGAAAGGAACAGCTCCTTCCTATCTCCAGGCCATGGTCAAGCCCTACACCCCCGCCCGACCACTCCGCTCTGCTGCCTCGGGGCGATTGGTTGCCCCGTCGCTCAGAGGTCCCTGCGGCCGATCGACCCGGTCGCGGCTGTTTTCTGTCCTGGCCCCACAGTGGTGGAATGAACTCCCCACTGACATCAGGACAGCAGAGTCGCTGCCCCATCTTTCATCAGGCTGAAAACTCACCTCTTCGAGAAGGCCTACCCTGAGCCTTCCACTTAGCACTTACTTAGCATCTATTGTATTCATACTAGCTTATTGCACTTATTGTATTCATATTAGTTTGTGGCACTTATTGCATTCGTTTGTTTCTGCACTGTACGTTGGCTCTGGTTTATTTATGGTGATGACCAAAATGCTGGAACTCGGGGATTCAAAAGCATAGACCAAAAAACAAATGGTGACGTCACTGTGACTACATTCACTTTTTATGTACAGTCTGTTGTTAGAACTGAACTGACTGACTGTGAGAAAGTGCCAGTAGATCTTGGCTCGCTGGTTTCTGATCTACTTGTCAGGCATGGTATGGATACTTGGTGGGTGAGGATACCCGTGTCAGTAATGTTATCTTACCATATTATCCCTATGAGCTTGTGAAGACTGGCTGAATGAAAATGATATAGTCGTCAAGCATGCCTGCTATAGATGAACGAAAACAGGCAAGGGCACCAACCCTATCACAACACAGCAACACCAATCATCAATATGAATGTATTCCATATTTCAAGTCCTCTGGGCTTGATCCCAGATGTCTACCAAAAGCATTCTAAAATCATGATAAAGCTGTGTAGAGCATTTATAATGCAAAGCTGCACCTTTTTTACCAGATAGAAACAGACAAGAATATCTCACACTTACCCGCTGAAATGTCATGGCTTCACTTTGTTTCAAGCTTCAAGGCCCATGAAGTCGGTTTTGCATCTTTTAGCCAATCAACCACAAATTATGTAAAGTACATCACTGCTTATGATAAACAGGGGGAACCCGGACGCTGGACTACAAAGCAAGTTAGTGGGTTAGTGAGGTAGCTTCAGGGTTAACTCTGGGTTTTCAGTCCTACTGAACGACCGCCACGGTAACCGATGCTGAACGGCCAACCTGTCGTGGAGCAGGTTATGTTTGAGATAAGAGATTAACTCGCATAATGACCAATCTACGAGGATCGTTAGAAAATATTAGACAAATACCAAGAAGTTGAAGTCCACAGTAAGATAAACAGGGTTTATAAATAAAAAAAGAAAATCTGTATATATTCTCTCATCACATATTCATAACATATATTCACTTAAGTGTGTCAGCTTCTTGAGCCGTGTGTTGCAGTGCGACAGTCGTAGTCATGTCTTACAGTCACAGACTAGATGTAGTGCCTTGCTTTACACACGTACACACACACACACAGAGACAAACCAGCTCAAGTTCATCAGCTGCGCAAGTGACCTCACAGTTAGCTCTACATTAGTATCATCACAATCTGACTGCTTTATTGCCAGATATGGGTTTTCACATTCAAGGGTTTTGCTTTGGTGTATTGTTGCATAGACAAGAAACATAAATATAGAATAGAGAAAGCTGCAATTGAATATTTATTTATATATTTTTTTTTTTTTACATTATTTATTTATATTAATATTTATACAATGGTACTGTCTAAAATGAAAGAGCTAGGTGCCAATTAAAGACCACGCTTTCAAACTAAATGTAGGTAGTTCCCGTATGGTCTTTTAAACAGACAGTTCATACTATGTTTTGCTTGTGTTGTCCAGAGAAGGAACCTCTGTATTGCTGGACATATTTAGTTTACTGATGTTCTCTCCCAACGTTTGAAAACACAAGTCCAATTTGTTTTCATGTTGGTCCCATTTGGAACCATACTGTGTGATGTTCCCAACTGGTGTTTCAGATATTTAAAAACATAAAGGAGAACGAGTGGTGGATGAGAAAAGATAGGAGAGCCGGACGCAGAAAACAGGAGGCCTGAATGATGAAATCTGTAGATGTTTGGTGTGCTTGATTATGTACATGTTTGTTCGTTGTTTCTAATTCTGATTGTTGCAGGTCATTGACCTCTTTGAATGTAATACCTTAGGGACACACACACACACACACATCTCACCAATGACAACACACACGCAGGCAGCAGTGGTCAGAGTTGAAATAAGGACAGTCCCAGAGGTCTGTCGCTGAGGCATCTTTTGTGTTTTTTCCTCCTCCTCTGTGGTCCACAGTTACCATGGAAACATAGTTTGGCACGATATGTTCAACCAGAGAGAGTTGCGTCTCCAGTATTTTTCTCTCCACTCCCCTGTTATTGAGGGAGAAATATTTTAATTGCCCAGGTTTAAGGGAGAGCAGGGAAGAGAGCAAGTGGCTGCCAGCCGTTGGTGTATCTGTTTAGTGGAAATTGTTTTGCCATGAAACACCATCTGTCTGGCCTGCTGTCTGGCTCCACACTGATCTGTCTATCTATAGACGTAGCAGCCATTGGAGCTGCACACAAATGTTAACTTATGAAGCTGACTGTTTGAATTCTTTTGACAAGCCGAGGAGTGTTTATCCGTTTGAGGTAGTGTTTAAGCACTGTTCATTTATTTATTTATTCATTCATGTGCCATGAATCCAAAAACTCTCTATTGAAACCCAGGGTGATAGCAAGCCATAGCAATTACTCATAACTTGGTTTATCATCTCAGGTGGTTTGTGTGAAGCTTGACAAAGTCCTGGCAGCAAATTGTAAGTCTTCACGGTGGTCCACCCACTTCCTTAGAACCAAGACCCAACCTAGGAGAAACTGAGCGGGTTATGTAAGATCCTGTTTTGCCACAGATCTAAGGTCTGTGTATCTATTACCAAGCGGACTCTTCTCTTTTAGCTCTGATCTCACGGTGTGTCATCATCATCATGAGAGGAATATGTGTAAAGTGAATGGGGTAAATGGCGTGGTGTATTGCTGTGTCGGAGCATCATACTGCTGCCATGGCTTCTGTTCTCTCTGTGTTTGGGTCTTTTTGAAGTGATTGCATTATACATTGGTTCTAATTACCCTCAGGACTACATGAACCTGGTGCCTTTCAGGTCCGGTCCCTTATTTTGAACATGCATGCACGCATGTCGGCTATATGTAGACACAGGTCCATGTCACATCAGGTTTAAAAGTTTGGACCGAAGTAAAAGTGTTGAGTAGGGCTGATTGAACTTTTATATTAATATTGCAGGTGTGATTTTATGGTTGAAGGAGAAGAGCAGCTGATATCATGCTGCACACGGCGTGAGTAGTTTTCCACACAACAGATAGTAAGTCGATGTGCTTGCTGATGAGCAGGGGGTGGACAGCCTGTCACCTGAAGCTCTTCATCAGCTCCCCGTGGCGGCTCGTGACTGTAACTCCCTGACAAAGTTATCAACCGACAAAAAAAAAATGTGCCAAATGACTGTTTTATTGATGCATTTTGGCTAACCACTGTTTTGCTCATTGTGTTCTTGTGAGTTTCCTGTTCTCTTATGTCTCTTGGAAAATAGATCTTAATCTTTGTTTCAAAAAGATTAAATAAATAATTGCCTTCCATGCGGCTGGTTTACAATGAAAACCAGTTGAATGGCGTTCATTTAAAGCCCACTTCCGACCAAAGTTTTGCGAGTACTATCTGCAATGCACCGGTCTGCAACGTTCTAAAACAGCTCAAGGTTTACGCCGATATGACTAGACGGGACGGTTCTTTCTGATCCCACCCCTTGCCATAGGTGCGCCAGCGGAGCCTGACCAGGGAATTACCAAAGGTGTGTTTGGCACCCTCCCGACACACTTGGTTTTTTTTGTGTCCCTAAGCATGACTTTCTTTTCGGGACGACATGACGTTAAAATCAAACTTTAAAACAAAACCACTTTGTTAAGTTAAGTAAACACATCATGGTTGCGCTTAGGTTTAGGCAAAAAATCCACAACAACAAATCCACAACAACAAATCCACAACGTGGTTGCGGAAACCAGTTTCTTGGTTGACAGTCTGGCTTGTTGGACTCATCCACCTCCTCTCCCACCCTCAGTTGTGTTTTTTTGCTCCTATTGTTGCTTAGTTCATTTAATTGAATAACGCTCCTAATTGACTTTCCATTGGCATTATTTTCGTGCTGAGCAACACGAAAAAAACCGACAACCAATAGATTGCATTTCGTGACTATTTTACAAACTTCAATGTGACTGGGCTGACTCTTGTGGAGGTAATGATATAAAAACAAATAGCTCTGTAGAAATAGTAGAACGTTCTGACAACCGCTGGTTGAGAGGACAGGATCTGATGGCATGATGCAGCAACATGTTGAATTGACGCCACAAATTAGCCAAGTTATCAACCAGAATCAGTTTTGAGTAGCAGCAGATCTTGTAACAGGTTTAAATATCCTCCATCATATGGATCATATTATTTATCCTGCTATCATATCATTTCCACACAAGCCTTAGATTTGTCATCTGTTTATTCCAAACATTAACACCATCAGTCAGCTTGAGTAGATCTGTGGCCTCTGTAACATTCTAAAATAGTTTTGTTTCATCTCAAATCTTTGGCCTGAAATGGACTTTAAGCAGCAGTAGAGTGTTCCTTTTGCAATTGCATTAACTTAATATAGCTCTGACATTGTGTTGAGAGACAGGGACCAGTAAACAGCGAGAACCTTGTCAATTATTTTAAAAAATAACGTTGCATTACATGCTGCAGTGTTACCTGTGAAGCAGCATGTTTTTGTTTTGAACAAACAGTGTCCTCTCCGTCACACACACCTACAACACGCCCGTAGCTGCCAGACGCTCCTCATAGGTGGCTGATCGGTCCGGACACGAGCGCATTACTGACAGGATGGATATTCGTGTGATCTGTGTGATCTGTGTAATCTGTGTGATCCCGCCATTCCTGGTTGTCATCCGAAGATACGGCAGACTTACCTTGCAGGGCAACTGGATAGCCATTACCAAAATAAACTACCACATAAAAAGAGTACTGCTGCTGCTGTTCAAATAAGGCACGATCAGAACACATCTATGTATACAGGTATACACAATAACATGAACACAGTCTGCACAATGTGATCTCTGGTGAATAACAGAAACATGCTCATACAGTCCGAACCACATCCATCCAGTACAATACTCTACCTTTGATGCTTCTTTTTCTGTCCGTCTTTGTATCAAACTGCAGCATATGTTTAAATGTGTGTCTTTGTGTCTTTCCTCAGGCTGACATAACTGAAGACATCCAGACGTCTCATTCACTTTGCAGACATCCAAACGTAAGTAGGCAACATATCCTAGTTTCCACTTACTTATCCTCTGTTTTTCCATTTCCTTCCACTCCTACAGCCTTTCTTAGCCTTCATTTAAATCACAGGTTAATGGATGGAGTTAAAGATGAACGACTGTAGCCCCACTTTTAAGATGCAAGGTGTTGCAATTTACACAAACCATTGTTGAAGCAAAATTAATTTAGCTATAACTGTGGTATAACTGCTGTAAAGGAATGATATATAGAACCTCTGTTCCACAACAGAGATAAATAACTTTCTAGCAACATCAAAGTTTTGTTGTTTTACTCGTTTGGAATAATCTGCTGTTTTCAGAATCACTGAACTCTTTGGATTCCTGAAATGTCAGGTGATGGTTCACAACTGAAGTGTGGCTGTGACCCGCAGGGGTTCCCAGTCTAAAAAAAGCAGTTTTTCTCCATGAAGCCCTTGAGTGCAGTCTTTTAGGCTACATTCAGACTGCAGGCGAGTGGCCCGAATCCAATTTGTTTTGTTCTCATGTGACTCCGATACAGCGGAAAAGCACAAATCACATGGAATCTTGTCAATTCTGATCTGATCCACTTTCATATGTTGCCCAAAATCAGACACAAATCTCATTTTTTGCATTTATGTGAATTTCACGTCATCCACACACACCTCTGTACAGAAGTAGTTGCGATTGCTCCACAAAAAACCCTAATTTTCAGCCGTAGTTTCAGCTGGGAGATGTGATTTGTGATTTTGGGCTATTCAAAATAAATTGAATTGATCGAGTGGTGAGTCCGATAGAACATGTCCCAGCCTCTACACATTGTTTCCCCCGCTGTCTCTCTCTCTGCCTACTAAGCAGCTGACTCTCTCATTCTTCAGAGGCAGACCTGGCTCTGCAGGACAGGTCTGCCCATGTTGGTCATTTTGGACCTGGCACTATGTCAGAAGTCTGACAACAAAACACATTATCAGTTATAGATTTTTGAATGCGATAAAGACAAGTCTCGAATTGATCGACTCAACTCATACATTGGCTAGAAAAAGGCATGCAGTTGTTGAGAAAGCGATTGCATAGGAATGGGGACCATGTCTTGGTCCGCCTCCTCAGCTAACATGGTGGTAATGCTGCCCGTTTCTGTGTTGTCAGAGCTACTGAGACATTTTATGGTCATCACAAAAACCTGCAGAGTTCCGATTAGGTCGTTTGTTTAATAGGAAGAAATTCCTCTTCACAATGTTAAATCACTGTGGCAGCTTCACTGGTGGTTTTAATGATGATTTGACTGATACTTACATAAACGGTGTGAGGTCATTGCATTTGGGATATGGATGATGGTCGGTTCAAATGTTTCTCCTTCTTAGGCAAGAATTCCCCACAGCGGCCCCCTCATGAAGAACAATTGAAGTGTTTGCTTCCAACTCTGCTTTTCAATGGAAAGTCTCACTTTTCAGTCAAGCAATAACATTCAGATAACATAATGAACTTCTTCTTTTTTTTGTGGCTCAGGAACAGCACTAAAAGAAATGCTGTAAGAATGCCGCTGGCCTTGACAATTTAACAGCTCTCCGACTCATTTATTTTTCAACAGCCAGCATGTTTTTTTTATTTTATTTTTATTTTTTTTATTTGACTCACCTTGAAATGAATAGCCGTTCCTTCATTAGTGGGAATGAAACATGTATGCTTGTATTGAATATAGCCTTAGGTCACAACACTCAAATGAACCAAACCCTATTAATTTGAGGACTGTGAGGTGGTGTTGGGAGTGTGGGGGATGAAATTGGTGTGTGTGTGTGTGTGTGTGTGTGTGTGTGTGTGTGTGTGTGTGTGTGTGTGTGTGTTTTAGTATCAAAGGGAAATAAGAGGGGGCTTCAGATAGGCACTGTGCATGTCTGTTATTTGTTCTTTTAAAATGAATTGTACTTCCTAGACCTCTTTTCTCTCTTACACACAGAGACACACAGACTATATTTGGACACCCTCTGAAGTAATGTAACAGGTATGTAATGGATAAGATGCAGTTTGATCTATGGGTTGGTCCTTAGTGTGGTTTGAGTGCACTCCGTGCAAACTGTAGTTAACGTTAGCCCCTTAGACATTCTTCATCTGGATAGGTCTTTATTGTCTGGATTTGACCTGCGCTCTTTTTAGGAGAAAACCCATCGTGGCTTATTCATTAAACGTGCTTACGTTTACAGCAAATAGCTGCTTAGTTAGCTTGGACGATAACTGTAAATCATGGAAAACATCAGCTGGAATGGCACCAAGGTATATCAAATTGTTTTTACGATGGATGAAAATGGAACACGGCAACACAAATAATTCACATCGGACCCGGTGTTCATATGTCATGCATATGTCTGCACCGCTTTTTCGCATTGGACTGGTGAGAAACAGTTGTTAACCTCTGACCCGAGGAGGATTAATAATCCCATTCAATTAATTAGAGCATGAATTTGTATCAGTCACTTGAATAAACTTTGAATATCCTGTGTGGGTCCATGGAGCACTGATGATGCAGGGTATCATGACTTCATCTTTTGGATGAATGATGACCATGTGACTTCATGTTTACTGCTCTCTCTAATCACTGTTACCACAAGTGTTTTACTTGGTCTTGGTCTAAAGGATTATTGTCTCACTTCATCTTTGTCTTGACCAAATAAACAGAACATGTTTTTTTTTAATGAATATTTTATTTGTTTCAGAAGTTTTGCTAAAGCACTTTAGCGTAAAAGACGCCTCAGCACATACAGTTTATAATGACCTATGCAAGTGCAGTGCTGCAGTGTGTGTTGGATGTATGATAAGCCTCTCCAGCTGTCATATAGTCATGGAGCATCAGATTGTATCTGCTATCTTCCTGCAGACACTTCTCCTTGTCAGAAACCCATCTGTGATAAGCAGAGAGCAGGTTGGCTGCATCGCGGTGGCTCTCCTGCTGTTGCACTCTTAATAGTAAGGCAACACCATTGCACAAACATTTGTGGTGGTTTACAGAAAAAGAAACAGGACTTTAAAACTAACACGGTCCAAATTTTCACCAGTAGTGAAAAAAATGATTTCAAAGTAATTCCTCATGTTAACCTTTTTTTAAATAATTGACTGAATTACAGCACTGCTTGCTTTATCAAACATAACTCTGCTAGAAGAGTAAAAATAAAACAAGAAAATATGAAATGTACCTTATGAATCCACCAGGCAGCCTGAGGGCAGCCACTGCACAGCTCAGTCCACAGAGGACTGTCTCCCTCTCTCTGTTTCTGTGTCAGCTTGTGTGTGTGTGTGTGTGTGCTGTCACAGATTGTCCCTCACTGTTTGTGTATTTAGAGGATGTTCTTTGCTGTTCCTGGCCTACCACACTATCCATCTTGCTATCCATCCACAGAGAGAGGAGGCCCCTCTTGCTCCTCCAAATGAGAAATTAAAAGGCTTCCATCCAGCTCTGTACCGCTAAAGATCAACTGTAAATCACACTAATGGAATTCACTTCAATGTGTATGTATGTGTGTGTGTGTGTGTGTGCGTGTGTCTCTGTGTGTGTTATCTCTGTGAATGGGAGATGAGGCTGTATTATTTTGCAGCAGCTATCGTACGGGTAAACGCTCCCACGTGCCCATCGGAGTGTGGCGGTGACTATATCCTGCATACGTTAGGTAGTGCTGCTCTTGTTGTGGTTCAGACGACATGAGTTAAGGCAGGCAGGGCGGGGGTGTCGGGGTGTTGGGGTGTCAGGGGCTCTGTCAGAATGCTGCAAGCACTCAGCTAGAAAAGACGTTCAGTCAACTGTGTTGTGATGAAAAAGAGTTCAAAAAGAATATGACTTTGAATATTTGTACTCGTGGTTCTGATTTGCCGACGGATAAAATGTAACTCAACAACATTGTGTGCAACGGTTGCAGCAGGAGGCAAATAAAGAGGAACAGACAGACAGACGGACGGACGGACAGATAACCTGAGAGACAGAGACGATCAATCAGAAACATGTTAAGACAAAAAGCGATAAAACACCCAGACAAGAAGTCATCAGAGTTGTGAGCAGTGGGGGCAGTGTGTGTGTGTGTGTGTGGGTGTAAGAGGCCTGACGCAACACGGTGCAAAACTCCAAACATGCAGCAGTTCTTAGCAGGTCTGGTTAAATGGCAGAGCAGTGAGAGACACTCATCAAACTGTGATGAGCGGTTTCTTGAGAGAGCTTCAGCTAATTAGTTCAGTTTCGCAAAACTGCCCATATCCTAAATCTACACAGTTGATTTTTCTACTCAAACATTCTCTGAAGTGAATTCATAATTAGGGCATGGCCAATCAGAGGCACTGTAGGGGCGGGACTTCCCGTCAGCGAGTCATTTTAGTCTCTCCTCTCCTCTGACAGTTATTCAATGCAATTCAATTGATCTTTGTATAGCCCAAAATCACAAATCACAAATGTGCCTCAGAGGGCTTTACAATCTGTACACATGTGACATGCTCTGTCCCAGGACCCTCACATCAGAACAGGAACAACTCCCCCAAAAAACCTTTAACAGGGAGGAAAGAGGGAGAGACCTCAGGGAGAGCAACAGAGGAGGAAGTTATGAATCGTCATCATTCAGCGTCATCACTGTCTGGTGCAAAGCCATATAACTGTAATGTCCACATCTATTAAAGGCAAAGCATTGCATTGTGGGAACAATTTTCAGCTCTTTGTGGTGATAGCTTCATCACAGTTGCTGCATCACAATGCTTCAATGACAGAAAGTAAGCACTTAATTGATTAGCTCAAGTTATAAAGTAAAATGGGAGATGAGCAATATATTTTTTCATTTGTAATGTATCAGAAAAATGTGTCAAAAATTACGATTTTTTAGCGATCCGAACAAAATACAAGTGAATTGAGTCAGACTTTTAAAAGACTAAATACATTATTTTACAAGTTACAATAAGAGGTTACAAGGTTTGTATTTGTACGACAGGGTTGCACAACAGAATTTAGTTTGTAGTCCCAATTTGCTATGTAGAAAAACAACAACAACAACAAAATTACTATATTATTATTGCAAGTGATCATTTATTCACAAGCAAGGGGTGCTCGAGGGGTACTTAAACCAATTTGAACCACAGGGGGTACTGTACAATGGTCTTCTGTTATTTGGGAGTCTTCGGTCATATCTTTACTGGAATGCTTTTGCGTTGCCTCATTTCTAGGTTCTACAAGAAATAAGATCAAATGTAAGAATGGAAGGATTGGATCTGGTCAGCGCTGCCTTTGTCAAGGTTGAAAAGAGTAATAAAGTTTGACACCTTTGTTTGGACGATAAAGCCTTATTGTTGTTGTTTTATGAATATAACTAAATGAAACTCACCCGTTCCACACCACATTGTTGAATGATGTTGCTTTTCCACCATGTAGTATTTGCTCTCTGCGTCAAAGTATTCATAACAAAAATAGATTTTGAAAAAATATATTTACATGCAAATGAATCGCATGAAAAAACGCCCCCGGTTGTAAAAGCCAGAAAAGTGCGGATGTATCAACCTCTACTGTCTTGTTTTTGACCATTCGTTTTCATTTGTTGTTCTGCTGCCTTTATGGAAATCAACCCTGATTCTTTTGGTCCATTTTGTTTCCAATGCATGCTTATTTAATGCAACAGCTATGTCATCACATGTCAATCAAAATGTTTCATCCAACCACTGTTGATGTGGCAGCATCTGTGCTTGATGTCCTTTAAGACTATCCAGCCAATAGGACTGTGCACGGGTTGATCATTACTAATTACAGGCAAGTACCGCTGTACTTTGAGGGAATAGATCATAGATATACAGGCTTCATTGATGGGCTCGGTGGAAGATAACATTTGCACATGGTGGAGATATGAGGAATACAATCTGTTGGCATTATAGCAGCAATGAGTGAAATGATGGTGATGGGATTGCAGTGATTTCAATTATTGCCTCATATAAATCGATGTTGAGGTGATCAGACAAAGTGATGAAGTCATTTGATTTTAAATACTAAAGAGTCATTTCATTTGATAACATTTGATTTGTGTGCTGCCTGCTGAAATATCCTTTCCATGTAGTAGTATTAGATACACACAGAGCAGATCAGCTTGATCACTGTGCTCTTGTCCTGAACAGTCACTAAGGAGCAGGACTGAACTCTCCAGCTCCCAGCACCAGCTGCTCACTCTGTACATTAAATGACCCCTGTGATTCCTCAGTGAGCAACACTACTGCACGTTTATAGCTGTTTGTTTCCTGTCTCCGCTCCGAGTCTCCGGAGGTCCTCGCTCAGACCCGTCTGTCAGTCGCACACGTCTCTTAATGCCACCTGAACATGTGGAGCAGGCAGTGCACACACACAGCACGTGCTCGTGAACCGTTAGGAATCAAAGAGGCCGACAGACTGAGCATGTGGAGATCTCCAGCTAATGGGAAACAGAGGTCTTTGTTGTGCAAAAATAAAAAAATAAAAAACAGGGACTTGGAAATAAACCGGAGAATCTAACTTTCAGCAGGTCGCCATGATAGCAGGGGTGTGGTGCAGATTGGGAACGGGTGACTCGAGATTTCTAAGCCATATATGTCAGCAGGTAAATTTAGGAAAGAGTTTGACTTTGGTCTAACTTACTATTTAGAAACCTGCAGCAAGTGTTGCTGACAGCAAATGTGTAAATCTAGAGCCACGTGGGGGCGCAGTCTGCTCTCCAGAGTGTATGTCCCAGTGTCATTACAGCGCTGGAATGACACACTCCCTTCTGTCAATGAGTAAAACACTAAGACACACAGAAGCACTCTTGTCTTCCATGCCCTCCTACCAAAGGACATACAAGTATTTTCTGTATATCTCCATGTCCAAGACGCACACACACACACACACACTCCACCGCTGCCCCAGGCAAAGTCACAGGCTGTCCCCCATTATCAGAGGCGATTAGAGGCCCTATCAGCCCACCAACAGCGGCAGCAGGCACTTTAACACACCTATCATGGCCTTTACACACACACACACACACACACACACACACACACACACACACACACA
>NW_022280106.1:1519048-1591940 GCF_004355925.1 Anarrhichthys ocellatus | reverse complement strand
CACACACACACACACACACACACACACACACACACACACACACACACTACAGCAGCAGCATATGTGAAACATGGCGCAATGATGTAGCTCATGTTTCTCTCTGTCCTGCTCCACATCTTTCTCCCCCTCTTCTCTCTGCTGCCTCCTGCCTTTGTTCAGAGAGTCAATGTGGAGGGACTCCATAATCACCTCACTGCTGCGTGTGTGTGTGTGTGTGTGTGTGCGTGTGTGTGTGTGTGTTGCTCTGTCAGTGATATGATCCAAGCTGTACGTCTCTCTAGGTCAGAGTCGACACTCAGACAAGGTCAGCCCGTCTCTCCTGATGCAAACTATCAGTCTCTCTGAGTCCAGGCAGCAAGAAACAAACAAACACAGTTTATCAATTCACACTCTTTCAAAACTTTTGCTTTCACATGCAACACAAATGCTCAGAGGTCAGGAGGGGCCGTTATTAAACAGGACAAATAACAAGCTTTGCTTTGCTGGGAACGGCTGCTGTTGCCGACAGATCGCAGATGCTCATGGAAGAAAGACATTCCATGAGTGCAACCAGAGCTGGTTATTCAGGTATTAGGTCCCTGACATATTTCTGCTGTTTTTATGCCATATTGGGGCTGTATTTGTGCTGGAATGGTACTAGATGTGTTTAACCTTTTAACCGATAAGCATTTGCTTAGATGGGAGCCAAACGTTTAATTTGATTTTAAAGGTAAGCAAAATAGCATTTGAACTCTTGTGTATGATTTTTATCTCGGCTACATATATAATTGTGAAGAGAGAGAGAGAGAGAGAGAGAGAGAGAGAGAGTGAGAGTCTTGGAGTAGCTTTCTGGGACGGAGACTTGTTTTGCCAGTTGTGTGTTCCTGTTGCCATGTAGGAGACATAAGTTGGACAGGCAAAAGACACGACAGAGCAGCAACAACAGTTTTCATTTCTTTAACCTCCCACACTCATATCTTTTGTCTTCCACTCTCTCGTCCTTCGCCTTCCTGTCAGAGGTTTGCTTAGTGGCTCATGGCATTCATCATTTCCCAGTTTGATAACTTCTTACGCATGTGTGTGTGACATTGTTTGGAATTGAATCAGTGTGTTTTGAGCATATTGTAGTCAGGAGCATGGGGATTCACTTTGGACAAGACGTATCTGTGTTAAAAAACAACAAAGTCGAGGCTCAATTACTCTTTTGGAGCTTTTCACATGAGATTCAAATAAAAACATATATGAACAATATAATAATTATTACTTGTAAAACAAGCAACACTGACACCATTGCAAAATAGAATAGCAATAAACAGAGATTAAGCTTGGGTTGTTTTTTTCCCTGTGAACCAGACTGTATTCCACCGGTGTTTGTGAGTACTGAGGAGAGGCTCACTACGACTCACTATTACTACGTCCTGGCAGACTTGTTGCTGAGGACCCGAGGAAGCGCACCGTCGACTGTAAAGTTGTTTGTGTGAGCGAAAGCTGCAGGCAGCGCCTCCACGAGCCAAACGTTGTGCCTGTACTGAGCAGCCATGTTTTGCACGGGCACTGCACTAATACCAATAAACGTGCTATATATGTATATTATAACTTAACAGGCCTTTTTCTTTGCTTCATGCCCACCATCCATGGGTTTTCAATGACTATCAAAACCGTAACTATGTCAAGCCAGATCTGTACTGGGAAAAAAGCCATGTAGTGAACTGGTCCTCTGCTGCGGGTTGGTGTTTGGCACCATGTTTGGCATTTTTATTTAAAGAACACTTCACAAATGCATTAAAAGAGAGACCTGTGAAAATGACCTCCTGGCTCTTGTTTCTCACTCTATATGCCACAACATATTGCATATAACGTGGAAAGGGCACCATGCATTTGTATTCCATCACAGCGTACACCAGCACTGTCGTGACAAATTTCCTTTACAGACGATCTGGGATGTTTCTGAAAAGTTCATCTGCAGTTGAATAAGAGCTAGAGGTTAATTCAACTCCTCCATCACAGCCCTGGGAGAGACTTGTTCTGATGATGGCAAATCAAAGGGATGAAACGTCTTCTTTGTTGCTCATCATTTATCATATTGCCATGTCTTTATTGCCACGAATGACTGAGAAAAAATATTTGTGTGGGAAAAGAGAGGTTTGGCGGGGGGGGGAGCAGGGAGTCATAAAGAGAATGAGAGCAAGAGGCAGACAGGGAGCGCTGAAAGGAGGAGGAGGAAGATGACAGGATGTGAATCTCCTGCCAGTCGCAGACATAAAGGATGTCTATGTGAAATCAAATTGAGTATGCGCTGACATAAAATGAGTATCTCACCTCTTTTCCTTGAAAAAAATAGAGTTTCTGCAAGCATAAGAAGTCAAAGGTCAGCAGGAGCTGAAGAGAACGTTTTGGTTATTTAACACAGCCACATGCCCCAAAAATGGTTCATCATCAAACCGCTCTGTTCTGTGATGGATCAGCAGCATGGTGCGGGAAAGGATTTAGTTGCACATCAAGCCCATATTTCAGTTTGCCTAATCAAGAACAGTGTGTCAGCGTGTGCTCATTGTTGTGTGGTGAGGTTTAAAACAACAGTTTAAAAGCTCTTACTCTCAATAAAGTCTGGAATTGCTGTGGTGTAACTCGAATACATGAGCTGAACTAACCAAGCCAGGGTTCAGTCAACTCCTCCCAACAACAAGCGCTCCAGTTTGTAACTGCTTTTTAGACCGACAGGTCAAGGTTTAGTGATGTTTAAGAACAAAAACAACGTGGTTTGGGTTTAAAGGACCATTTAGGATCAGGGGACCGTCATTGAGGTGGTTACACTAAGAACCACATGGTGTCTGTTTGGGAAACGATCTTGGTCCATCCTCCCCAACCTCGTCCTTATGCAGACTTTGTAGCTCTACAACATCACCTGACTTCATCCTAAAACAAACCACTAGGGGGCTCTGTCACTTAGCCGGGAACATAAACACCAATGACACCAACAAAGTGCAATCTCTTCAACTTCCCTAAGAGCGATGGAAGTTTTAATATACGGGATTAAATGTGTTATGATGCTTTCATGATCTTCAAAATAAACAAAACAAGATATATTGAATTTGAATTGCAGTGAGAAAATCCCATTTAGAGGCAGCTATTTATATTAAGTTGAATGACAGCATTAAAACTGATGTAGAATAAAGCAAATTTTACTGTATATGTCTTTCTCTCTCCTATTCTCTTTTCTTCTCCCCGCTTTCACTCTGTTTTCTGCCTCTCTCTCTCAACCTTTTCTTGGCTCCCATTTCTCCTCCTCCTCCTCCTCCTTTCACTTATCTCTGCCTCATTCTCCCTGTCAGCTGCAGAAACCAGAAATGATTGTAATTGAATTGTGCTAGTAATTGAAACACAGATATGAGACACACAAAGAAACACTTACACACACACACACACACACATATACTGTATATATATATACTGTATATATACTTTGTTTCTGTGTCACGGTAGAGTGCGGATAGTGTAGTAATCTGGAGTTCTATCAGCACACTGGTGTTACAATTACAGAGGTTGTATGTGTGTGAGAGTGTGTGTGTGTGTGTGTGTGTGTGTGTACACTGTGTTTGCAGTGTATTCTACATCCAGTCTACCCAGAGCTGTATGGTGGGGGGCAGAAACAGATGAGCATGTTTGTCAGTGTTAGTATTGGAGGATGATGGAGATGGTGTGAGACTTCTGCTCCAGCTGGTTTACAGAGGTCCAGATCAGAGATGGTTTTTCTCAGGCCTGTCAGAATCATACTAAAAGGTTGATTTGGACAGTGACTGGAGCTACACACTCTATCAACAAGGAGTAGAAGTTTTCTTTCGTTTTCATGACACAAAGATGAAAATTACATTACATTACAGTCATTTAGCAGATGCTTTTATCCAAAGCGACTTACAATTCAGAGTCTATCACATTTCTATACCGTATACAGCTACGGGAGCAATTTTGGGGTTAAGTGTCTTGCTCAACTTGACATGCGACTAGCAGAGCCGGAGCCGGAGATTGAACTGCCGACCCTCTGATTGAGAGACGGCCCTGTTATCCACTTAGCCACAGTCGCCCAAAAAATATGTAAACGTCTTGTCTTCCTCGTAGGTAAGCTGGTTAGATGGTTTGATGCAGGTTTAAACAGTAAGTAACATCACCTGGAGTTTATGAAAAAGTACAGGTAGAACAAAACAAGTTGAAAACAACAAATGATGTATAGCCTTTATTTGTGTTGATTTAAGGTCTGTGATATGGTTTGACTATAATGATGTATGGGTCTTTGGAGACCATTTGGTCATATTGATTCATTGGGAACTGGTCCTAATAAATTCGTTGCCCCCCTGCTTATTGGCGGGGACCAAATCCCTACTGTTAGAAAAAGTCTCCAGCGACGTACTGAGACTGAAATTCAGCCCGGGACTTTGAGATGGAGAGATCCAGACATTTTTTGGCTGTAATTTTAACACCATTTTATTTTCTGTTGTATGAAGAGAATCTAAAGAAACTTGACAATGTCTTGCCGATATCTGCCTCATTAGTTTGTATAAGCATGTCACCACTGCACTGAATCAAAGCAAGACCGGCCAGACAAGCCCAGGTGAGCTGGAACAATAGTCACAGTTACGTTCACTGTGAAAATGACTGGGCCAATCAGAACAAAAAAACGAGGATCAGTCCATATTGGGTGGGTCGTATCCCCCCTCAGTATGAAATGTATTGACTGGCCCAGCTCTGAAGTGTTGTTCTGTGCTGCGAGGGTCAGGCTGGCCCACGGCACGGCTGAGGACAATGTAGCAAAGACAGACATCAGGAAGGAAAAAATAAAGACTCTATGGCCACCGGCCGACTCGGCCTGGAATGATTTGGGCACTCAGGGGTCTTCATGAACTAATCGGGGCGCCTCTGTGCTCTCTCCCCCCCGTTAGAGCTGTTAGCACAGTTAGCTGTGAGAATCGTTTTGAATTAAGCACCTTTAGTGTTTGAAGGAGCTCTGTAAAGCTCCTGCTCACTGTCACATAACACATTCCTATCTGGTTATTTTAGACACATATTTTAGTATATCACAGTTTATATCAGTATCACGGTATATAGAATGACATGAAAAGGATTGTATCCATATTGCCCACTTTTGCCATTTGATTCAAATAATTTCAATCAATTATTCCTTTAAACAGATGTGATGGATGCTTGAATGAAACTCTAGTTTACGTATCAGATAGTAGAAACCATTGCGATTGTGTTTGTTTTATGTGTGTCTTCCAAATTCTCCATCAGCTCAGTCCTTTCCGTTACATCTGCTCTCCCTACCTCCATCTCTCCCTCCTCACTCGTCTGCTCGCTCCCTCCCTGCCATCAGATTCTCCCCGGCTACATTTCTTTATGCTAATGAGGCTAAGCCAGTGGTGCCAGTGTTGACGCTGCAGGATACATTCACAAACACTTAACCCTCCCAGGAGAAGCAAGGCGTTGTGCGTGCCCCTTCCCTTTCCCCTGGCCCCACCCATCATCAGAAAAGCGCATTTTAAATGTCAATTGGCATCAAGACAGGCAGGAGGCCACACACTGCTTTCGAAAATATGCCTCTGCAGAGTTCTCATGTTTTAAAGACAGGGCTTTAATCCTAGATTGCAAACACCCTCCTAAATCTGCAGGAATTCGGTGCGCACTCACATCTGCATGGAAAGGTTGCTTACGTTTCTGTATTTCTTTCATCTGCTGGATCAATTACTGGATTGATGGTGCTCGCAAACACTACAAAGCATTTGCAAAGCAGCAAAGTATTTGGACACCCAGACAATGTATGTGAACACCTCAGGTTTACACCCATCTGTGATAGCGAATCATGTCACTCTAAATGCATGTACTGGTGTATTAGCCTCCACTGCTTTGGTTTCAGGCCTTTCACCAGAGTTTGTAACACGGCTGCAGGGATGTGCTCCCATTCAGCCACAAGAACAGGAGCAGAGTCCAACACTCGCAGTCTGCATTCCAGTTCATCTCAGAGGTGTTGGTGGGGCTTAGGTCAGGGCTCTGTGCAGGCGAGTCAAGTCCTTTCTCACCAAAAATCACAAAGTGCACAAAGTCTACATACTACGTAATGAACTCAGGATTCATTATGGAAAAAATAGTTATTTCACCCAGTAGTTGCTTTGGGTTCTGATGAGTCATTAGATGGTCCATTCTTTACGTGGAGCTCTCCTCTCAAGCATAATTCCTCCCTCCCTCTCTTCCTCCCTTTCTGCTTCTAAGCTCTCACTTTCCTTCCCACCAGGCAAACACACCTAAGTCATCCTGACCCTGCCCAAATCTCAGCATGCCGCTCAGGGAAGCGGCTCTCCAGCCCTTTTTGCTTTATTTGTGCTTTTTTCAGCATTTAATTAGAAGCCATGGGGATGGGGGGATAGAGAGGGAAATAGTGAAAAAAAGAGAGATATAGGGGTGAAGTGAAATGAATGTGAGAGAAAAGGTGTAGATTAACATCCACCCCCATCCCCCCTGCACACACACACACACACCTCCATCCCAACTGGGCATTAGTGATGAGGAGATCAGAGACCTGAAGCTTTATCCCATCCTCCAGAGAGAGATGGAGAACGATGGAGAGAGAGGAGGGTTTATAAACACTCCTCTGCAGAACCTGCAGCTACACTGTTTAGCACTGTCAGGAAAAAAACACTCTGATTCATTGCAACTCTCACAGGAGTGGAAGTCTTGTTAACTATGGCAAGGGTCATCATTAAGAAACCACTCAAACGCAGCTTGTACTCTTTGTTTTTGGAAGCAGAGTGGCACAGACTCAAAATCTTAATAATAATGAAAATTCTAATTATTGTTTCCAGTGCCCACTATGTTTTAACCTGCAGATAATGCAAATCTAGAGAAGAGATGAGCCCAAATGGATAAACGGAGAGAGTTTAGATGAAAGCATGTAATTATTTCAGTTAGTTAACAATCTCAACTCAAGGTCCACTTGCTCACTTTTTCCTGGACATTTCAATTGTATCACATGGGCCTCATCAGCATGAGCAGCGTCCTCATTCTGAGCACCTCTAGGACATGTTGATGCCGACTTAAACATTCATCTTGACAGTTAATTGATGACCTTGGACCTTTGTGTAGTGATTTCCATGGCAAATGAGCAAACTCAATGTGCTGATGCGGCCCATGTGATACGGAACAGAAAACAATGGAGGTCACGAATGAGCTGTCAGCCTTGATTTGAATTAGGTGGAGCAGATGTTAAACTCAGGAGAGCTGCAGAACAGTAGATTTTGGAGACAACAGGTAAAGGTGAAGCCAAGATAACACTGAGGTAAGCATGTCTAATGGTAGATTAGTGTCTTTGGACCAGCTCTGTCTTGGTCTGACAGCAACACAGCCACCTGCTGCCTCATTTCTTTGAGTCTTATCAAGAAACAACCACTCCACCGTTCTGTATGAATTAACAGGAGAGGACCTCCCTGTACATGCCCGCTGTGCTGTGGGACGGGTCTGGCCAGGCAGAGCAAATTAGATGACAGCAAGGCGTCTTCATAACACTCTGCCACTATTACACTGGTAGACATTTCATCAACATTGGGTGGCCCTGTATACACAAGGGTGTTAATGCCGTTGCACTTACTGTAACTTTACAGCTGTTACAGCTGTTAACCCCCAAACACACACTCGTTGTCAAAACAACTGTGTGAACAATTCCATCTGCCTATAAGAAGAATGCCCCTACCCCTACCCCATTCTGCAGTCTGGACTTTCCTGGAAAGTAGCTGTGATTTTATGTTTTTTTGTTACCTCAGATTCTGTGCACAGTAGCAGTGGCATCTGGTGGAACATTTTCTAGCTAGGGCTGTGCCACATCCAATCAATTTCAGCAAACATCCCATTATGATTTAATGCAAAAAAGTTAAAACCTCTCTAACCCTAGCCCTATTTTTAGGCCTCTGCTCGAAAATGTCATACCCATACTAAAAAGAGTGTGTTTCTGCAACTACAAGGTCTATTTGAATAATGTTGATGTTATAATAAAGGTAACACTTGCGAGATTTATTCAGATGTGTAAATCTCAGTGTATATGTTACTGGTTAAGAGTAAATGAAGATGGCACACAGCTCAAATTGAAAAGTTTCAGGTTCACCTGAAAAAAAAGCAATTTTATTGTTTTTATTTCTTTCTAATGATGCAGTGGTAAGCCTAGAAACACTCCCAAATCATAGCACAACATGTCAACAGTCTCTGTGCAAAGTTTGACTTTTATAAAGTGAAGCAGAACAAAATTAGAAAGGTTTTAGTACAGAGAGGTCAGGCGAGGTCAACCAAATTGAAATTTTGGAACCAGCTGTTCCATTGTAATTTTATATACTATATAACTATATATTTCACTTGTTTTATCACTAATAGTGTTCAATCTATCCAAAACCAGCAGTTTGGCATCATTTTGAGAGCCTGACTCCTCTATGAGCCTGTTTCTGTCTGTCGTCCATGGGATTTTCTCTTCTGAACTTGACTTTAACGTTTATGGGGTTGGCCCCGCTTTGCTTTGGTCCAGCCAAAAGCAAGGACTGGACTGGGAAAAGGAAACAGCTGTTGTTAACGCTATTAGGAAGCTGTGAGTGGATTGTAGCTCTCTATGCAGGCAGGTGTGTAATTTTGTTCATTTTCTTTCAAGTAATAAACAAGTCACAGAGTACTGAGCATGGCTGCTTCTTAAGATCCTCTGAGCCAATAAGCTGCGTATGAATGCGTATTAAACACAGATGTCTGTGTTTTCATATTACAGTAATGAACGCAGGGCCATGCTTAGCATGAGCTAATGAGTGTAAACTCAGTTACTATGGAGACGGGTAGGAGGAGTGTGATATGTACGCGATTGTATGTGCTTAATGTAAATACAGTGCGTGTGTGTGGGCATGTGTGTATTGTACATTATATAAAATTCACACTATTTGCCTGTAGGAAGCTGTGTATGTGTGTGTGTAAGGGAGAGACTTTTTTGTGTGTGTGAGTGTGTGTTTGATAAAGCTTGCCAAGGTCTGTTTGCCCTGCTTTCCATATTTAATAAGATGTGACTGCCTCTAACAGATGATCTACATATTTCCCTGCGAACCAAATGCATTTTAAGGAGTTGGCAACCATAATTAACGCAGTCAATTTCCAAAACTCCAAATGTTGTTTTCTCTCCTTTTCCAATGTCTGCGCATGAATCAATACAGCAGCTAATTAAGGTTTATTTGTCTCTCTGCCAGGAGATTATGTATTCGGTAGGGGTGTAACAGTTCGGTTCAATACGATATGTGGTGCCACGGTTCGGTACGGCACAGTTCAATACAGCAAAAAAGTAGAAATGCCATCATAAAGTATGTTCTTTTTTTACTTTGAACAATGATGGATTCATTTGTGTACAGGAAGCTGCAGCAACTTCTGTTTTGTCTTTAACACGTGGGCTGCTGTTGTGCTTCTGTCAAAGAAGTCACACTTTTTGGAGGAGGCCAGAGATCCGCTGCACTGCCGTTGCTTTCTGAGATGCTAGATTAATGACATCGGCCTATTTGTGTCCTTACAGTCAGCTAGCTTTCTGTAGTCCGTGACAGCCGGTCGTCTGTTGTCGGAGGAACAGCGGGAGCTTCGGACATTTGATTCTCTGTTTGGGCTTTTGTTTTCTTTTACAAAGCAGGAATTATGGTCTGGAGAAACAGGCTCGTGAATGAGTAGTGTCACGGAGCTCAATAGCATTAAGTTCGTACAGCCTGGTTTTCCACTCCAGAGTAGGGTCTCATATCCGGCTATAAATATACCTTTTGCCCTGTTTGAATCAGTAGGGAACAGCTCAACGCTGCGGGGAGAGTTTGTAGCGTGTGTGCTGCTGTTGGGTTTCCTGGTAAGCTAGTTTAGCGTAGCGTGTAGAATGTTGTTCTGGTGGGAGTGTCGGACTGCACGTTGTCTGTTGCGTCGGTGGGTTGCCATGTTGAGCGCGGTGGCTCCACCGAGAACATTATATTTCACACAATTTAAGCTTCAGCATAAATGCAATAGTATTATTCAAACGTATTGTTCGGTCGGTACTGCGTACCGAATGGTTCAATATGTATTTATGTATGTATTTATCACTATCGTTTAGCAAATGACAAACTGATGGGAGACCTGACTACAACGGTCCCCTCATGTCGGTAGGAGGAGAGCTAGCTATCTATCAGCAGCCGGAGGATGTTCTGCAATGTTTTTGGCAAACAAGCTAAGAGCTAACAGTCCTAAAACAGCTAACAGAGCTAACAGCTAACAGACAGTTTCTGTTCAGAGTGTCACGGTTGGGTTTTGCTGTGTGTGTGTGTGTGTGTGTGTGTCTCCTGATCATGCTCATTGTCTCCACCTGTGCCAAATCACCTGCCCCTGGCTTTTCACTTTGCAAACCCCACTCATCACCCCTCACATACTTATACTCCCTTGCTTGCCCTGTTCCAGTGCCGGATTATCATTTGTTGTTTTTCCCTCCCCGTGGAGTCGTCTCATCTCCAGTGGTTACCCCTCGTGTTGACCCTCTGACTCCCACGGTTTGTGTCTTTGCCTTTTGTGACCAAGCCCTTTTTGTGACTTTGCTTTTTATTTTCAGTTTGGATTTTTCACGCTCCCGGTTGGAGTTCTTTTTGGTTTCAGCTTTTGACTGCTTAAATGCCTAGTAAAGAACATTGCATTTCACCTCACCTTGTGTCTAAGTCTGCGCCTGAGTCTCTGCTCCACTCCTAATACCACACGGTAAACCGTGAACCATCACACAGAGGATGCTTTAAAAGTGAAAAAACGCATCTGACACGCTTGCAGCCAAAACTGCTCATCGGGATCTAATCTAATGCTCATTGACATACACTGACACGCCGATGCCACAGCCTTTGGGAACAATTTGGGGTCCAGTATATTGCCAGAAGACCCTTGGGCATGTGTGACTAGGGACCGAACCGCTGATCTTCTCTATCAAGTACACTTTTCTAGCTGGAGGATGACGAGGGACGTGAGGGGAGGAGAGCGTGCTATTAGCACAACATGGTGAACAGGTTTAGAATATTCAGGGAAATGAAAGCATAAGCAGCAGAGGACACCGTGAACTAACCACCTCTACAAGCTTGTGCTTTATGCTGCACGGGAATAAAAGGCATATGTGTATGCATACAGTTCCTATTAACCTTAATTGGCATGTCTTCTCAGATATTTAGCCCAAATCCCAAGGGAACATGTATGTTCCACATTACTGTAATTCATACACTCTACCTTTAAATTGTACTATAGTAACAATGAAATTGGAAATGTTTTCTTTTTGCTACACACCATTTGTTATATATTCTTCATGTTGCTGTATCTTCTTAGTTTTTTGGGGACCAGAGCCACATAGAGTAGTAAGTAGGCAGGGTTGCAAGTTCACATTTTCAGGTCAGGTTCATGTTATGGCTATTGGATTTTCAGTTCAATTCCATTTATAGTTTGAAGCATCAAATCATAACTGAAGTTATCTCGAGACACTTTTTATATCGTGCATGTTTAGACTTTACTCTATATTCATTGTCCATTTTAGCTGTTTTGTTTCTTGTTATTTTCTGTCAGTTTGGAACGAATAATATCTCTAAACACATCAGCAACCCTGAGCCTCAGCAGCAGAGAGAAGATACCAGCTACAGGCATGCATTAGAGATATAATCACAACGCTTTGGCATGGCAGTCAGGAACGAAACACTGCACCATAGTTTCTGAATTCATCCAGAGTTTTACAAAGAACAATCTGTTGAGCTTGCCATTAGATGTGGCAACCCTGACCCCTAAATAATTACGTTCCCATACAACTAAACTACATTCTCAGTTACATTTCAAGGGAAAGACATTTCAATCAGGAGAGACTTGTTTTATAATTTAACAATGATTTATTATACATGCATCAAATATGAAAAGTGCAAAGTCTTTGGCGATTGGACTCCATCCTGAAGTACTATCACCGAGGGTAGGGATACTGAGGTCCAATAGGCCTACTCCCCCCTGGAGTCCAGACACTGGTGGTGGTGAAAGGATTTGCTGCAATCTGATAAAGAATCAGGAGCATGGCTGTGATGCTGACTGGAGGTGACTGGGGTGGAGGTGGGTCGCATCTGCTTAAAGCTGAAATGACAACTGACAGCAGCAGAGAGGAGAACACTATTTAAAGTTTGACAGCAACGATATGATTGGTTTAAGGAAACTGTGTGCATAATCTGGTTGGTTAGTTAAAAGTGCACGCCCCCAATCAGCTGATAGAGTAATTACAAGGAGAGGAGAGACTGAGATTATGAGTGAGTGTCTTCCTGACTAAATTTGCGCTTGAGCTTCATTTTCTACAGGATTACAGTCCCAGTTTAAAATGTTAATGTTGTGAATTGAAGCAAAACCAAACAGAAAAACAACAAAACCACTTTGTTAGGTTTAGTCAAACATCATGGGTTGGGTTAAAATCTGTATTTTGTAACATTTAAATTACTCATGTAAATTAAATTGTGTGAGCATTGACTTTTGGTTTCACACAGGACACAAACATCCATCTCCTGGGTGAAAGACCTGTGTTTGTTTGACACATCCATCTACCTCAATCTCATTCCTCATGCAGACTTCTACGAACTATTGTTAGAAAATAATTTGTGATATGTCGAAAACTAATTTTATCAGGAAAACAGGCTGGATGTGGAAGTTTGAAGTGTCTTTTCTCTTTTTATGTGGCATTACATAGCCACAACATCCACAGAGAGAAGAAGTTAAGTCAGATGGGTCAACAGAAAACCTCTGCATGTTCAAAGAGAAGCATATTGATTTCGGAATAAATCCCTAACATCTGGTAAATGTGTGCAATTCTTTATGGAGTAGAACTAAATGACAGGGCGTTAAAAGAAAACTGGAGAACTGCTAGTAAGCTGTCTTGTGGAATGGTAATTTCTCTGAGAAAGAACAGAGCCATTTAAAGTGAGCCATAGACAAGAGAACATGAAATCAATCCATCATGCTCTCATCAGCACAGTGACAGCAGCAAGAGGGATTTGAGAGGATCCCTTGATAGGGGTTAGAGGAGGCTGAAAGGATGCGCTGACATCTGGGCAGACTTTTATCTCGACCTCCTCCCTACTCCTCTCCTTCCTCTCTGTCAGGTGTCAGCATTCAGCTGTCACTCAGTCAACAAGAGTCTGGTGCATCACACCCCTCCAGGAATTACTCTGTTTCTTTATCACCCCCACTGTATTTCTGTCTTCCACTCAGGAATTCTTGTCTCACACTCTTCTATATCTTCCAGTTGAACGTCATGCAATGCCGTCTCAAATCTCTCCTGATAGCATGTCAGCAAAAGTAGTTGCATCAAATGAGTAACAAACACACTGGGCCAGGTGTTGAAGAACAAGGTCAATCCGAACACCTTACTTTGTCCACTAGCCAGCATAAGTACAAGGAGTGCTGAAAGAATATGCAAATATGGCGTCGAACTTTATGAGACCGAAAATGTTAACGGGGCTAGCACAGAAGGAATTGTTGTGATCACAATCTCAACATTTGAATTTAGTGATTGCACAAGATCTCTAGATGCATAACAACTAGTAAAACACAGACTACCAGATATACTACCATAGGTACTCTAAACACACAATTTAAAAAAATAATAGCACGCACACATTAAAAATATGAAGGAGCAAAATAAAAAATGTTTGTGCACAAATATTTTAGTTGATACACTCTGGGCTTTGTAACTATTGAGATTTTAAATTGTATGTATTTGCTTAGTATTACAATTCCATATTGTTGGGGAACAAGCCCCCAAAATCTAGTTCCCATAATATAATTTGATAGCCTCTCTTTGTAAGACTTTTAATACATGAGAAAAAGAGAACTTATTTTAACTAAAGCCTTGATCTTTCCCTAAACTTAACCTGGTAGTAAACTTAACGAGTTTAAAACTGCGACAGTCAACTTTAATACGTAAATATTCGACGTCGGTTTTGGGAGTCATCGGCAAACAACCTATTCTGTCATTTGGGCGTGAGGACGAGTTTTCTCAGACGTGATGAAGCTCCCTGTAGTTATTAGAAATGAAGGCAGCGATTGTTAATCTGCTCTCTACACATACCCCAATTCCAAACATATTTGCGTGGAGTTGTGTGGCCCACTTATCAAAGTCATACATTATTCTGCACATCCCAGACAATTTCACAAAAGCAAAGTGTAGGAAACAAAAGGAAGGAAGACGTACTGATATGCTCTCACTCTAATACAGTCTGTGAAGAATTACTGTAACTTCATCCTCAGACGTGTGTCAGGCTGGATGGCTGGGTCAACAAAGTGGATGACTTTGTATCTAGAGGCAGCTATATTATGTACAATGTTTTTGTCATTTTGTTTTTTTTCCCATTTAGCCATATTATATTCATGTTAGTATTATTAGCTGGCTGTGTACATTACTACTTACTTCTATGTGTGTTCTTATGTCCTTCAGCTAGTTTCTTTCAAAGGCGTACTGTTTGTCGATGATCATGTATTTTTAGCGTTGTCATTATTCTGTCCACCTCTTGTAGTTGGCAGAGAGACGCAGGAGGACAGAAAGAAGTCGTAGGGAAGTGAGTCACAAGATAAACAGGCTCAAATAGAAAAGAGCCGGTTAGCTGCCGTTCCTCTGAACAAACAGCTGAGCTGAAACGAAGCTGCCTCTGATCGTCTCAACTCTGTCAATCAGATATCCCTCTGCGGTGTTTATGCAAACAAAGGCGTTGCGCGCAGCGCACGGCGTGGTGTAATGAAATAACGTCTAGAAGAGTGGCACTGTGCATGATTAGCCTAATGGATCCTACTCACAGCCGTCTTGCTCATTTGCTTGTTTCAATATGAAGGGATTATCACTTATTACATGATAAGCACGATGATCGCTTCGAAACAACATCACCCAACCAACTGCTATCATTGGCTCTACAGCCATGAGCATTAACTGATGTTTTCGTGTGTGTGAACACACTGATAATCCGGCTATTTTGGTATCAGACCTGTGTTCAATGGACCCATCTTGCCCTTAGTAACTTAATGTATCTTTGGTGAATCAGACACCTATCCGATCTAAAAAAAGCTGAGTGTAAATGAGCTCACAGAGCATTCAAGAGTATTGGATTGCTCAAACCACCTTAATATGTTACTTTTGTACCACATTTAATACCAAGTATAATCCCGTCTGCAATGCTCTTGGAGTGAACATGGAGGCACTGTAGTTACATTCACAACTAAATGAACACTCACTCACCAGTGTATTAAGAATACCTGCTGAATCCAATACAACGACTACCTTTTTAAATATATAATGTTTGGCTGTAGCAAATTTCCCTGTCACATCTATAGTCAGTTATAGACTGTTCACTGCACTCCTGTCGAGTACTGAAGGAGCTGCTGCAGCACTGCGGTACTGTAGTTTGTGCTGTGGACCGGCCTTCAGCAGGCACACCAGAAAGAACCCTGGAAAGTCCATGTAAACACATGGCTTTATTTCTACAAAGCTGATAGTATGGCGTTATTCAAAGGCCCGGTGGACCCACAACAGTGTTACAATTACTCTGGCTGATTATGGAGATGGACTTATTGTGGGAATATCGCAGTATCACCAAACTGAATGTACTAATTGTAATATTCTGTTTCTACTGACATGTAAGTGTCTAAGTAAAACGAATGATACCAGTTTGTCTCATAGGGCGCGGTGTGCGTCCATCTTTATTCTTTACGTATCTTACACTCACTGGCGCACAGCGCCGACGTCATCACAACATGACGGTTACCTGAACCGGAAGTATCCAAGATACTACATCCCCCTTCTTTTGAAACAAAACATGGCTATAGCTACCAAATGAAATAGTAAACATTATGCATTTAAATATTTCAGAAAAACTGCATATAGGCAGCTACGTATACGAAATCTGCAAGAACACTGTTACTGAAGGAAATATGAAAACAATTTTCTCATCAACAGTTCATGTCTAAACGGCATTTCAACTGTTTCAAACTTCAACACTTTATTTTCATGAACATATCCTTCAGCTCTTTTCCTGTTGGGAATCACAAGTCTAATATGTCTCTAGACTTCACTATGCAGCCTGATCTGGTGGTAGTACAGTCTGGTGGCTGTTAGGACCTGTATGACCTGCAGGGTCCTGCTGTACTGTTTGAGACTCAGTGTCCTCAGGTTCCACCTGGTGGTTGTTTGGTGGAAATACCTGGCTTGTACCACTTTCACACGTCTGCAGGAGGTGACGCCGGTTACGCCTGAGCATGTGACCTCCATCAGTACGAATGTTGTAGGACCTCTGGGTACCTGCTGGCTCGACTACTGTTGCGGGTTCCCATGTCCCTGTTGGAAGCTGGAAACGGACCATAGCTCCTTCTGGTAGTGCCGGTAGTGTCCTAGCATTCCTGTCGTAGTATTGTTTTTGTCTCTGTTGGCACAGTTGCCTTTTGCTGTGAACTGCGCTGCGACAGACAAGTTCAGGTTGCAGTTGTTTTTCTCTGATTGGCAGGATTGATCGCAGACGCCTGCTCATTAGCAGCTGCGCTGGTGACTTCAGTCCATCAACTGGTGTGTTCCTGTATTCCAGTAAACTGAGGTACGAGTCTGTCCGCTGTGCATGTGCTTTGTCCATGAGGGCTTTGACAGTCTGAACAGTCTTTTCAGCCAAACCGTTACTCTGCGGGTACAGCGGGCTGCTCGTGATATGCTCAAAGTCCCATGTGTGAGCAAAACCTCTGAACTCTTGTGAACTGTAACAGGGTCCATTGTCACTGATTACTGTCTGGGGTATTCCAAATCTGGCGAACATGGATTTCAGCTTTTGGATGACAGTTGCGGATGTGAGGTTGATGATTTTTTCTACCTCAAAGTACCTGCTATAATAGTCAACGACAACTATATAGTCAGTACTGTGCCAGGTGAACAAGTCTGTGGCTATCGTTTGCCAAGGTCGTTTCGGGATAGGATGCGAGAGCATCGGTTCTTTTGTATTGGAGCTGCGTCCAG
Organism: Anarrhichthys ocellatus; assembly: GCF_004355925.1. Classification (NCBI taxonomy): domain Eukaryota; kingdom Metazoa; phylum Chordata; class Actinopteri; order Perciformes; family Anarhichadidae; genus Anarrhichthys; species Anarrhichthys ocellatus. Next base: position 1,574,926 of record NW_022280106.1, on the reverse strand, counting down.
GCAGATGCTACAAGATCCTACTAGTGCCTCTATCTGTTTGCACATTCCGGGCTAGAACAGTACATCTCTTGCACGCTGCTTACACTTTTCCATCCCTAAGTGTCCAGTGTGTATGTGTGAGAGCATTTCAGCTCTGAGTGAGTGTGGCACAATGATTTTTTCACCTTTGAGCAGGATCCCGTTTGTCTCCGATATCTCGTCCCGATGATTCCAATACTCAGCGACAGCAGGCGGACATCTTTTGTTCGACTCAGGCCATCCTGCTTGGATAACTTGTCTCAACATTGAGAGTTGCTCATCTTGTGCTGTGGCGGCTTTGATTTCTGCCATTTTGCGATCACTCACCGGTGCACTGCTGATCACTGTGTGGATTTCTAAATCCATGCCTTCACTCAAAGAGTTATCAGTACACTCAATTGGCTTTCTGGACAGCGTGTCTGCGACCGGGATTTGTTTTCCAGGCTTGTGTGTAATGGTAATGTCGTACCTTTGTAGTTGCAGTATCATGCGTTGTAGGCGTGGCGGTGCGGCTGCCAAGGGTTTCCGCATGATTGACTCCAGCGGTTTGTGGTCTGACTCGACGATCACCTGTCGTCCGTACAGATATTGATGAAAACGTCTGCATCCAAAGAGCACTGCGTACAGCTCCTTTTCGATTTGAGCGTAATTTTCTTCAGTCTCATTTAGTGTCTTGGATGCGTATGCGACTGGTTTCTCTCCCTGGAGCAAGACTGCTCCTAAGCCGCATTTTGATGCATCGACTTGTAGTTTCACATCTTTGGTGTGGTCAAAGTATGTGAGCACTGGGCCGGGCTCCTGTATTAGCAGGTCTTTCATTTGCTGGAATGCAACGTCTTGATTTGAGTCCCACGTGAATTCACTGTTCTCTTTCAGCAGTTGTCTGAGCGGGGTAATTGTCTCTGAAAATCTGGGTGCAAACTTGGAGAGGTAGGTGACCATTCCCAGTATGGTCTCCAGCTCTGCTTTGTTGCGTGGGGGAGCCATTTCTTTAATTGCCTTGACCTTGTTAGGGTCGGGCTTGATGCCTTCTCGTGTCAGTTTATGTCCAAAATAGCTCACATCAGAGATGCAGATGATGCTTTTGTCTTTGTTTAGCTTTATTCCTCTCTCTCTGGTTCTCTCCAGCATGGCGCGCAGGTTGGCATCGTGCTCCTCTTTGGTGCGGCCATACACCAAAATGTCATCTACGATGGCTGCGACACCCTGAAGCCCCTCGTAGGCCTCATCAACTCTCCTCTGAAACTCATCCTGTGCAGAAATGATTCCGAAAGGGAGCCTGTTGAACCGATATCTGCCGTAGATGGTGTTGAACGTGGTCAGCATGGATGATTCGTGGCTGAGTTTTATCGTCCAATATCCAGATCTAGCGTCCAGTACACTGAAGTACTGTGCTCCGGCTAGTCTTGGTGTGACATCATCTAGAGTGGGAAGTGGATAGTGGGGTCTCTGGATAGCTTTGTTTAGGGGGCGGGGATCTAAACACACCCTAAGTTTTCCTGTTTTCGGCTTTTCCACTGCCACTAGTGCATTCACCCACTCAGTCGGCTCTGTTACCTTTTGGATTATATCCATTTTTTCCATTTCGTCAAGCTCATCCTTGAGTCGGTTGCGCAGGGCATATGGGATGCGGCGAGGTGGGCACACCACCGGTATTGCTGAGGGTTTAAGGCGAAAGGTGCATTCTCCAGGGAATAGTCCAATGCCTTTAAATACGTCAGCAAACTCTTCTGTGATGCTGGTGTGTGTTTTTGGCTGTGCATCAACCATGTGCACTAGCTTGACCAAGTTTAGGTCTAAACATGCACGTAGGCCCAAAACAGGAGGAGCATTTTCTGCATAGACTATGTCAAAATCTAGCATGGCTGTTTTCTGCCTGTATCTGCATGCTAACTTGCAAGCTCCTTTTACCTCAAGTCTCTGTCCACCATATCCAGAGATGTTGCTGTCTGATGGACCTAATGCAATACTCCCTAATATTTTGTGAAATATTTTTACTGGTATCACATTAGCCTGGGCACCTGTATCTATCTTGAGCGTTAGCTTGTGCTTCACTTTTCCTATTTCTACCTCTGCGAATGCCTGTACCCTTGTCGTATTTTCATGCTTTTTTATAATAGTGTCAATGTACAGATCCACTGGTGCCTGTTCCGTGCTTTCTGAAACAGCATGGACTTTCTTGGGCTTGTATTTTACTGGCTGATACTGTGTTTTTGTCCTACACATATTAGCAAAGTGGTTGGGCTTTTTGCACTTGTTACACTGACGTCCTTTTGCGGGGCATTCTTCCGTGCGACCGTGTTCTCTTCAGCATTTTCCACACTCTTTGCTGCGGGTGGCACTGCTGCTATCGTTCCCGCCAGTTAATTTTCGTCCGTGATATCTTTGTTCGGAACTGAACAGCCTTCTGCTAACTGCATGAACAGACTGGCTAGCTGTATTAGCGGCGGGGCAACCCATAGTCTTTAGCTGCTGTTGTGATAGCTCGTGTGAGCGTGCAATGTCAATCGCTTTCTCGAGCGTTAGATCCGGACCGTGAAAGAGTAGTTTTTCCCAGACTCTTGGAGAGTTTATACCGAAAACGATCCTGTCTCTAATCATCTCATCACCGTTAGGGTAGTTGCAGTATTTTACTAGCAGCTTTAGCTCAGTCACAAACTGGTCGAAACTTTCACAATCCTTCTGTATCTTTTCGTTAAATTTATACCGCGCGAAAATGGGGTTAGCTTTGGGCGTTACATATGCTTCAAACTTCGCATAGTACGTTTGGAGTACCTTTCTCTCATCTGCCGTGAGGGTCCATGTATTATATACATCTCTGCCTTTTTCACCGATCCACAGGAGTAGATAGCTGCACTTTTCTCCCTCCTCTTTAGCGCTTAGCGGGCCGGAGAACATTAGCTCCACATGCTGGCGAAACTTTCTCCATGCTTCGGGCAGGTTAGATGAATCCCAATCCATCCGTGGTGTGGGGACGCCTGTGTTCTCCATCTTCCGTCGTCAGGTCGAAGTGAGAACCAAGCTATTCTGACACCATGTAATATTCTGTTTCTACTGACATGTAAGTGTCTAAGTAAAACGAATGATACCAGTTTGTCTCATAGGGCGCGGTGTGCGTCCATCTTTATTCTTTACGTATCTTACACTCACTGGCGCACAGCGCCGACGTCATCATAACATGACGGTTACCTGAACCGGAAGTATCCAAGATACTACACTAATAAGAATAATAAACGGGTACTGCAAGTTGCCCCTCCCCCAATAAAGCTAACAGAGAGAGTGAGAGAGCAACCTCATCTCATGTGAAGGTGTATAAACTGTACGACAATTTACAACAAGGACATTCCGCGTGACACGATAACACATTTTAGGCTTTTCCTGTGTCATCTTATGCCACATCATTACCATGAATCAGTGAGGTTTAAACCACTTAGTTCGGTTTAGTATAAATGTCATGGTTGGGCTTAAAATAAGGACATAAACTAGGTAACATAATTACTGAAAACACATCACATATGTCACTAACCTAACTTCAAAATAACTTGAAGTTAAAAATAACAACACGGACACCAGTCCCGAACACCGACCTCTTGGTCCTGTGTTTGTTTACTGTTGTCATTTATATGCCATTAGGTAAGACCAAGCTGAAGTGAGAGATACCCACTCAGCATCGTCTGTATGTGCTCAAACAGTAATGAAAGGGCCTCTCTTCAAAGCTCTGTTCATACGTACACAGACAGCAGTGGACTTGCGGGGGACAGGCACATAAACCACACACACACATTTTCCACATATGTGCAAGATGGCAACAAGAGCTCCTTTGTTTATTGTGGTTGGCTGACGAATAAGAACATGTAAAAAAAGAATAAAATGGTGTGTGGGACTACTTAAAGAGAATAGAACCAAGGATGAGGAATACAACACATGGAGTTTGCTTTTCTAGCGCAAACCCAGTCAGTGCGTTGTGGTAAATTCAATTCGGACTGACCTTCATGGACATGTCTATTTGATGAAATTGATGTCATGCAGATGCTATACAGCTATCACTTATCTTTTAACATATCGAGTGGAAACACTTTTTGTTCTGAACAGTGCCTTTATGTTGAAATGCAGGCAAGACATCTTGGCGGCATGGCATTCCCAGAGAATGAGACACTTGGTGTTTCTTATGCATGATTCCTATTGTGGACCTTTCCGTTGTCATCCGAGAAGCAGAGACATGTCAAGATTATGTTTCCACACAAAGGTGGACAAAATAATGGTCTGTGCGACCACCTCTCCATGTATATCCAACGATGCAATCAAATTTAACACCAGCAGAAGTTACAGGCTCAGAGATGACCCAGCCATTTTCTGAAATTCCAAAACATTTTGCACAAAGTAGACAAACTGTTCTCAATGGATTGCATCAATTTCAAACCTACTAAAAGCTACTAAAAAGGCTTGTACAAGCAAATGATTTCATTTAGAATATCCTTATCTCAAAGCTGCACTAATCTAGTATGTTTATATTGACCGTGGATCAAATGATGAAAGGGTGTTGTTTGTAGAGCTTGTGACCAGCTCTGCAGTTCCCCTCAGCTCCACAGTGTTTTGGCTTCCTCTGAATCAAATCTTTCTTTCTTTTTTTCAACCCACAAACTCTCGTCTTCGAGCCACCTCCAATGCTTCTTATCAACATTGTTTGGCAGCCGCTGCTGTTTTCATTGAAAAAGCTCTGATGCTCTGACTGCACAACCAACATCACGATGGTTGTTCTACAGTTCTGAAGTGCGGTATAATCATAATGTATTGTCCTCAATAACATAAAATTGTAATATCTTCACGATGCAAATTGTGCCTTGGAATTATTATATTTCTGTTGATACCATTGTGTTGTATTCTCATTGTGATGTTGTTGCAGTGGTATTGTTGTAGCACGCTGTTCTGGAATTCTAATTCTGTTGTGATGGAGCACCATAATGCTGTCGTTGCAGTTGCGTTGCTGTGGTGATAGTGTATGATAATTGTGGCGTTGCCGTGGCTTCGGGGGCTCGAGAAGCTTTGAAGCGCTGGGCTGCGGGCCTGCTGAGATTAGAAGGTGGCAATGCCGTGCTTGGCTCCATTATTCATTGGCTGGTGTGCATTTTGTTTTGGAGCGAAACACGTATTGACATCAAAGGCAAAATGGGAAGATGGGGGAGGAAAACAGCCCACTGTCTTAGGAAAAAAATAAAAAAAAGCATGTTGCATTTATGTATTTCATTATCTGGCCCAGGAGCAGAGGAGAGGAGGGAGCAGGAGGGAGCAGGAGGAGAGAGATAGAGAGAAGGATGGAGAGGACTAGGACTGATTGTGTTATCACAGTGTTTACATTAAACACCCAAAGAATGAAAGGCCCTGGATGGATTACAGCCACAAGAGAGAGGGTGTGTTTGTGTGTGCTTTTGTGTAAGCATATGTGTTACAGTGACCTGCTCACTTTTTACATGAATCCACATCCCTGCCTCCACCTGGCTCGTGTCAGATCACATCTCCAGACCCACATACACATCTTAACCAGGTGCCTCAATGCACCCGCTATATGGCAGTCCAACCATTGCTTTTGCGAATGACATTGGTCAGCCAACAGCAGGTACCAGAACTTACATATCGGCCAATAACAAGTAGCCTACCAAGCCGATATCAGTCCGTTAAAAAGTACAAAAGTTAAATAGGTCATAATGCCCTCTCTAAAATCTATTTTATATTGCTGTGAAAACATCTTTTAAACAATTAAATTTATTCAAGTTGCTCACCAAAAACTGACAAGACAAAATGTGAAGACATGATCACATCATGATAACGTTGCTATTTACCTTTTACTCAATACAAAATTGTACTGAATGGAGCTTGAACGCATCAACATGTTAAAATCAATGGAACCTCAGTTAACAGTAGCTGTTAGCACCGTTATTTAGCCAAAGAGGACCGTTCTCCCCACCGCCTGCTAACAGCTAACAGCTAATGTTAACTAGCTCTCCTCCTGCCGATTTCAACATTGACGCAATGTTCATATTGAAGCATTATCAATGAAAAAAATAGTGTTTAACCACAGGTGTGGAGTATTAGTTTGTACTGCAGTGCCGAACAGGCAGTATGTATGGATCGGGTAGCAAGTGACACGTGTTGCTGTTGTTCCTGTGTAACGTAAAAGAGCTGATAAATGATAAGATAACGTGAGAGCGGATTTGTCCACATCCTCAGAATATCAGATTTCTGATACTGGTATCACAACAACTCTACTCGTGAATATACAAATAAATGCAATGATGAATCAATGAATGATCACAGCATTGGGCAATTTATGAATAAACAGTGAATTACATCTTAGTGAGATGGATTAACATATGGGAACAAAGAAGACGCCCAACTGGATGAGACCTTTAATGTTAATCAGTTAATGTGACTCATTGCATTGTCCAGCAGCTGAGAGACTGGGGAGGGATGATCAACACTGGTTCTCGTGTGGACCACTCCACATAGTTTCACAGCTTTTCATAGTCTTAGAACACAGACGTTACACAAACTGGAGCGGGTTTCTTTCAGACTGGAAACAGCAGTTCAGGAGCGTTAGCATGGTTTATTTGATCCAACTGAGTTCTGGGCGAACAGGACAACACCTAGCTGGGCTCAAGTATCAAGAAGGCAGTAAAGTAAAAAGAAGCAGAAGGCAAAGTCATAATCTACATTCCACTTTTCATTACATGATCAGTTTCTTTTTTTTGTCCCGTGTCCAAGACTAGCCCCTTGATGAGTAAAGCAGGCCAGCACCATTTGGGGATGGAGTCTTTTAATGTGGTTTGCCCTGACAGTAGTGACAACATGCTTTTTCCACATTCCAGCAGTAGTCTAGCATGCTGCTATAGTACCAAGTTACATCACAGTTGGGTGTGGTCAAAGGTATAACAGACGGAAACGCCGCTGCTCTTGCTGTATGGACCCATTTTGGGTTCATGCGCCACTGAGCAACTTTCAAATAACTGCCTCCAACACTGCATCCAGTTCTCTTTATACGTCACCACCTCCTGAAGTGAGCTGAACTGATCTGATACAATAAGGACACACAGCCTTGCTTTAAACGGAGAGAATAATCTGAACTTTACATTAAAAGTGTTGCATTATTCTTTAATTAACACTGAATAATATCTATTTGCCTTCATGTTCGTACGGAGCTCGTTTAAAATTCAAGCACCATTAAATGATAACACAGGAGGAGGCCAGGGAGGTGGAGGGAGTTACATTTCTGAAAGCAGGCAGTGGTGGAGCAGCATGGATGCAGCGTAAAGCTGTCATAATCAATGTTTTCATGTTAACAAGTGATTAAATTACTTTGTGTAATGTAAAAGGGATCACTTATAGTGTTGAATCCACAGTGAATTACCACCAACACTGCAGATCTCTTCAGCTCTAAGGAGTTATTTGGTGTCCAAAGGTGAATGTTCCGGTTTGTTCTCCCGGCCCGTCACTCACAGATGTGTACATCAACTGTTTCATGTGTATGTCAACCTCCTTGTTTGGTGCGTGGGTTGGCGTACATGCACCAACATGTATCGTTGACTCATCATCAAGTGTGTGTATGTGGCTGCTGGTCAGACATTTTCCAGTGAGGAGTCAGTCAGTCATTGTGAGCTCATCAAGTCGTCCTTCTCCCCCTCTGCCCATGTTGTAATCATCAGAGGCAAACATTGGGAGCCCTTCAATCACGCTGCTCTCTCCCCTTCTCTCCTCCATTGTTCTTCTCCTCCCCCCACTGTTAGGCGGTGTTGAATGGGTTATTACCAGTATCTCTCCACCCTCTCCAGGGTCATTAATACATGTCAGCTCTGTACACACCAACTCCTCACTTCATTTATCCCAGCACGCCTTTCAATTTAATCAAAACTGCAGCAGCAGGACACACACACACACACACACACACACACACACACACACACACACACATTTAGTGTGATTAGTTCTAAAGACTGGATGGCTACTTCTTTACTCGTGTTGTGTGAACAAAAAAAATTCTGTGAAAATGTTATTTAGCCATCTTTACACACAATGATTAATAGAGGTTATTTTCCATCAGCACTTGAACACATGCAGCACATTTTACCATCAAGGCAGATGGATTCCTCCATTTCCCTTCTCTGACTACAAATCCACACTTAAAGCAAGGGAGGGTTATTTATTTCACATTTCTTTGTTTATTTGTCTAAAATGTCTTTATATCCTGATAGCAACCAGTAAATAAAAGGCTCTGAAAATCCTGGTTGTGCTGTCACTGTTCACTCATTGCTCATCACCAGAGTCTTCCACAAGCTGCTACCCAAACAGTTGTGAGAGCTAACAACAGCCATGTTCGTTGTTTATTCATAATGATCATTTTGGGGGAGTAGCTTTGCAGGGAGGCCTGAAAGGACGGGCTGTCAGTGTTGATGACTTGGAGACTTTCTCCCTTGATTTTGCAACATTTGGAGCTAATGCTCCAAGCTACTTTTATTGGAAAAGAGTTAGCATCACTGGGCTTTTGGGGCGACTGTGGCTCACTGGGATAAGAGGGTTGTCTGGTAACCACAGGGTCAACGGTTTGATCCTCGATTGGGACGTGTCATGTGTTGTAGTGTCCCTGAGCAAGACACTGAACCCCCGGGCGCCTATCATTGGCAGCCCACTGCTCCCTATATACAGGGATGGGTCAAATGCAGAAGGCAAATTTCGTGTATATGTATATGACAATAAAAATGGTTTCTTTCTTTTGGTTTGATAATTTTTTTAATCCAGCATACTCTTGCTAGTTTCTCCAATGTTAACTACCCAAGCTTGTGACATTCACAAAATAACTGGCCATCTTTTGCCGCCGCTAAACCAGCACCAAGAAGATAAAAATAAACCGTGTGATTCTCAAAGAGGGAAAAGCACCGCTGTGCTGCCAAGCAAAATGTGTCTCAGTGCTCCTGGACTGGAGGAGGACTGGAGGAAACTGGCTTGAGCAGTGAAGATTGGATGGACTTTTAAAGAGGATGGGAGTTTACTGTAAACTGGACTGCAGAGGGATTAATGATCTTGTCCACTTCGAAGGGTCCGACGAAACGGGGTGCCAACTTGCGGGATTCCACCAAAAGGGGTAAATCCCGTGATGAAAGCCATACCCTTTGGCCAGGACAATAAGTGGGTGCAGGGGTTCGGTGGCGGTCAGCGAGGCGCTTGTTCCGGGCGGACGAACGTTGGAGCGCTGACTGGACCTCCCTCTATATCTGTCGGCACCTACGAAGGTTGGCTTGGACCGATGGCACCGCCACCTCCTTCTGTTGGACCGGAAACAGGGGCGGTTGGTACCCAAAGGAGGCCATGAAGGGGGACATACCTATGGGGGTGCTAGTTAGGGAATTATGGGCATACTCAATCCATGGCAAGTGTGGCCACCAGGAGGACGGGTGGCGAGCAGTGACACAACGCAAGGCCGATTCTAGATCTTGATTAGCCCGCTCCGTCTGGCCGTGTGTCTGAGGATGGTATCCAGAGGAGAGACTGGCGGTGGCACACAGAGCCCGACAAAAGGCTTTCCAGACCTCAGACGAGAACTGCAGCCCTCGGTCAGACACAATGTCCTGGGGGATGCCGTGAAGTCGGAAGAGGTGGAGAACCAGGAGATTAGCAGTTTCCGTAGCCGAAGGCAATCTGGGGAGGGGAATGAAATGCACCGCCTTGGAAAAACGATCCACAACGGTTAATATGGTGGCGCTTCCTTCAGACGGGGGCAGGCCAGTGACAAAATCCACTGCTATATGGGACCAGGGACAGCGGGGGATGGGCAAAGGCCGCAACTGACCAGCTGGGGTTGATCCCACACACACACACACACACAAAAAACAGAGGGGAGACACAAAGAAAAGGGCTGGAGTCACAGCGGAGCCGCGACATGTCTGCTCAAACTCACTTCTTTTAGGATGCTTTCCCAAATCTCTGACTTTTTCCTGTCCTCTCTAAGGTCATGTTCAGTCAAGTGCATTTACGTAGCATGGAGCAACTTCTTGTAATAGTTTAACAAGTAAGAGTGAAGCTTTCTGCTCGCTGCTTTTGCATTGCCGAGCACCTCACTTTTTCCTGCTCAATGCTCCATACATTCTTTGAAAAAACGTCATTGCGTTGTTCGTCATTGTCCAATCAGATGAATTGTGAGGACAGGCGATTGAGTGGTTGCCTAGTAACAAAAGAAGTCGCAGCAAGATGCTCTTTTTTTTAAAAATGTAGGCTTGAACAAAAAAGACGTGTGGTGCGGCTCCTGTTTTGCAAACTGCAAAAAATGTTCCGTCTGATCAGGGCCTTAATTGCCTCACAGAGGTGTGGATAGAACCCTCTGACAAAACCCATGGCTCATCGCTGACCCTCACAGTCCACGCATCGGCAAAACTTTATACTTTGGCACATAGATGATTGCAATCAGAAAAAAAGGCCAAATTGCACTAAGCTGCAAAAGTTTATGGCCGTGTTTGTGCTGAAATATAGCTGGGGCAATATCTTTTGTGAATCGAAGCCCAAATTCTGCTCTTTGTCTCTGTCTGGTGGTTTTATTTTGAAAGTAGAAGGAAGAGCCTTACAGGATGACTCCTCACTTCCAGGTGACACTCTGCTGTTGAGGTTTGCCCTTTGGGGAATCAGACTGTCCAAAGTAAGGGAGAACAGCTTCGTTCATTACGAGCATAAGAATCTGTATTGCTGGCTCAACTATAGTTCCATTCTTTAATTCTCAAACCCATTCACAATTGTATTCTCCATTGCACACAAATCTATAGTAAGTAGTATTTATTACATGACTTTTGCAGGGATTACCTCAGCTCTCTATATTTTAGATTATTGTTGCCAAAAACGACTACACTTGCTGCTACTTTTCTAAAATCCTGTTCTGAAATAATGTGTTTGTGTTTTGCGATGTACAAATGCACAAAACGTAAGTCAGATGTAAAAAAAGCAACAAATTAAGTTCCTGTGTTGCAGCTGAAAGAACAAGACTAAAATAGTGTCACACATGCCAAGAATACATCTGCAACACATTCATTTAACAAAATAAACTCAATGCAATTACGTTTCAGATTTACTTGTGCCATAGATGAAGCAGTGATATCATAAATCAATCACTAAATGAATTTACATGTTCACTTAGTTGGTGATTTCTTGCCAGCTGTCTTTTCTGCATTTGTCAGTTTAAACTGGGTTACTTTCAGACTAAATTACATGTTTATCTTCTTCGTATTTGTGTAATATTACTCTTTGCTCTTCATTTCTTAAATATGCCGCTCTGCTGACAGCCGACTTGTCAACGTTTGTGATTAGATAGATGCTGCAAACAGTTCCCCTTTATGTGAATGCCTCACAGCCAGATTGAGAAACCCTGGGTTGACTTACAGAGTGGATAACCAGCTTTGTAGTACCCTCGAACAAGATCGCGGTTGTAGTTAAACCAGATAACCAAACGTTGTATTGAACCATGTACAAGTACAGGGCCATTTTGGTCCAAAAATGCAGAGAACATGCAGCCTTCCGACCATTATATTAACATCCTGAATCAAAGTGTTTGTGTTACACTGATAGTTACGCACACCCCTACTTCATGACACTTTATTTGCATTCAAAATCACAGACTGCTAGGTTTGTAATTGAATTAGCGGCTATCACAGGGCTCTTGAGAGAGGTGCAGGGTGTTCATTACTAACATAAGGAAGAGAAACGTTTCATCATCAGGGAAAGTAGCAACTCTCTTTTCCGTTGCACTTTGCTTCCATAATGGGAGGCCTTGTCAAAATGATTGAATTGTATGAAATAGCAAAGCCAAGTACAAAAATACACTCAACTGAATGCTGATCTCCGCCAGGTATGTCTGCAACGACCACTGCTGTATTGTGTGATTAAATGAATACAACCAAGCGTCGTCAAAAGGACTTCATCCAAACTAAAAAACAAGCAGCAACGCAAGGTATACAGTATAAAGCAGGTAACAAAAGGTGTTTTGTTGTGAGTTACAACAGCCACAAGAGGTCCTTACGCATGCAGCCATAACTGGCCACCAAAAATTTGATGCAGTTTGCTGCAGTAGATCGCTAGATTAGCTGTGGACAGACACAAAGGTGCACACTCACTCATGTACAGATGCACATAGTCACACACTCCACCTCACACATTACGCCAGGCAGAGATAATAACAAGTACATGGATACTGAAATACGTCTAGCAAGTTAATATTGCTTCTCATATACTAGTAGCCAACATCATTAGCTGGATATAATAGCTATTATAGGTATGATATACAGTATATGATAGCTATCATAGCTACATGCTGCAGAAATAACTGAGTGCTTCAGTAAACAAATATCCGAGAAAAAGGAAAGGAATGCAATAAACAATACACTTCCAGACAATGCTGTGTTAGGGTTTAGAGATGAGGATGCCCCTATCTACTCGGTTGAGGAGGTAAAAGAAGAAAATGACTAACTGTCAAACTGTGGGACAAAACCCCCCAAAAAACAGGACTGCTCCATGGCCAACTTAAGTCCAGGAGGTCCCTGACATCCTTCGTCACAGCCAAAGTAGGCGATAAGATCCAGCAGTTTCAAGACAAACCACAACACAACCGCCGTCAGCCTTCTACACAGACTCAACTACAGCTTTTTATTGTAGCTTTGATTAATGGATGGCATAAACTTTTCATTTAAAATGACTGAATTTCAAATTCAGTATATCATTGCCTCATGAGTGTTACATGAGAGATATGATACAACATTGTCAATGTGCATAAAGTATAGATTGCTCACCATTACTATCATCTCCAACCAGCAACATGCAGAGGAGAATGATGGTCCATTTAGAGTCAAATAGACCATAAAGCAGGGTATGCTTTAGGGCGGGACTACCCTGTGATTGACATGGCGTGTGTTTTCATCTTACAACTTTAACCCCTTCACACTGGGTTTTCACTTCATCAAAGTTAATTGTAACATATTTGGTAGCCTAAAAATGTGTTACTCAGCGTTGGGTTGTACTGAGCTCCACCCTTTAGTGTCACTTCTGGTTACAAAATAAACAAGATAAAAATTATGAATTTGTCATGATGACTATGTCCATTTATATAACCAGTCTACGAGCCTAAGCTGTTCAATCAGTGCTTTCCTATGTAAACTGTTGCAACTTGATGCAGACAAACGCTGCAAAGTGGCCCAACCTGGTCATTTCAAGCTTGACACACAATGCCAACGAATATAAATCTGAGGATGTCAGCAAAGACACTGGACATTTAACAGCATTACTGAACACCACAGAGTTACAGCCTCAGAAAGCACCAGAGAACTGAAATCTGGATGTCATTCTGTTCTTGTTGTACACTTTATATTCATATTTTATTTGGTCTGGGTGTTTTTCTTAACATGTCAAAAGAAAGGTAAATCTTGTATATAGGAGTGTTAAAATAAAAAAACGTGTTCACCTCACAGGAGCTTCCCAATACCTGATGGGGGGAGAAGACAGAGGGATGGAGTGGAAAGTGGAGCTGAGGTCTTGGCTAATCCTCTGCTCAGGTGTCAGAGGAAGTGTTATCTCCTGAAAATGTTCGCCGCTACAGGCCTGATATGTGGCGGTCCCAGGTTGCTCGCTGCCTGCAAAGATGACACATAGGTGACAATAACAGCAGCCATTAAAACAAGCTGAGCCTGCTGCTACACCCACCATCAGGACGAGGATCACATCAATAGGACCACAGAGGGTGGGGACTACTTGCTGGTCGACCTCTTTCTGTTTTTGCTCTTATACTCTCCGTCTCTCTCTCTCCATCCTTCCTCATTTTATGAAAGTGCTGAATGAAAAGTAACGTAATGCTCTCTATTGATATTCATTGAGAGAAACCTTCAGGGATTCAAATCACTTTTTCTTTGTTTTATGTGGTGACCTTACCCCCCTTCTCTCTCTCTTCATGAATAAAGCCAGCAGTAGAGGTGTTTTAGCAACTCAGCTCTTATTTGCCGTGCCACGGCGGCTCTCCCTGCACTCTCTCCTGGCCCAGGGGACGGATTTAAGCATGGCTCGGAAAAAAAAGCTAATATATTTCAAATACAAATCAAATAGAAAACAAGGGACAGCCTCTTTATCATTGTATGTGTGTGCTGAAGAGGACGATACAATGTTCCAGAGAGGCCCCTTTGCTCAACACTGCGATTTAGATTCAGAGAGCTGGGGGAGGTTTACAATCCCGAGTGAAAAGACAGGGTGTGAGTATGTTGTCAAATCTGAACCCACTGACATCACACATACATCTACTCATCTTTTTTCCAGTCATGTCAATACCTGCAATGTCAAAGAATAATGTCCTCCTTGTGACTTCAGTTATAACCAGGAGTTGAAAAGGGATTTGGCAGGTGGGGGAACACTAACGGCCAATCAACATAGAAATAATTCGATGACTTTTTAAAGCCTGTCCCTCATGGAACAGAGATGCTTTCATCTTATTAAATATATCACCACAGTTAGAGGGGGAAAGGGATGTCCAGGCCTAATATTACAGGGTCACTGCTACCCCCTTGCCCCCCTTTGGACTGCAATTACTCCAACGAGGACCACCAATTTCTTTTCAAGGATTTGAAGATCATTTATTGTCATTATGCAACACAGGAATGCACATTGAAATGCAGATGTAGTCCATTCACTACATAAAGAAAAAAAAAACAGGAAAAACAACAAAATAAAAATGGTAGTACATTCATGTGCATCAGGAGGAATGTAAACAGCAACAACAAAAACAATTTCTGTGCCAGATAATATGGCCGACACCTTCAGATTAAAAATTCAACATCAGGGAAACATTGTCCATGACTATGAACCGCCTCATAGTCATGATGTAAACAGAGTCCACCTCCTCTCGTCCCACCAGAGTCCTGCTCTCTGTCCAGCTGTACGCTCGTCAAGTACAGCTTGATCCGAGATGCCATGATGGAGACAGGTCTCTGTGAAGATGTGGGCTCAACAGTCACCGACCTCCCACTGCTGAGTTAACTTGAGTTTTTCTGCAAGCGGACATTAGCCAGGAACAGACTGGGTGGCCTTAGGTCCTAGCTAGGTTAGCTTAGCTTCCATCTTGGCTCTCCTCCCTCTCCTCCTCATGACTCCACTTGCAGTAGCAGGTCTGACTGGGTGGTTGGCCATGGATAGTTATCGTCTCAAGGTCTGCCACAAGTTAATCCAATCCCAACGCTTCCTTCTCCGATGTTGATGAGTGTATTCTGTCATATGACTCCAAGTGCTCCAGTAATAAAGATGACAAGAAATGAGATTAAGACAGAAATTCAACAAAATTCATGGGAGCTACCGGCCGCAGCATTACATGCAATGCAGTGGCCATTTACACAACGTAGCCACTAATGCTGTTGCTATAAAGGCGTAATCTGCATTGACAGATTTGACACAATTATCCCGCTGTGTTTTGAATTTATCAAACCGTATACATATTGATTGGTTGTTTCTTATTGGTACGGTGGGTGGGGAAATATAATTGATGGCTCAATACATGTTACTGTTGATGTCTTGATTTCTTTGTTAATGGAAGACTAAGTCGGTGTGGATTGTTCACGTCTCTCCTATGTCTCGCTTCGGTCGGTGTAGTGGAGCAGCGAGGGAAGAAGACCGTGGGGCGACATCACTTTCTGATTTGTTCAGTCAGTATCTAGATGGCATCAGCTGGAAGGAACACCAGGCTGCGGCACACAGAAAACATTATTTATTTATGTCTACTGACTGACTGATGTATTCATTAACTGTCAACTTTACCCCTGGTTATAAGTCATAATTTGCCTCATAATCTTCATTAGATATGTTCAGTAGTAAACCAATACAGGTGAAGTACAGTGCAAAAAAGAATTGCTGCCTTAAAGCGGCCTGACTCTACATGATGCAGATTTGCCAAAATGTACACTGTCACAGTTGAGGAACAGCAGGTTTGGACCCAGATGCAGAGAACACTGACGAGGTAGCATCAGGTGGTGTTAAATGATTTATTAGTGAATGAACTAACAGAGTGCAGTCCAAAACCAGACTGGGAAACTAACTCTCCTGAAGAGGCTGGACTACTTAACACAAGCTGAGACACGGACTGACACAAGGAGAGAGAAGCACAAAGACTAAATACACAAGGGACCTAATGACACACAGGTGTGGCAAAAATAGGTGGGACAACACAAAGACGGGAAGTATAACCAGAAGTGGCACATGGAGACTAACTTTCAAAATGAAACAGGAAAGAAAATAAACACAAACCCTAAACAAATACTGACTACTAAAACCCATGTGGTTAGCTTCAAGTATGATATTCAGACCTTTGGTCATTTTGATCCTGGATTATTGGATGCTGCACAGGGGTTGCATCGTATCTATTGTTACAACGTGTTTTATATCTGAGCCAACCTCAAAGTTATTAGTTGTTTTTTTATTTATCACTTTCATCATGCAATAATGCCCAATTATATTCCTATGCTTGTATATTTGCACTGTTACAAGCATCTATTTCCATTATGGATTTCCACCTCGACCATGAACTCAGTTTGATAGAGAATTAGTTTCGACCTACTCTTGGGCTGGACATGTGTGTGTCTGGACTTTGACACTGTGGAGGTGGCAAATTGGAAAATGCTCATAAAAATATATTTCTAACCGTCGTACGGGTTATTTTTATGATTTATTGAAATCTCGGCACACACAACAATAGTTGAGTTAGTCGAAGTTGAGCCACAGTGTGTCCCTTTAACAGCCTGTGATTGTGTGTAATGGACTGTATGTGAAACTACTGAGGCCCACTCACAGGTACCATGTCCTGGCTCGGTGTGGTGGCCGGCATGGACATTGGCTGGAGCAGATGGACATGGCAGAATAACTGCTTCCTCTATCTGTTTTTTCAGGAAACACACATGCACACACACTGGGCTGCTATTTTACCAGGTATGGTCTCCCCGCCCTGTCAGTGGTCCAGGGTAGTCTTGTCCCAACAGTGAGGCCGGATGGTCACAGTAGGTGTGGACATTGTTGTAATGACACAAACTGAATCTGAACCCTCTGAATAAATGTGGTGATCATCAAAAGAGAAATAATGCAGTTCAAATGCATAAGAAAGCGCTGATGTCATTGAATTGTCTAAATCCATTTTGGATAAAAGTGTAACTGAGTCTCAGATTTGGAGGTGCTAACTCATCCCCGCCGCTTCACACTCAGCTGCAAACCGCCCCAGTGAATGCTGGAGGTCACGATCCGAGGAGGCTAACAGGACCACATCATCTGCAAACAGCAGAGAGGCGATCCCGAGATCCCCGAACCTGACGTTCTCCACCCCCCGGCTGAGCCTAGATATCCTGTCCATGAAAGTCACGAACAGGACCGGAGACAAAGGGCAGCCCTGGCAGAGGCCAACACCCACCGGGAACATGTCTGACTTATTGCCGAGAATGCGGACACAGCTCCTACTGCAGTCGTACAGAGACCGGATCGCCCGTTGTAACGGGTCCGGCACCCCATACTCCCGCAGCACCTCCCACAAGAACCCCCGAGGGACCCGGTCGAAAGCCTTCTCCAAGTCCACAAAGCACATGTAGACTGGTTGGGCAAACTACCAGAACCCCTCCAGTAGTCTTGTGAGGGTAAAGAGCTGGTCCACTGTTCCACGGCCGGGACGGAATCCACACTGCTCCTCTTGAATCTAAGGTTCGACAAACGGTCGGAGCCTCTTTTCCAGCACCCTGGCATAAGCCTTCCCCGGGAGGCCGAGTAGTGTGATACCCCGGTAATTCGAGCACACTCTCCGGTCCCCCTTTTTGAAAATGGGAACCACCACCCCGGTCTGGTTCTCTGCCGGAAACCGGTGGATTGCTCCCTCCAGGTGGGAGTGCCTACCTCAAGCGAAGGAGTTCAAGTATCTCGGGGTCTTGTTCACGAGTGAGGGTAAGATGGAGCGGGAGATCGACAGACGGATCGGTGTGGCTGCAGCAGTAAAGCAGGCGCTGCACCGGACCGTCTTGGTGAAGAGGGAGCTGAGCCGGAAGGCAAAGCTCTCAATTTACCACTCGGTCTACATTCCTACCCTCACCTATGGTCACGAACTCTGGGTCATGACCGAAAGGACAAGGTTGCGGCTACAAGCGGCCGAAATGAGCTTCCTCCGTAGGGTGGCCGGGCTCAGCCTTAGAGATAGGGTAAGGAGCTCGGTCATCAGGAGGGAGCTTGGAGTCGAGCCGCTACTCCTTCGCGTCGAAAGCAGTCAGCTGAGGTGGTTCGGGCATCTAATTAGGATGCCTCCTGGACGCCTCCCACTGGAGGTTTTCCAGGCACGTCCAACTGGGAAGAGACCCCGGGGAAGACCCACAACACGCTGGAGAGATTACATCTCCCAGCTGGCCTGGGAATGCCTCGGGATCCCCCAGAATGAGCTGGAACATGTTGCCGGTGAGAGGGAGGTCTGGGTCAGCCTGCTTGGCCTGTTGCCACCGCGACCCGACCCCGGATAAGCGGAGGAAAATGGATGGATGGGATGTAACTGAGTCTGGATTTTGAATATCTTCATTTGCCTAGAGATTTTACAGTAAGACTTGACTGAAACATGAGGCAGCAGCTGACTGTAGCGAGCCTCTCAGACAGTAATAAACTGAGCTACCTGAGTTTATGAGACCGGAGGGAAGGGGCCTGACCCTCGTACAATGAGTACAGCACAAGATAAGTCCTGATACATGTTTAATGAGGAAAGCTGTTCACTGACACGAGGGTAACATAATGTGTCGGGATGAAACCAGTGCGGCTTTCAGGACACGTCAGTGTGCTTTTACACTAAATGTCTCTGGAATCGGCATGAACATGTTCTATAATGACAAATGGTCATTTAGAGGTCCTAAAGTTTAGCAGGATGTTTTCTATGTTATGCAGATTTATTTGTCTCCCAAAAAACGAATCATGAGCATGGGGTGCATGATGACTACCACGAGCACTCAGGCAGGTGAACATCCTGCAAAGGTTCATCATAGGAAAAAAAGAAATAGTATTGTGTATTACATTTGTCCCTCATAGTACTCGCTTGCACCAGAAAATAGCACTGAGAAATGCATTATCATGTGACAGGTGGTGCTGGAATCCTGGGGTTTCCGTGACTACCTGTGCCCTTTATTGCTGACTGGACAGTAAGTTAACACAGTTAATTAAAGGGTATGTATTTGTACCATCCACTCCTGTCTCACTGACCTTTATAAAGCATCTCTCGTGGAGCAGTTCATACTCCAGCGGAGGAGGGTTATATACAGAAGTATTGAACGGGGTCTACACAGCTCGTACAATAGCTTCCTCCATCGGGGACTCTGCGGGTCTTCATTTGCTCACAGGTCAGTGGTGTCAAGATGGTTTGAAAAAGGTCAACCAGACAGATTCACGAGTCAGAGATGACCTCCAAACCTCTGTGCCGATCTCCTCTGTGAGCAAACCCACTGCTCTGTGTGACATATGTAGTGCCTGCAGTGTAGCCAGAGACCAGCCCTCCTCTGGGATGACCTCTCTTAGTGTATTTTCTTGCCAACCCTGTCTACCACAAAATCATATTCTCATAAAACTGAACTGCATTCTCAAATAGCATATTTTGACCTGGATTTTCTCCTCGGTTTTAAAATCGTGGTTAGCGCTGTCACTTGAAACAAAAATGCAACAAAACTATTATGTTATATTCTGTAAAACTTGGTTTGGCTCAAAATAAGTTTGTTAAATTATTATCATTACAGAATTAAATGTTGACTTTGGTGTTTGACTTTTGATGTTTGTTTGACCCATCCATTCACCCGGAGCCCCCGTCCACACAAACTTCCTCAGACTATGATTATTAGGCCGGGGTTTTTTTGCATCAAGTCGTTTCTTTTTGTCGGAAAGGTGACTCAACATGAAGGGAAATATAGAGGCCTTGCAATTGCGATCGAAGCCAACAGACAGACACAAAGAGACCAAAGGTCGCTCCACAAGAAGATCGAGTTTGACTAAGTCAGCAAAGAATTTGTACTCTTCCTAAAGGGCTCTACAGGGAAACAGAAAGAAATGAAATTCCTGCTGAGATTGAGTCAGAGTCTGCACTACTGCACAAACACAGGCACACTCTGCACACAAACACACACACAAACATACACACTCTGCACACAAACACACACACAAACATACACACACACATACACACTCTGCACACAAACATACACACACACATACACACTCTGCACACAAACATACACACACACACACACACTCTGCACACAAACATACACACACACACACACACACTCTGGACACACACACACACTGCACACAAACATACACACTGCACACTGCACACTCCCACACACACTGCACACAAACACACACACACACACTGCACACAAACACACACTGCACACAAACATACACACTGCACACTGCACCCACACACGCACACTGCACCCACACACACACACACACCACACAAACACACACACACACACAACACACACACACACACAGCACACAAACACACACACACACACACACACACACACACACACTGCACACACTGCACACAAACATACACACTGCACACTGCACCCACACACACACACACACACACTGCACACAAACACACACACACACACACACACACACTGCACACAAACACACACACTGCACACAAACACACACACACACACACACACACTGCACACAAACACACACTCTGCACACAAACATAGCTTATTTATGGCCTGACTGATTTTGACTGATACTGCCATCTATATTTGAAAAAAGAAATATTTTAATATATACATAACAACACAAAAAAAGAAAACATGCTTGATAAGAATCCTTCAAAGCTGATTGCTGAGTGTAGTCCTGATGTCCTCTGGACACAGTCTATCTGATCGGCTGCTCTGGAGATGAGATGAGAGAACGGTCTGGAGGCAGCAAGTCTCCAGACAGAGCTGGAGCTTGAACTTCGACCCCTCTTTGTAATCCAGTTCTAATATACGAGCCGCTGCGTCGGGGAAAAACTTTCACCCCATTGTCCTCAGTTTCCGTTGGCCAAATGCGGCCGTGCTCCACAAAGTGCCCCTGTGGTAAGTTAGTTACTGAGAAGAGTTTGGAAAAATGGAGGCGGAGCGTGGGATGAACTCAGTCGGCAGGAGAGCTGCGTCTCCCCGCCGAGGAGGAGTCCTTACTGTTTATCCGTGGCAGGCGATCGGGCTGAATGCAGATGCTCGATGAAAGGTTTGCTGCAGCCACGGCTTCAGCCTGAGGCCAGAGGCAAAGAGAGACTGCAAAGGATCACCTCCCTATCCCTCCCGTCTCCCCCTCCCTGTCCTCCAGAAGCACGTAGTGCTTGCTCATCACAAAGTCAGTTGATTGTTAATTGTCGAAGTTTGTTTTCCTCCGAGGACGGGAGGCTCTACTCTGATCCGCACTGCTTAGCATGGCAGAGTTCTCACATGCTTCACTGTCTGCTCCTTGTTATCTTTCGTTCTCACCGTTTTTCTTTAACCTCTCACCTGCCTGCCGATCAGGGTTAAATGTTGATCAACAATGTTTTGAATGATGTTAAAAGGCTTTCTCATCAAAATGCTGTTCCTCACTGCTGTTTCTGACCACTATAAGACCTTTTACCATCGATCGAAGTGATGATGGTCATCATTTAACCCTTACTGTCCAGCTCTCAAGATGTTGTGCTCATCTTTTCTTTATCTCGATCCTTGTTCTCCTCAACCAACTTGCTCAACCAACATGAGCTGGATTTGTTTTCCTGTGTGTGTCACAGCTGATAAAACCTCAAATCTTAAGAAGACGACTGAATATTTGGAGCGTAAGTCTTGTTTTCATGTCCATCGGTCTGGAAACATGATGACATTGTAAAAACAAAGTCTGATGAGTTAAGGACCGTGAGCAGTCAAACGATCAGACAGACTGAGAACAAACCATTCATCGTGATCGTCTGACTAACTATAGTTACAGGTCAAAGTGGAAGAAAGGAAGACTGCGAGTATTCTGAGAGCCTTTCAACAAAGAGAGATCAGAGCGGCCGCGGGTGAGTTGGAACGAGATGGCCCAGTCAGCCCTGCAGCGGGTCTGTTGGTGGAGTGCCGTGTGAGCGCCGAGAGAGACAGAGCAGGTGGAGGTGTTTCAGGACAGAAGGGAATGTTTTGAGGAATGATGGAAAATGTAACACGTCTAGATGTAATGTCGTCTGGATCAGAGTGTCAGCAGCAGTCCAGATGTACAAAATGATGGTGTAGTGTTCTCGTTCAGTGTGTTGAAACTCTGATTTAAACACCGAGCTAAACCACAGTTAATGAAGACAGAGTCGTAGTAATTTTCACCCTTTTTACTGTCACTTTGTTCCTTTAACATGCTGTGTGGTGAAAACTGAAAATACAAACAATACAAAATATTCAGTCTTATTGTAAATACAAACATACATAGATCATTTGAACATCAACACATTCATAAAACACACTGGCATTGTTCCAAACTTACATATAACACAAACCTATCTAAGTGACACATCAAACCCATTTGTCAAGACAACTGTACTGATATAAAATACCCACTATGTCCAATGTCAAGTAGAGTACTTACAGCATTGCTCCTAGGACGCTTCCAGGTGGATGCGAGCAGATTACACCTCTGAGCATGTGGCTCTCTTTTGTTTGACTTCAACCAATGAAGCTACCAAAACCGGAAGTGACACACCGGAAGTGACAAACCCGGAAGTGATCATGACTTAAACGAAAAGACAACATTACAATACTATCTTTTCGTTTTGTAATGAGCATAAACACATTATCGATACAAAGTAGAAAAATGCCTTTAAAGGCAACACACTCCCCGTCTGACCTATGTGAGGGTCACCACAAATTTGCAGGATTCAAGAACATTCAACCATTCAAATCAGTCCTTGGGTAAAAGTAGAACAACTTCTGTAATTGGTCTAAGAAAAGTCTTGACACTGCCTTGGTCAGTCGTCTTCACCTCGACCTTTCTTACATCCTTTCCAGGGAACGTTGTAGCGATACTCGCCATAGGCCAGCCGTTGCGGGCAGTCTGCTTGTCCCTGAGGAGAACTAGATCTCCGACTTGAAGGTTTCTACGTGGCACCGTCCACTTCTGTCTGTGTTGTAAGGTAGGCAAGTATTCACGGCTCCAGCGAGTCCAGAACTGGTTGGCTAGAGCCTGGACCTGTCTCCATTGCTTTGTGTACAGGTCCATGTCTGAGAAATCTCCAGGTGGAGGTGGAACTCCTGTCTTTTGTGTAAGGAGCATTGCTGGCGAGAGTATGAACGGTTTGTCTGGGTCCGTTGACACAGGTAGGAGTGGTCGTGCATTAATTATGGCTGTGACCTCTGCCATTAGAGTGCAAATCACTTCATGGGTTAGGCGAGTGTTTTGCTGAAGAAACATTGAATCGAGGATTCTTCTGGCGATGCCAATCGTGCGCTCCAAGAGCCTCCCATGTGAGAGGCATGTGGCGGGTTAAATACCCAGCTACACCCCTGCTCGCTGACGTACTTCTGCACCATTTTGTCCATCCCAAGCTCCTTGCACGCTCCAATAAAGTTGGTACCGCAATCCGATTGGAGCTGTTTCGCAGGACCTCTCAGTGCGAAGAACCTCCTCAGAGCGTTTATGCTGCTGGATGTGTCTAAAGACTCGATTATCTCGATGTGTACAGCCCTTGAACTCATACAGCAAAACATAATGGCCCATCGCTTACTCTCTGCATGTTCTCCTCTGGTGCGTCTGGTTGTGACAGACCAAGGTCCAAATACATCGAGTCCCCACATATGTAAAAGTTCTGAGACGCTCGGGTGGCAGGTCTGCCATGCGTTGTTCTTCCAGGTTTCCACGCAGCTTGAGGCAGATTATGCATTTATGGAGTACTGAATTGATTAACTGCTTGCCTCCCAAGATCCACAGTCCTGCTGCCCTGATCGCTCCTTCTGTCTGGTGACGACCCTGATGTTTCACCTGCTCATGGTGATGTCGGGTGAGGAGTAGGGAGATGTGGTTATCTTTGGGTAGGATTATTGGGTTCTTTTATACAGTTGCCAGGTTGCAGTGCTTTAGCCGTCCTCCACCGCAGATGAGATTGTCCTCCAAAGTTGGACCGAGTTTCAACAAGGCACTGTTTTTGGATACTGCTTTGTTGACTCGGAGAGCCGTCAGGTCTTTCGCAAAAACTTCCTTTTGTGTGGCTTCAAGGATAACTTTCCTTGCTTGGTCCAATTCCTCTGGAGTACGAGGTAAGTTGCATGTGTGCCAACCTTTGCATTTGCTGGTTTAATTCAAGTGTTTGAAGGATCTTGCCATGTGAACCAGAAATGCTACTCCTCTTACTAGAGATGCAAAGGTGGAGAAGCGCTGGAAGCGGGCAGAGGTTAGTATTGGTTCTTCCAGGCAAGTAACACAGGTTTGTACTTGTGGACGAACTTCGGAGTCTCTTTCGGGTGCAAGTAGCTTAAATGTCTCACTCATTTGCATTTCCTCTGTAGATGGCTGATGCAGGAAGGAGGGTCCAGTGAACCAAGATGTTTGTACAAGGCGGGATGCTGGTAAAGATCTTGATGCATGGTCGGCAGGGTTTTCCTCTGTACGTACATAACGCCATTGTTCGGGCTTTGACGATTGACGGATGCGTTGAACTCTATTGTGGACGTATGCAAAGAATCGTTTCGACTCATTACAGATATAGCCGAGCGCTACTTTACTGTCCGTATAGAACTTGGTGGCATCCAACTTTAGGTCTAGTTCCTCTTTAATGAGATCGGCCATCTCTACTGCTAAGACGGCAGCACAAAGCTCAAGCCTTGGGATTGTAGGCTCAGACTGGGGTGCTAGCTTTGCCTTACCCATAACAAATTCTACTTCGGTTTGCCCATTTTCTTGAACTGCTCTCAGGTATGCCACAACACCGATGTCCTTGGTAGATGCATCCGAAAACACACAATTCTTTGCGCACTGCTTTTATGGGTGAGCTCGTTATGTATGTACGAGGAACATGAAGCTGTTTTAGGTCCTGGAGCGAATCTCTCCAGGATTCCCATCTGCTTTGTTTGTCTTCTGGGAGAGGCGCGTCCCAGTCTGACCGTTCTGAAGTATGTTCCCTTAGGAGGGCTCTTCCCTGGATCATGACAGGTGCCAGCAGACCCAGAGGATCAAAAATACTGTTGACTGTGGAGAGAACTCATCGAGTAAATGGTTTAATCGTAGTCGACGCAGAGTAGGTGAACGTGTCAGTCCTGATCTCCCAAGATCAGACCCAGGCTCCGTTGCGTGGGTGTTGTTTCTCCGCTCAGATCTAGGTCCTTGATTACTGAGGCACAATCTTCAGGCCGGAAGGCCTCTACAACTGCCTGACAGTTTGATGCAAACTTGTGTAAGCGGAGGTTTGATTCAGTGAGTGATGCTTGCGTTCGTTGAAGCAAGTCGATTGCCTCCGCTTCAGATGGTAAGGAAACCAAGCCATCGTCCACATAAAAGTGTCTTTCCACAAACTTGACAGTACCAGCACCATGCTCCTTCTCACCTTCTCTGATGGCCCTTCGTAGCCCGTAGATAGCCACAGCGGGAGATGGTGCGTTGCCAAAGATGTGGACCTTCATCCTGTAGTCAACAACTTCCTTATTGATGTTATTGTCCTTGTACCATAAAAAACGAAGAAAGTTGCGGTGGTCTTCATGCACCAAGAAACAATAAAACATCTGCTGGATGTCCGCAATAATTGAAACTCTCTCTTTCCGGAAGCGTAGCAGGACACCAAGGAGGGAGTTGTTGAGATCGGGACCCGTGAGCAGCACGTCATTGAGGGAAACGCCCAAGTACTGGGCGCTGGAGTCGAAGACCACCCTGATCTGATCGGGTTTTTGTGGGTGGTAGACCCCAAACGTAGGGAGATACCAGCACTCCTCATCTTCTCGCAGTGGTGGTGCTACCTCGGGGTGTCCATTAGCAAATATTTTCACCATGAATGCCACATACTGATCCTGCACGTGAGGTTTCCTTCTCAAGGTTCGTTGTAGGGATGTGAACCGGTTTACCACCTGCGCCCTGTTGTTCGGTAGCAGCTGGCGTGGTTCTTTAAACGGCAGTGGGGCGACCCAACTGTTAGTGTCGTCCCTGTAGACATTTGTGTCCACCATCTTTAAGAAGATAAGGTCTTCTATTGATGGAGCCAGTTTGTTGTCGTGCTCAGTTCGATTGAACACTGTGTCACCCAGCATCCTCTTTGTCATCTTGTCAGGCCTACTAACACTCTGCTGTGTCTCCTTGACATGCATGAAGTTTGTGCAGGGTTGAAGAATCGAATGACGCCCATTGTACAGCACGTTGGTTTTGAACGCATTGACTGTTGGCTTATGTGCATTACCCAGGCACACCTCTCCTATTACTACCCAACCCAGGTCCAGCTGTTGAGCAAAGGGGGCGTTGTGTGGTCCGTTGACTTGCTGCCTGACCTTGTGTGCTCGAAGGACATCTCTTCCGAGTAGAAGGCGTATTTGTGCTTCTGGATCCAGTTGTGGTATGTGCTTGGCAATGTGATGAAGATGAGGCTGATGTAGGGCGGCATTTGGTGTTGGAATCTCGGACCGATTGTTTGGCATTTCATGGCATTCAATGGGTGGTGGGAGAGAGATGAGAACCTTTCCGTCCAGCAACTCAATCTCGAATCCTTCTGCCTTCTTGCCAGATGTTTCTACAATGCCAGAGCAAGTTCTAAGGTCGTACGAGAATGGTTTGCCCTTCACACTGAAAAGTTTGAAAAACTCTGGTCTAGCTAGTGAGCGATTGCTCTGGTCATCCAGAATTACATAAGCTTTCACAGCCATGTCCTTGGAACCTTTTGGATATATCTTTGCGAGGCAAATCTTTGAACATGAGTGGCTCCATTGACCTGGACCACAAACTTCTGTGCAGCTTGTTCTAACCACAGTCGTGGTAGAATGATCTCCCTCCCCGCCATCCTCGTGATGGTGAAGGAGCCCTGATGTTTTGAGGTGATGGACCAAGATGCATGGCTGCATCATGATGGGAGCTGTCACATTCAGAGCACTTTACAGAGAACTTGCAGTCTTTTGCAAGGTGTGAGACCGAAGAACAGCATTTGAAACATATTCCTTTATCCTTAAGGAAGTCTTCCTGTCATAGAATAGTTTGTTTCTGAATGTTCTGCATTTTTTGAGCAGATGAGGCTTGTTGTGCAATGGGCAGCTCTTGTTAGGGTCATCATTGGGTGGAGAAACATCGGTTTTGTTCACTGAGATGTGTTTGTTGGCATTAAAATTCTTTACAATGAATTTATCTGGCTTTGTTGATGTTATGATGCTACTTTGGTACATGAAGCTGGGGTCGTTGCACTTCTTTGCCTCCTGGCACACAAAATTACAAAAATACTCAAAGGGAGGGAACTGCCCATGGTTGTCTTCTTTGTACCATGACCCAGTGGACATCCACTTCTCCTAAAGTCCAAATGGAAGTTTGTCCACGATTGGTCCAACTCCACGTGAAGTATCCAGATACGCCAGGCCTGTGAGGTAACCATCTTCTTTAGCGCCTTGGATTTCCATGAGCAAATCCCCAAGTTCACGTAATTTGGAGGGATCCTTGGCTGAAATCCTGGGGACTGCGTCCAATCGCTGAAAAAGAGACCTCTCAATTATTTCGGGAGGGGCATAGCACTCACGCAGTCTCTCCCATGCTTTGCGTAAAGCCAGCTTGGGGTTGCTTACATGCACGGAGCGTATGCGTTTCATCTGTTCACTCGATTCCCTCCCCAGCCATTTAGTCATAAGGTCCATTTCTTGGGTTGCTGTGAGGTTCACTTCGCCAGTGGCGTTGGTGAATGAGGAACACCATGCAAGGTAATTTTCAGGCTTATCATCGAATTGGTACAGTCCTGAATTGACAAGATCTCGCCGTGCTAAATACTGTGCCAAAGGTTCTGACGGTGGTGCTGTGTTAGCTGGAGGAATCTGTCGTGGAACATATGACTGAGCATGTACATTCACAATGGGGTTTGTTCTTCTGACATCAGGCTTAGTCTCTATGGTCTGACCAGGTAAAACTGGTGTAGGTATATGCCTGCTGTCAGCTTTTTCAGACTTTGGCTTGTTGTTGGCAGGTTGTGAAATGTCTGACGTAGGCGGATGCCATGTTATGAAGCTGGCGTTTGATTCTGCATGGAATGAGGAAAGCACCAGGTAAGACTGACAAGAGTGGAGCGGAAAACTCAAGATTCCGAAGATTAATTTGTGATTGAACAAATTCACTGGTTCGTTCAATTTGAACCCTTTCTGCCTCAGATTTTCTGTCTCCACCTGCAACCTGCACTCCTTCGGCGTCTTACAGCACTTGAGCCTCCACTATGGCCGCCTCAGCTTCTCGATGTCGAATCATTACTTCCAAATCTGTGTCTATTCTTGCTGTTGCCAACTGATTTTCAGCTTCTCTGGCAGCCTTTTCCATTTTCAGTTTAGCCTCCTGGCTAGCATATGCTGCTCTGACTTTAGCAGCTTCTGCTTTAGCCCGAGCGCGAGCCACACCTGCAGATGATGCTGTTGTCTTGCTACTCCTGGTACTGGATACAGACGATTTGTCGTTGCCTGCCATCTTGACCACTTCCAATGCTTGCTTTTTCACTGTAGTGTTCTCGTTCAGTGTGTCGAAACTCTGATTTAAACACCGAGCTAAACCACAGTTAATGAAGACAGAGTCGTAGTAATTTTCACCCTTTTTACTGTCACTTTGTTCCTTTAACATGTTGTGTGGTGAAAACTGAAAATACAAACAATACAAAATATTCAGTCTTATTGTAAATACAAACATACATAGATCATTTGAACATCAACACATTCATAAAACACACTGGCATTGTTCCAAACTTACATATAACACAAACCTATCTAAGTGACACATCAAACCCATTTGTCAAGACAACTGTACTGATATAAAATACCCACTATGTCCAATGTCAAGTAGAGTACTTACAGCATTGCTCCTAGGACGCTTCCAGGTGGATGCGAGCAGATTATACCTCTGAGCATGTGACTCTCTTTTGTTTGACTTCAACCAATGAAGCTACCAAAACCGGAAGTGACAAAACCGGAAGTGATCATAACTTAAACGAAAAGACAACATTACAATACTATCTTTTCGTTTTGTAATGAGCATAAACAAATTATCTATACAAAGTAGAAAAATGCCTTTAAAGGCAACACAGATGGTAAAGTACAAAGAGTGATTGCTTTCTGGATTAATATTGCAAATGGAATGTAGAAAAACAGTCATTTTAATGGTATGACTGAAGTTGCTGCAGCTGCATTATCATGGAAGACGCAACATTGTGAGCAGATGCTCCATGTTTGTTTGGAACGCAGCTGCATTTCTCTCCGTAATACTAGAGGGAGGGGAACAGGGTGCCTGCTATTTGTGCACTGATCCCACCACCTAGTGGTCAGACCGCTTCACTACACATAAGGCTGAACTGTTTTTTCTAATACCTAACTCTCAAAAACGCAATGCATTGATTCCTTTACACATCATTTCATACATTCATCTTATTAGTGTACAACAATTATGTTTACTTAATTGAATGTGTCACTCTATGTATTTTTTTTTACATTTTAATTGTCTGTGTTTTATAGTGAAAACACTTACTACACAGGCTGCACTTTCTCCACTGTTTTTATTCATCTTCATTCATGCTGTATATATTTTGCTGATGTTTGCTGCTGTCTAGTGTTACTATTATTAGTCTGACTTATTTTATCATTTAAAGTTAGTTCTTGCGTCATCATCTATGTTTTTTTGCAGCTGCCTGACTGACTTGATGTATTCGTCATGATCCAGCAGAGAGAATGGAGACGCTCTGAACATATCAAACCTTTCAGTACTCTTCTGAAATGTGCCATGCTTCTCTCCACATTGTTCAGAGGCATCTGTGTGTGTTTGGCAGCAGAGTGTCGGAGCCGCCGACAGATGGCAGTGTGAACTTGCAGTTCTGTCAGCCTGCTGGGTACCAATGTCACGGATCCACTCGCACAGAAACTCTGCTCCACTGGCCACTGGTCTGTTTAACGGTATAGACACACTCTTTATGGATGTGAGTTTCTTCACTCAGGCCTAGCAGGCTGGTTGTATAAATGAGATACAGGCTGAAGGATCACTCAGGTTCACACTCAGGTACAGATGAGAAATAATCTTTTAATTACAAAGCAATTTAATACACTGAGATGTTTTACAACTTGGTTATTTCAGTATTACCACATTCAAATTAGTCAAACTTCAACAGCAGCAAAAAACAAAAAGCATCATATATTATCTTTAACATCATAATAACCACCATCCAGCAGAGTGTAAACCAAAGACAAACTGAAAACTGAATCAAGAGAGAGAGAAGAGGAAACAAGATTCACTGTATTTCAGCCAAGTACCTTTGGTTTGTCTGTAGCCTACATGTGTGGTAAGCTTGCGTGTGTGTGTGCGTGTGTGTGTGTGTCCGTGTGTCTGTGTGTGTTTGTGTTCGCTCCCCAATCAGTCCAAGCACAGAGGCACAGCTGTACAGGAGAAATAAGACTCAATAAGAGTAAAATCCCGGTGAGTTTTAAAACGCTGCATTTATTTCCATTATTAATTATAGTCATTACTGCTGTCTGCTCCCGCTGAGCAGGGGGGGGGGGACAAGAGAGTGAGGAGAAAATGATAAGTGAGGAGTTGCAGGAAAGAGAGGAGGGGATACAGAAAAAAGAAAGATGGAGAGAAAAGATGAGAGGATGATTGAGCGAGTTGCCTTCAAAGTTTGGCTTGGCGTCGTTTTTCACATTTCTACTGGATGTTTGAGATGCCTGCTGGGTGCAGGTCCTTCCTGTGGAAATAAAATCACACACACTGCAGAGTAGGTGAAGACACCACTGACGTGGACTAACAGACGCAACCTGGTTGAACCTGGTCTCAATCAGGGTGTAAACCACAGTGCAGGCAGTGTGGCTGCACCGGGGCCCGTAGGATGGAAGGGCATTGAAAGCACAGGCCCTACTGCAATTAGATGGTTAGAAAATGGGCCCTTGCGAGTGTCTCTACACACCCACTCAAAAATATATATTTCAAAATATGTTTCAAAGTGAATGTAGTGACTGAAGTGCCATTTGGTATATACAGTATAGCCTTAAAATCACAAACTCATCTCTGTCATGGATTTACATTTTTTTAACAAAATGAGAAGCTTATTCTGCGTGAACTATAAAACTCAGAGAAAAAAACTGTTTAAAAGTGTATAGTTAAAGGAAGAATTGATTGTGATCTTTGGTATTATTGTCACATACAGATTAGCAATGATGATTGCTGGGTAATATGTCTGTCGATGTTGTCCAGTGGCAGATCTCTATTTGATCATGTGATACACCACAGCTAGTTTACTGCACTGGGGCCCGTTGTACCTGACACCACTGCTCTGAATATACTCTTCAAAGCAACTTCTTTTTTTTTTCAAAAACAATCAAGTCATTTTTTTCTCAAGACAAAAAAGAAAGAAAAGCCAGCTGATACAAGCTTTGAGATGGCTGCAGCATCAGACAGGGCTGTGGAGGGGTGGGCAGTAGGTTGCCTGCGTAGCTGCTTTTTGTAAATCTTTAGTAAACTTACTGCTGTGTTGAGTTGTGTTGTCATGTGGTGTGTGCCTTGTATTATCCTCTCAGACATAAAACACAGAGCCCCCTCAGGCCTCAGCACACTGTCTCACAGACATCCAGCCTGCTTCACAGGAAGTGTGTTTCATGTTGAAGACTTCACATGTACATTATGTAGATAATCATCCACTTCAGTTTTATCCATTCAGTTTTTATTTTCAATGCACTATTTGCATTGTTTACAACTCATAGAACAATTGACTTTTATTTATTATTTTATTGTTGCTGTATACATATTTATATATATTTTTAAAATGTATATACAGTATATACATACAAATACATAGAGAGACAGCAACAGAGAGAGAGAGAGATATTTATATTTACACTTGTTTTTTCATTACAGTCCTGTCTATTCTTTACCTGTATTTGTCCCGCTTTGTTGTCCTTTAGCTGTTTTTGTGTTTGTGCTGTACATCCTCGAGATGCCAAACAATAAAGTAACAATAAATAAATAAGTAAAATTCCTGGAAATTACACTGTAATTTAAGAGCATCTTGCTTATGAACTATTATGTTATTCCAGATGAAACAGGATATAATGTGGTCACAAAGGTGAGCCATATAACACACTGATGGAGTCACCATGTTGTGTATGGAGGGGGGCAGTAGGAGGCTGTTCATGACTCAGTGATCTCATTGGTTGGAAGTTTTCTTAACTCTTTTGACACAGTTGTTAAAATGACATTATTTCCCATGGAAGGAACACATCTAGGTTTACATTGTGTAACTGGAATTCAAGATACAAAAATGTAAGATTTGCATTTCATTGTAATATTAATAATACATCATTATATATGCAGTAATAAGGGATATCTGTCTCTTTTATATTTGCCATGTTGGTTTTTGTTCAGTTGTCAGGATGAACCCTGTGAGGTGTATCAGCAATGGCGGATGCAGAATTAACAAATGTTGATGCTAAAAACATGCATTCATTTTTAGTCAATTCGACTATTGTAATGTGCTCTACCTAAAGGACTTTAGGTTAACCACAGTTAATTCAAACTGCAGCGAGAAAAAACACAAAAAGTTGAAGACTTCACAGCTGTTCTCAGATCTGTGTGCTACATGGTCTCTTTCCTCAGCACATCTCTGACCTGCTGAACATCATGTTGGACTAAGGACACAACTCTGTCTTCTACAGAATTACGCTCCCAAACAACAAGAGTGCATTCTCCTTAACCTTTCGAGGGAAAGGTGTTTTCTCCACAGTTTTAAACACACAGTTATTGTTGTAACAGCTTGTTTATGTTCAGTAAAATATCCGGATTTGGCTTCAAATAAGTATTTTTGTTTCGTCATTTAAGTTATGGATATAAATTAAAATCAGTCAACATTGACTTTTGTTTCTGACCCGTCCATCATCCCCGACCTCCTCTGTACGCGGACTCAGTAGAAATGTATTTGTGATACGTCAAAACAAACTGGATACATAATTGACAATACAGTTTAGTTGCATATCAACGTCATTTTTAGGAGACCAGGCTGCTTAGTTGTTGCCAATTCTGAAACTGTGTATGACATAGAAAACCTGTACTGCACCGAGTGGGAGCCCAGCAGCTCACTGTCTTCATGGCCCCTAGCAGGTATGGTACCGATGTGCCCCCAGTGGCTGATACATGTCTAATATTTTGTTCACCCAATTTATATTAATGAGGGTACACAATCCATCCATCATCTGTTACCGCTTATCCTTAGAGGGTGGCGGGGGGGCTGGAGCCGATCCAAGCTGAGATTGGGAGAAGGCAGGGTTCACCGTGGACAGGTCTCCAGACTATCACAGGTCAGACACATAGAGACAGACAACCATCCACGCTCACATTCACACCTGAGAGCAATATAGAGTCACCGATTGACCTCAGCTGCATGTTTGTAGACTGTGGTAGGAAGGTGGAGGCCAAGCTGACAAGGGGAGAACATGCAAACTCCACACAGAGGGGCCGGTGGCTTCAAACCTACAACCCTCTGGCTGTGAGCAACTACACACTACCACAACGCTGAATCAGCACCTCTCTAAAACAGGAACAACACCTGAACATTAGAGCCTTCATGAAAGGAGGATCGATTGCACGGCTGTTGGATTAGGCTGCATTTGTTTCATTGATGGAACTTTAATGTCTTTACATCAACCTGATATAAATAAATAAAGGTAAATAGGCTCCATGCGGCACACTGAATCTCCTGCAGAATGCAATGTGCTGTGCAAGTTTTGCTTACACTAAGCCATCTTAGATCAGCAAGTCTGTGTGCAAACACCGCTCTCCTACTTTTCCACCAGCACATCAGTGCAGCTTTAGCTCCAGCAGTATCAGCATTGAGAGTGCAGAGGAAAGTTGATGACAGTAAGTGACCTGGTCCAGACTCAGAGAAACAAAGGCTACAGAACATGTTACATTTTTAATTCCTTTACTGTGTGTTGTGTATACAGTGTGTGTGTGTATGTGTGTGTGTGTGTGTGTATAGCGAAAGGGTTTTCTTGCCTCGGATCAGCAGTCTAGCCGTCAGTTTAGGCTCCGGTCTCTAGATGAATTTGAAGAAACACCCAGTATGGGGCCTCAGCGGCGCTCTCCTCAGCCTCCCCAGCCTCGCTACTGTTTGACACTTAACTAAAGCTTTCATTAGCTCCCTGGGAAGTGCTGAATGGCCCTCTCTCGCTTATTAGCCATTGTCTTCTCTTATACCTCTCATTATGTGACGCTGTGTAATTGTTGCCATGTATTACCTGTGTGAAAGGCCTCTGTCGGCATGCAGGCAGGAATTAAAAGAACCTGTCTGTTTAATTTCTCACGTTTGTCAGCATTGAGGTTTGTACTTTTTAATGATGGTCATTTTTTTTAAGCACTGCTGAGAATAAACACAAAGAGAAGGCAAGTTGTCCTTAACTTGTTAGGCCTTCCTACTGGTTTCAGCAATTGAAGTTTAGTTTATTTAAAAGTGTTTGTAGATGAATTCTGGATACAGTTTTTTTTTAATACAGATCCACATTTTTGCTCCTTCGTATGCCTTTTCACTAAGCTTTGCTGTGTGTTGGTGCAGCGCTGCAGATGAAGAAAAATTGGAATGCCAGCACCAGACCAATAACCCCAGCCAGCAAAAAACAAACATATTTCTGCAGAAGTGTGCGTAGTTATGCATAATAAGTTGCATTTCCAGGCCATTATTAGACAAAGGCTGACAATCACTGCTTGTTATGCAGAGCCAGTGAAATGACGGATCTGAGGAAAAGCTCATTCTCTCACACTTGATTGTTTGTTGTGTGTTTTACATCTGACTGCCATTGTGGGCGCTGGGCTGCAGAGGCACAAGAACACCATCATCAACATCCTCTTCGCACATGTGCATAAAAATTTACATTTTTCCAGTGCGTTTTTGAGCCCCGGGAGAGAACAATGGAAGGGTTTCTCCATTGCGGACCCTTAAATTAGCGCTGTGATGTATTTATAGCAGTCCTGTGCGACATTAACGTTTTGGAAGGGAAAATGATGGCACATTCGGCTGTGCTGTAAAGGCCCTGTAAATCTGGTGGCTTGCACTTAGCATGCTTTATTACGCTAGCTGTCGAGCCTCTCATCAGCATCATCTTCCTCCAAGCTTGCACTCTTTCTTCCCTCTTTCGCTTTAATCCTCTCCCTCCATCATTTTCCATTCTGCCCGCTCAGCCTATCTTACTGTCAGCTCCACACATTCCTGTGTCTCGTTGCTCTATATTTTGATCTGTTTTTGATTTCACCATACCTCACTAACCCGTCGTCATCATTTCTCTCTGTTTGTTTCTTCTGTACTTATCTGCCTCCACCACATATCATTTTTCTCGTTGTGAGTTAGATGATTATTTAACAGTCCAGGGTTTAAGTAAAAGTCCTATTCCTTTTTTATATTCAATGTTGGTTTTTTTCTGTATAGTCAATGTTGGTAGACTGACAGTTGGAGGACCTCAATTTGGTGAGTGCCAATGGTTTAGGTCATCTTGCGTAGACATGTACTCTGTCGGTGTGATTGCAGGGGCAATGAAGACTGACTTGAAACTTTCAAACTGAGAGAAGAAAGAAAATATAGATACCCGATGAAAAACATTTAGAGTTTGAGAACATTTTGGCTTAGTTTTAGATGAATTCAACATGGTGCTGTATTTTCATCTCTGACTGGTATCTTCTCCAGATGGTGGCTCGTAGGAATTGTAGCACAGGCCTAAAATTAAGAACCAAACATGGCACACACACGCTTCTTTTAGAGCCCACTTGCATGAAGCCGCTTGGTGACCTTACCTGAGGTCTGTATTTTTTCTTTTTCAACCAATAGTAAATATTAGCTTCTTAGGTGAATTAATCACTTAGGGCAGGGGTGCCCACACTTTTTCGCCTTGCGAGCTACTTTTAAATGACCAAGTCAAAATGATCTACCTACATTAAAAATGCTAAATATCTATTTATTTATATATATATATATATATATATATATATATATATATATATATATATACTGAGTATACTTTATATTTACAATATATGTTGTTGTACCTTGCATAACCTTATGGCACAATTATGGTGTTCTCTGATGACTTGCACTGAATGGAATCAGCCAGGGTTACATAGTAGCTGCTGGTAGCCAGCCTCAATCAGACTTCAAATGATCATCAGTCAAACAGTGTTTGGACTTAATATTCATTATGTGGGAAAAGGCTGACTCACATAAATAAGTAGAGCCGAATAATGCAGTCAAGAAGGTAGCACATTTCCTCAAGTTTGGCTACTTTTCCTCTGTGAGTAAGTTCCCAAACTGACCATGAGCCCTGGACTTCAGCTGAATGTCAGCCTGCAGTGTCAAAATCTCATCCTCCACTCCAGACGAGTTCAGGTGAAACAGTGTTGCAATTTTTGATGCGAGTGAATCAACCTCAATATCTTCCCGAAATGTGCAGCACATAAGTGTAGCACCTGGCTCGAGTAAAGCAAAGTCTCGAAAGCGTTTGTCAAACTCTGACAGACACTTGTCAATCTGCTCTGTGTAGCGCGCACTGTCAAGTTACGCGCACACCTTCCGTTGAGTCTCCAGCTCTGACGCGAGGTTTTGGAAGTTCCCCAAATCATGGCGCTACAGCTTTAGCTTCTTTAGTAGAAATAAATTGGAAGATTAACTAATTAGCTCGCCTGAGTTTTGTAGTAGCTTGCGCGGTTGACCGCGCATACATGGTGACCCGTGTGTTAGAAAAGACGTGATCTCAGACTGGCTGCCCTGTACGTCAATCAAGTGGCAAATGCCATAGGGAGGATGGAAATTATTTTTGATTGGCATGTGATCTACCCGCACTGCCTTTGCGATCGACTGGCCCCCTGACTTAGGGTGTCCAATTTACAATGAAACTATTTGCAATGCATCTTGGGCTTTGGGGGTGCTGGGGCCTTGGGGCATTTGCCCCCTTTGCCCAACTGGTAAATAAGCCTTGGTGAGCTAACCAGGCTAATTAAATGCATTGGCTTTGCTCTGGGGCAAATTCACCAAAGGACTGCATGACTTCTATGGCCGCCAAACCTGGGCAAATAACACAAAAACAAAATGTGTACTTCTCAAAGCACCGGCAAAGCGTGAAAAGCACCCCGAGCTGAGCTGCCAAGCAGACAGCGTTTCGGTGCTCCTGTGGTACCTGCTCCTATTTAAATAAGGTAAAATGCAGATTCCTTTCATTTGCATAAATGAGCCTCTTTGCAAAAACAGTCAAATTCACAAAGATCAGCGCTGATACGCCACACACAGTTACAGTGAAACAGAGAGTTGATGGTAACTGAAACTTAGGGGTGTCCGATCAAACTCAGGGATGCAGAATCGCCTGCTATTGATGGGCTTCTGGCTCAGACTGACTCACCCCACACAACGACGCATTGGCTTCAAACTGATACTTATACTACCACATGGATAGATGCAATCAGAGAGCTATAATATAATTAGCGCAATATCTTCTGTGAATCAAACCTTGAGACGGAGCAGATAGAGGTTGCAAGTGATACGCAATTCATGTTGCTATCAGTGGTGCAATTCTTTGTCTTTTCCCCTTTTTTTGTGAAGCATGTTGCAGACGTGCAACAACCAACATGAATGGCATGGATGCAGAAAATTGACATACAGAAGGATAGAAACCAACCTGAGCCCAAAGGACTATTGAACAAACCACTCCAGTTTGTGGTGAGGAACTCTTCTTTCGAGCCATTGCCATACTAAACTGACAGAAAAGAGGATGAAATGATTCAATTCATGTCATAACATGAACATATTATACTATATAGTGTGTGGTGGGCCGTCAGGGCCAGCAAGGCCTTCTTTTTTTATAAATACACTACATGTATTCTAATTATTTTTTCATTATCTTATTATCTCATTGCACAGCTCCTGTCTTCCTCAGTTGCTCTGCTTCCAGCAGCTTGTTTTAAGTAGAGCTTTTATCCAATCAGATTTCACCTATGTGTCTCTAAGTAAAATAATCTGCCCGAGGCCTGCAGACTCACAAGTGCATCCATGTGCAGTTTAAGTGAATGGAGACGATATTGTTGATTGTCATAGTGTTCAACCAATCAGATCTTTAGTTTGATATGTTGGGCGTATTCTTTGACGTATCAGAGCCTGCTAGCCGGCCTATAATGACGTCAGCATAACGTGCAGCTCAGTATCCATGCAGCTCTGCGCAAGTGCAGAGTGTGCGAGCACGTGACTATCGTGAAACGAAACAGCAGAGGCTGTCGGGTAGTGAATCACATCACGTGATGCAGCTCAGCCAATCAAATATGGCCATTCTGACTGAGCGAGATTACCACACACCATGACACAGGGGACTGAGACGAGGAAAGACACTGCAGAGCGGTACGTACAATGCTCAAGCTGTGAAAGTAAAATCATAAGATGATCTCTTTGGGCCATGACTTGTCATTAAGGAGTGATGGTGGTCCCACAACCAGACCAGCTGTGAACCACTGTCCTCCATGAGCGCAGAAAACATTAGATTTTCCTGAATATAAGCTTCTGCGTTTTCCAAATACTCTAGTACTATTCAAACGTATTGCAAATCTCGTACCGAATGTTACGTACATAGGTACAGCATTCGAAACGGGTAACTGTGGTGCCATCATGTGGTTATAAGGTGGTATTTCAGCTGCAGGGCAACAGTGAAGGCTAAGGTATAAAATGCACAGCCCGACACTGGGGAAAACAAACGTGTGTGTGTGAGCGGTTATGCCAGCAATCATCTCAACTAAAGGTCAGGGTTGTAATTAGATCAAAGGGCTGTGTGTTTGTATCCGTGTGTGCGTGCATGTTTCTGTTTGAGCAGAGTCATTCACAATGATTGAATGACACCTACGATTACCCTCTCACTGCTAGGTATGAGGAGGTAGGGCCTCCACTACAAAGAGCTGTCATGACCATGATGAATGGGAAATGAGGTTTCCCTTGTATCCAGACACACATGCGCACGCATACACACACACACAAACACAGAGCTGAGAAGAGGGCCCACATCCAACTGTTATATCAACATTCAAATTTAGGATAAATGGTATAAAGAGAAAAACAGCACAAAGACGGTGAGGGGGGGAGAATCTATTTGTTTAATGTTGAATGTGTTCCCTCAGTCAGGCAGAAAGCAAATCTGCATGCATTAAGGAAAAGTAATGAGTTAAATGTAAGCGAGGAGGACAGTGAATATCTTGAACGGTGTTTTTCTGCACCGGCCCTTTCTAGAAATGGCATTTTGCTTCCCTAAGCATGTAAATAAGGGATGGAAACAAGCTGGAGCAGATGCTAACAGGACTATGGTGAAGCCCATGAAAGCAGGCTGTGTGTATGCATGATGACTGTGTGTGTATGTGTGGGTGTGAGTGTGGGTGTCTGTATGCGACAGCTGCATTGTATGACAAACAGGATGACGATCTCGCATTTTTCAGCCTAAAACCTAAAGCTCAGCTATACCCCCACACACTCAGAGACTGACTCTTCACTTACAGAAACCCTTTATGTATTA
Organism: Anarrhichthys ocellatus; assembly: GCF_004355925.1. Classification (NCBI taxonomy): domain Eukaryota; kingdom Metazoa; phylum Chordata; class Actinopteri; order Perciformes; family Anarhichadidae; genus Anarrhichthys; species Anarrhichthys ocellatus. Next base: position 1,535,162 of record NW_022280106.1, on the reverse strand, counting down.
ACCTTGTTTGTTATGGGTTCAAAAGTTCTGAACATAATGTTATCTAAATTTGTATTATTACACTGTAGTTTTAAGGAAACTTAGTAAATGTTATTGCGTTTCAAGTAGAAGGGAAAGGTGGTGAGGTAAATATACCTATTAGACCTTTTTAGTGTCCCCTGGAAACAGTTCCTGTCGTCCCCTGTGCTACTTGCAGCATGTTTTTGTATTTGGTTGTGTTTTATCTATTTGCAGCATTTTCATCTATGCCTCTGCAACAGCCGTGGCCAGGGGAATTATCTTTTGGGGTTGTGCATCTATTTTTTCAAATTTAGCACCAATGTGCACACTTTTGATGAATGACTCTGCACCTCCTTGGTCAGGACTTGGTCCGTTTTTTTTCCCCCCTCTCTTCCATTGGTCTGTGTGAACATGCCCGAGTGGCCATGGAGGCAAATAAAGAGTTCAGGAGTCCAGAGTAGTTTCAGAAGATGCTTCTTTTATTTTTAAAAGGTTGACCATCGCACCAACATTGATACCAGTATCTAGTTGCCTTCACTAATCCCCACACAAACAAAATGAGGCCCTTATATACACCTGGTCCAGCCCTGCCATCTACAGGTAAGTATATTGCTAAACATATATGTATAATAAGTATTTACCAGATTTTACCCACACCACAAGTATCTATAATAATGAACAACTAATTAGAATTCCTATAAATAAAGTAAATAATAAACACCATCATTTATCTAACTAAACACAGCAACACCTATTTTCACTTCCCCCTACCTGCTTCCTGTAGTTGGTATTTCCCGGAACTATAAATGGGTGCTCGAGCCCCCGGGGAAGTATTTTGCCCGAACACCCTAGGAAGAGGAAACAGGCAGAGGTAAGTTGTTGCAATATATACACGATAATGTTCTGCCACATAGACATTTACTTCAGTCAAGTCTAATCACTTTGTCACTGACTGCAGTTGTCTGTTTGTTGGCAGGGAGAACAACAGGACCAGCTTTGTGTCCTAGCTGAGCACATGGCTCCCAGCATCCACAGTCCAACAATAAATCCATACAATAACTTGTGTTCTCCTTGACTCCATCACACCCCATCTCACACACTATCCGTGGTCTAAGTAACGGCGGTGCGTCGTTACATTTCCTCCCCCGAGAGTACAGTACCTCAGTCTTCATGTACTCTGGAGAGACAATCTGCCACAAGGTTGGCTTTCCCCGAACGGTACATGACTGTAAAGTCATAGGGTTGTAGGGACAGGTACCATGCCGTGAGACGCGTGTTGGAGTCCCTCATCCGATTTAGCCATTGCAGAGCACGATGATCCGTCTCAAGGATGAAGTGACGTCCCAGCAAGTAGTACCTCAATGACTCAATGGCCCACTTCATGGCCAAACACTCCTTCTCCACAGTAGAGTATCTTGTCTCTCGGTCCAGGAGCTTGCGACTCAGGAACAACAGCGGACGTCTCTCTCCATCCGTCTCCTGAAGGAGCACTGCTCCAAGACCAACCCCTGAGGCATCTGTCTGCAGAATGAATGGTTGAGAAAAGTCAGGACTGTGGAGAACAGACTCACTTGAAATTGCCCCCTTGAGGTCTTTGAAGGCCTGGTCACATCCTTCATTCCATCTAACTTTGTTTGGGGCCGAGTTCTTGGTGAGGTCGGTGAGTATGGCTCCTTTCTCAGCAAAGTGGGGGATGAATTTGCTGTACCACCCCACAAGCCCCATAAAGGCACGAACCTTCTTCTTGGTGGCGGGCACAGGATATGAATGAATGGCATCCACCTTTCCCACTCGAGGCTTGACCACACCTTGTCCAACCACGTGGCCCAAGTACTCCACTTGCTTCTGGGCAAAGGCACACTTGAGTGGGTTGATTGTTAGCCCAGCAGTCTTGATCAGGTGGAGGACCTGTCGCAGGCGAGAAACATGTTCCTCCCATGTCTGGCTGAAGATGACGACATCATCCAAGTAGGCAGCCGCAAACTGTGGAACGTCCCTCAATACCTGGTCCATGAGCCGTTGAAACGTAGCCGGTGCCCCCTGGAGACCGAATGGCATCACCTTGAATTGAAACATCCCATAGGGTGTCTTGAAGGCTGTCAGCTCCTTGGTCTCCCGAGCCAGGGCAAGCTGCCAATACCCCTTGCTCAGGTCCAGCGTGGTGATGAACTTGGAGCTCCCAACTCATCGATCCGGGGCATTGGGTAGGATTCAAACTTTGAAACTGCATTCAGGTACCTGAAATCAATACAGAACCTCAGCGAACCATCCTTTTTGGGGACCAACACCACCGGACTGCACCACTCACTGGTCGACGTTTCAATTATCCCCAGCTGTAGCATCAGCTCAATTTCCTTCTTGAGCTTTGGCACCAGCCGTTCAGGGATCCTATACCACTTCCGACGAGGAATGGCGCTTTCCTTCAGGTGGACCTTATGCCGGACCAGAGTTGTGAAGCCAGGCTTTAATTGGAATAGCTCTGGGTCGATTAATGCTTTGATCTCCTCCTGCCGTTCCGGATGGAGGTGGGACAGCTCAAACGAACTGGCTTCCGAGATATCGCTGGGAAGTGACTGCTCTCTCTCTTCCTCCTCCTCCTCATCCAGGGCACGGATCAGGAGCTGCTGCTGGACCGGCAGCTGGTTTGGTGGTGCAGGCTCTTGAAACTCCTTCAGCAGGTTAACATGAAAACACTGATGCTTTTTCACTCTGTCAGGCATGTAAAGCTCATATGTGACCTTACCCCTTTCACCCCCTTTGGACTTACTGCGTCCGGTGAAGTGGCTGTCATGGCCAAAGGTGGTTCTTCTGTTCCCGGCTCTGGCTGACAGGAAAACCTCTGCAAGGCGGGAAGCCACTTTTGCCGTCTCGGGGGTCACGTTCCCGGATCCAAACCTCCAGCTCAACCATCCTCAGAAATTGTTCTAGAATCAAGAACTCAGAAATCTCTTGTACAGTGGAGCTCTCTGGTTTTACCCATTTGGTAAACATGTCCTTCAACCGCACATACAGTTCACGCGGTGTTTCACCACAATTAATGTCCAGTGCACGGAACCTTCGTCTGTATGTCTCAGCTGTGATCTCATATTTAGCTAAAATAGCTTCTTTGACCTTTTCATACTCTTCAGACTCTGATACTTCCATAAGCACTGCATGCTTTACCTGTGAGCAAAGGAACTAGATGAATAGCCCACTCCTCTTTTGGCCAATGGCAGACATTAGCCATTCTTTCAAACGTTGTGAGGTAATGTTCAATGTCATCTGCAGAGAGAGGTATAAACTTAGGGTCTCTGTGGATGTGTGGGACCCGCTGTAGAGGTTGTAGTGGCTCATTCTGCTGGCTGGCCATCGTCCTCGGACCTCCCTCCTCTACGTCATCATCAATGCTTAGATTATCCACTCTGCTGTCATATTCACCCCTCATTTCAGTCACCTGCGCTTGAATCCGATGAACGTCGTGCTCCATACTTCTCCATCTCTGGTCTTGGCGTGTGGTCTCTTTTTCAATCAGTTCATCTCTTGCTGCTTGAGAGCGAACCAGCGACTGTACCAGGTTTGCCAACTCCTCCATGTTGTCAGGCGTCCTGGCTGCTGCAGTCGCTCGCTGAACCGCTGAAGTCTCTGGTCTCCCCTTCTCTGGGCTCTCCTGGGGCTCGCTCTTCTTTTTCCTTCTCGTCCTTGGTCCCATCAATATATCGACAGGCCTTTACCACTGCCGCCACTTGTAAACATGCCCGAGTGGCCATAGAGGCAAATGAAGAGTTCAGGAGTCCAGAGTAGTTTCAGAAGATGCTTCTTTTATTTTTAAAAGGTCGGCCATCGCACCAACATTGACACCAGTGTCTAGTTGCCTTCACTACTCCCCACACAAACAAAATGAGGCCCTTATATACACACCTGGTCCAGCTAATTGGACCAGCCCTGCCATCTACGGGTAAGTATATTGCTAAACATATATGTATAATAAATATTTACCAGATTTTACCCACACCACAAGTATCTATAATAATGAACAACTAATTATAATTCCTATAAATAAAGTAAATAATAAACACCATCATTTATCTAACTAAACACAGCAACACCTATTTTCACTTCCCCCTACCTGCTTCCTGTAGTTGGTATTTCCCGGAACTATAAATGGGTGCTCGAGCCCCCGGGGAAGTATTTTGCCCGAACACCCTGGGAAGAGGAAACAGGCAGAGGTAAGTTGTTGCAATATATACACGATAATGTTCTGCCACATAGACATTTACTTCAGTCAAGTCTAATCACTTTGTCACTGACTGCAGTTGTCTGTTTGTTGGCAGGGAGAACAACAGGACCAGCTTTGTGTCCTAGCTGTGCACATGGCTCCCAGCATCCACAGTCCAACAATAAATCCATACAATAACTTGTGTTCTCCTTGACTCCATCACACCCCATCTCACACACTATCCGTGGTCTAAGTATCGGCGGTGCGTCGTTACAGTCTGCATAAAAATGCAACATTAATACTTTGCCACATAGATAATTGCAATCAGATGCAAAAAAGGGTAAATTGCACTCAACTGAAAAACATTACGGGCGCGTTTGTGCTGTTACTTTATCAGCGCGACATCTTTTGTGAATCAGACCTTCCGATAACGGTTGCAAGTGAGGTGCAATTTGCTGTGCTATCAGTGGCAGTAATCTATTCTTTATGAATTCGCCCCTGACTGTATATTGCTGAAGAATACTGGCCCTTGTTAGGCCCTTATTATCAAATCATAAGGATTATACTGGGAATTTAATACAGGCTCTACAAATGTTGAAGTTGGAATAAGTTATTGTGGCTGACCATCTATACCTAATGGAGAGAATAAACTTCTCCTATTGGTTTAGTCCTTCTCTCTTCTTATCTCTATCTCTCCTCACTCGCTCGCTTGCTCTCTCTGGCTATCCAGAGGAAGACAGAGAGCACATTAACTATTGATAATCTGTGGAACAGCATCACATTCAGAAATAAAATCACTGTCTAAATGTATTCAGAGGCTGCTCGTAAAACTGTAATTATACACATTACTTTGAATATGAAATGCTGGCTGACAGTTATTGTCAGGGGCTAATAAAAGCCATGCATCTCCTCGGCTGAGTACAACACACAGCAGAATGGCTTTAAATATGTTCTTAACACAGAGCTTTTTCCCAGGCCTGGTCTCACAGCACATATTATGCATACTTCACTATGTCTCCTTCTGTTGGCTTTGTGGTCGTTTCGAGGGGATTATCGGCAATGTGTTATATTATTGCGTGTCGATGGCTTGACCTGCAACGGCCTAACGATACCTGTGGCACACATACAAGACGGGCCACGGTCTGAGGTAGTGAAGGGGGCCAACAGTTAGGCCGGTGTTGTTAGCTATCAATAATGAATATTATACAACATTGTTCTAACAATATATAAAATATCCCAAAGGACATTGCTGTGCTATTCTGTTTGTTTTGGGGTGGATGCAAATTTTTGTTTTGCTTCTTCATTTTTTGTTTGCCGTTTTATTGTGTTTTTAGAAAGTGTGCTGTTTGAATTCATTTTTCTCTGTAACCTGGACAGCACATGTAAATTCACTGTTTTCTTTCTCTGAACCAGCCTTTCCAGCCTTCCTCCGAGCTTGTTGATTGTATTGGCATCCTTGGCTTGCCCTCACTGCTGCACCAGCAAAGAGAAAAGCACTGGCTACCACTGACATCCTGAGCATGGTACTGTAGACATTGAAAGAGTGGCATAGAGTAGTCTCTGGTCCTTGTTCACTGCCTCTGTGTTCTTGGTCCAGCTTGTTGTCCAGGTCCCAGTTACTGGCAGTCCTGAACAGGGTCCACATCCACCCCCTTAATGGAAATCGGTGTAGGAGGTGTTTTTCACCTACTGAGGTCCACCACTGAATGCAATGGAGAACATGACTGCCACAGTGCTACCTGACCCAACTGTAGGAGATCAGGTTGTAATCTTCTCTCTCCAGGAGAGGGAGGACTATGAAGAAGTATGCTCCTTAACATTGCCGTATCAGGTACAATGTCCTAAAGTTATAGTACCCCCTAACCTTTTCCTTTTACACCAATATCAGCTTTTGGGCAGATTTCAATGAAATCCTCAGAGCACCTTCTTGTTTTAGAAAATTAACCTTTTCTATTTTGGATACCCCAAAATCTTTTCTCAAATACCACCATCAAGGTACCGAGACCTTTGATTCGAGTTATCTGATCGTTGAGAGTGAGAGCTGTGTTCGTATTATCTTAAGGAAGTCAAGCATGTTCTCAGTGGTTGTTGGACTGTGCCAAGGCTGTCTGTTGTAGTTCATTCAGTTTCCGATTTTTTTATTTTTCAGCCTCAGTCAGGGAAAGGAGTCACTTTTGGTGGCCTTGGGGTTGAAACTCTATGGATGATGTGGTTCTGCTGGCTGAATTCAACTGTGACCTCCAGCATTCACTGTACTCAGAGTTGAACATGAAGTGGTGAGATATCAGCACCTCCAAGTTTGAGACAATGGTTCTCTGTTGGAAAACACCAATGGTTATCAGCTTTGGGTACTATCTGAAAGAATGACTTCGCACACTCCTGGGAATAGTTGGAGAAATAAGCTTGGTGGTGAACAGCTGCTATTTCTGGGCTACTTTGCTTAGCCTGTTAGTATCGAGACCTATATAAGTGGCCAATAATTCATTTCAATTCAATTTATTTTATGTAGCCCAAAATTACAAATCACACATTTGCCTCAGAGGGCTTTACAATCTGTGTACACATACGACATCCTCTGTCCCAGGACCCTCGCATCACAGAAAAAACCCTTGGTAGCACTTTATAATAACTACACACTATGAAGCATTAGTTAAGTATGAGTAAATACTTAATTCATCATTTATAAAGCATTGTTCCTACATTAATAATTCATTAGTATGCAGTTCATAACAACAGTTGTAAATGTTTTATTCTTGATTAATAAGCTGTCTATTATGTGCTTCATTATTGTGTTTTCAATACTTTAGAAATGATGGATTCCCCATTTGTAAATGAAGTATTATATATGTTAGAAAAATTCACTCGAGACTGGTGTAAAAATCATTAACCACTGGACATTTATTCTTTGCAAAGAAGGAGACAGGGTTGATTCACATACAGAATGTACATCAAGACCGCTCGAAGGTCTGTCTCCGAGTCTCTGGTATTTATACTAAGTAAACAACATGCAGTGGGCTGGCACAGGGTAACACACACACATTTTGCATTTCACACAGGCGTCTACGTATCTGGACACTTTAACAATTCGTTCTAGTACAAAGGTCACTTTCTCGTAAGTCATGGTCGCAAATCAGCCCTACGTAAGTATTGACGCTTTCCACAAGTTTATTATCATTCTTATTCAGGACAAACAGCTGAAGTGTTCTTTCGGCAATCAACTGCTTCTTAATAGACTAAACATCTGCTGAAGATGCCTGGTGTCCCAGATAGTTCACACAAGGACACAGGCCTTAAACACTACAGAGGACATGAGCCTCTGTTAAATGTATAACATTCACTAATTATTAAACGCATACTAATTAGTCATTTAGATTTTTCCCAACAATATATTTTACAAACCAATTATTAAGGAGTTGTAGATGATTAATAAGATCATTTATAAAGTGTCAGTAAATGATTAATAACTTATTTAGATGTAAATTATTCATGCATTTATATATATAATGGTTAGGGACTATGTTAATATATGCTTTATAAACGCATATTAATACTGCAATTCATGATAAATTCATGATTTATTAAGGTAGTTACTACTCGTTAGTAAAGTGTTTTATGTGACCTCATCTAAAGTGAGGACTATTTATGCCTTATAAAGCATTTATTAAGTATTTTGTGTGACCTCATCTAAAGTGAGGACTATTTATGCCTTATAAAGCATTTATTAAGTATTTTGTGTGACCTCATCTAAAGTGAGGACTATCTATGCCTTACAAAGCATTTATAAATGACACTGAAAGGCCAGCAGTGCCTCAAAACCCATAGTTTTTGAACAGAACAGGCAAATAGACACAACACAATGTGATCAAAAACATATTAATATTTATTGCAAGATGCAAAAAAAATACTGTTAAATACAAACCTCTCAGCCATTAATTCACGTAAGAAACAAACAAACAAAGACATTCTCCTTCAGGAGAACATGGCTGCATATAAAACGTTTGTAAATATACGACTGGAGCTAACCAGGAGCTTTGCATATTAGTTTACATTTACTTATTCAATTATTCATTTTAACCGAGCATATCGATCTCCACTGTTCGTACTTTTCTTCAGTTGCATGTCCCGATGGCAGCCGGCCGAATCTGTTCTTTGTTTACAATAAACGAAATCCCGCTTGTGAGACGGACAAAGGAAAAGACCGCTTCATACGTCATCAACGTGGGACAAACGTTTCGCCCAGGAACTGGTACAGAAGTGCACTTACGCGATGGAAAACTCCGACCTAAGTTGAAAGGGCGTGCGGAACCGGGCCAGAAATAATGACTGCTGTCGGGCCTCCAATGGCCGTCTGTTTGTTTCTTATTTTGCTGGCACGTAACGTCACACAGGAAAAGACCGCTTCTTACGTTATCAATGTGGGACAAACGTTTCRCTCCCGAACTGATACGGAAGTGCACTTACGCGATGGAAAACTCCGGCCTAAGTTGGAAGGGCGCGCAGACCTGGGCCAGAAAGAATGACTGCTGTCGGGCCTCCAATGGCCGTCTGTTTGTTTCTTATTTTGCTGGCACGTAACGTTACACAGGAAAAGACCGCTTCTTACGTTATCAATGTGGGACAAACGTTTCGCTCTCGAACTGGTACAGAAGTGCACTTACGCGATGGAAAACTCCGGCCTAAGTTGGAAGGGCGCGCAGACCTGGGCCAGAAAGAATGACTGCTGACGGGCCTCCAATGGCCGTCTGTTTGTTTCTTAGTTTGCTGGCATAATATGTAACGTTACATATTATGGAGGATGAGTATCTAGCTAGCCTTCCAGCTAACACTAGAGGTCCTGAGACAGGCGCACGCTAACGCGTCACCTCCGTTGTAAATAGAGCAATCCAGGTGACAGATGGCTAACTAGCTGTTATATGTGGAGTGGATGTGAATGAGATCGATATGCTTGGTATGAAATAAATAATTAAATAAGTAAATGTAAACTAATATGCAAAGCTCCTGGTTAATGGATGAGAGGTTTGTATTTAACAGTATATTGTTTGCATCTTGCAATAAATATTAATATGTTTTTGATCACTTTGTGTTGTGTCTATTTGCCTGTTCTGTTAAAAAACTGTGTTTTGAGGCACTGCTGGCCTTTCAATGCCATTTATAAATGCTTTGTAAGGCATAAATAGTCCTCACTTTAGATGAGGTCACATAAAACACTTTACTAACGAGTAGTAACTACCTTAATAAAGCATGGATTAATCATGAATTGCAGTATTAATATGCGTTTATAAAGCATATTTTAACATAGTCCCTAACCATTATATATATTAATGCATGAATAATGTACATCTAAATAAGTTATTAATCATTTACTAACACTTTATAAATGATCTTATTAATCATCTACAACTCCTTAATAATTGGTTTGTAAAATATATAATACTTAATTTACAAATGGGGAATCCAGTGTGTAGTTATTATAAAGTGCTACCAAACCCTTTAACAGGGAGAAAAGAGGGAGAGACCTTAGGGAGAGCAACAGAGGAGGAATCCCTCTCTCAGGATGGACAGAAGTGCAATAGATGTCATGAGTACAGAATGAACAGCATAACACATTCAATGCATATGACAGAACCACGGCAGGAGGCAGGTCCAGGTCCAGGTATAACCCGGATCCACGGAAACCTGCGAGGCGAGAAAGCACAGAGACTCTGGTGAAGAAGCAAAGTCAGTAATGAGCGTTAATGGGACATGAATTCATACAGAAGGAGAGAGAGAAGAGGAGACAGGAGCTGAGTGTATCCTAGGAAGTCCCCCGGCAGTCTAGGCCTATAGCAGCCAATTGATTGATGGACTTGTGTATTTTGAGATGCAATAAGCATGGCAGCCTGCAGATGCAGCAGAGATTCCGAGTGCAGGACCTGTTAGACTCTAGCATTTTGTGCATGGCATTGTACACCTTAATTTTTTCTATTTTAACGGAAGTTGTATTACATTTTTTCTTTGTCACTGTTCTGCTGGTGTGATTTGCCGCTCCATCGACTCAGTTTCCCACAGGGATCATTAAAATAAACGTATCTCGTCTTAACCTGACACCATTTTAATTGTCTCTACTTGCTAAACCTTTACTCGTCGGGTAACCCATGTAGGATCAAAACAACCCCAACAATTATTTCCAAATGCTCATTGACTTCATTCCTCTGTGTATATACTTCTAAAGCGTGCCTGAGCTTCTGAAGTGTGTGTGATTGTGTGTGTGTGTGTGATCCACCCATCCATCCCTTGCCTGTGGCTGGCGGCCGATGGAGGGTATAAAATAAAGCTAGCTAGAGCCTGGAGGAGAGATAATTGAAAATCAAAGGAGGACTTTGTTAATTTGATTAGGCAGCACTGGATCAAATGAGATTTTATTATGACATGCAATTAAACAGAACTTGGCGAAGAAGAGGGGTGGGGAGGGGCCCAGGAGAGGTGACATGAGGTGGAGTGGGGAGGAAAGAGGGATATTTGGGGGGGATAGAGACAGGAAGATGGTCAGACAGTTGAGAGACAAAGGAGGAGAGAAGAAAGAGACAAAGCGGGGGAGGGCTGAGGCTGAGATGGGATAGACACAGAAGAGCTTAGAGAACATCTTGCTGCTGAAGATGGAAAGAAAATTCAAAATGCAAACAAACAAAAAACAACTTGGATGAAAGCAAATTACCATTTCATAGGAGGACTCCATGGTGTATTATGTTAGTCGACTTTACTGTTGAAGACCGGAGCACTGTTCCTCAACCCACAGCTTATGACAACATTGATTTCTATTATCTCGGCACTTATCAGGAGAACTTCAATATAGCTTCAGTTTTGACAACATAACCACTCTGTCAAGTGATGACATCATAGAGTGATATAGTCTGAAGAGGGAGGAAGTCAGGGTGGATGGGTGGGTTACAAAACATCTGACTTCTTTATGTCCAAGTGGCAATCAACCGATTTAACCATGACCACCATCGTTCCATAGCTCCACGTTACATGTTTATTCTTGTAACCGTGACGACGAAGGTCCCCTAATGCACTGATTCCCTTCCCTCATAGGATGATTAGTTTATGGTTCAGCAGGGCAGCAACCATTGTGCTGAAATAAAATACAGCATAGGTTTTAACGTCTTATTGGGTGCCATGATGGTTTGTAGTCCACCAGGAGATAATGTATCCCCCTCTCTGAGACTACATTTAATGACATCACAACATGTACCTACAGTAGCTGAGCATATCACAAACTCTACAATCTACAATAGTGTATTTTTATAAGTGATGATGATAATTACATTAGATGCTGTGGTTGAGATGGTATCAGGATTGTCCGGGTTACAAATGGGGAAAGAAAAGACTTCCAAGACTCCTGCCACCTAAAGCATTGTGGCATCATACTTGTTATTTCAGCAGTGCTGGGGTGCGCTCCAAATGTGAGCATCATACATCTCTGCACTCTGATGGTTTGGGAGTGTGGTGAAGGGCCAGAGCCTGGTTTTTAATAGTTTAATAAACCACAGATATCAATGTTTAGGATTTAGCTTGCCATGTATGCTTTAGAAAGTACAGGTTACTAAGGAATAAGTATGGTTTAGACATATGGTGCAAGTAGACCTCATGTTAGAGGAAACAACATGAATGACAAAATGGGTCGTAGGCAAACAGCATGAGGGAGAATAGAGTGGGATGAGGAGGGAGGTTTCTGGAATTTGCCTCCATAAAACACCAGAGAGAGAGAGCTGATTGTGTGTGTGCGTGTGTGTGTGTGTGTGTGTGTGTGCGCGTGTGTGTGTGTGAGAGTACTTGTTGGCACATAGAGCTTGCATATGGGTGAGAAAACATATGCCCGTATGTGTATGCTGGCCACCCTTGTGGTAGTGGAACCGAATAGTTGACCAGCTAAACCGGGCACACTCCCAAGGTCCCAATCTTTCAACATTTTAGTTTGTGGAGTTTAATCGGCAACAACAATGAGAGGCCCAGTGGGGAGCTTGACACCAAATCACAGCCACCCTGAATGAGCGTACCATAGCACGTAAGAGGCACACTGGTGAAATTTGGCTCACAGGATTGGTGAGTAGGACTGTGGCCGATCACAGGTTGTTGTGGCAGGTACAAGAGGACAGGCAGCATTTCAGAGTATATCCACATATATGGCAGGTTACATTTATTTTTCTCTCAGTTTCAACCCTCCATCCAGACTAACATAGTGTTGCTCTTGCCCAGGACCGCAGCTTCTCCAAAAATGAATTGCAGAGTGTATAAATCTTAAAGCTCTGACTTGGTGTTTCAGTGCGAATGGGTAGCGTTTGCAGAATGATGGCGTAGGCTGCCCAGTGAGGATTGGGGGGGGGGGGGGGTCTGTGTGGCACTAACCTTAAGATGAACTTCCCTGTGATCACTCATCTTAAATGTCAATATAGCCGTATATGATTTATGACTGCAGCAGCATGGGAATGATTGCCGGTTAACATGTAGTATTAATGGGACACAATTAAATCGCCATGATTCCGCTGTCTGACCACAGATACAGCAGATATGTAAATGAGATCGACTATGAATACAGCACAGGGTTGATGACCACAGAGAGCAGCTGTCCCACTCCTCACCAGATGTTGGCTGTGATGCACATTTTTGTGTGAAAAGAGGATGAACAAGAAGAATTAAAGCTGCGAGCAGCGATGAACGGGCCCTCGCATCCTCCCGCAGGTTGGGGGTGCCAGCGGGACTCTGGCTCGCGCGTCCGGGAACGTCTGCGACCGTTGGACAACTCACACATAAATGAAAATGGCCGACTTCGCGTACGGTTTAGAGCAGTGGTTCTCAACTGGTCTGGCTGCGGGACCCACCATCACCCCTTAATGACAAGCCACGACCCAAATTTTCAACTTCTCAAATGTATTTAATGTAAAGATGGAGCAGTTTGAACCTGAGCTGAAATTGTCCTCTTTAGTCGTAGTGTAGGGAGCTCTCTTGTGCAAAGAAATTGTTCCGGTCAGTCCCCGTCCCACACATGTTTCACGTAAACAAGTAAAACTGTTTTGTTTGTGATGTCTGTAGATTCGTCCATTTGTAATGCAAAATGACCACTTGCCTAAATTTGAGCTGTGGTCTGTAGTTTGATGTCATCTGACATGTCTTCAATTCGCCTACTTATAACTTATAGTGTCATTTGACAGAGGTACAGTTTTCAGTTTATCTGCTGCGGATTGATCCAACAAATGCCGCTTCTTGACAGCTTCATGCTTTCTTATGCCAGAACCTCGCTGCACAAAACACACTGAGGTTTTTCCCTCTTTTGTCCTCAATGTAAGAAAATCCATATCTCATGTAGTTGGTGTCATACTTGCATTTCCCCTTGCTCAATTAGCATGTGAAAACAAACTGTGTGGGTGTTCCTCTATATACTGTAAAATGGTGGGTGTCTATTAGCATTACAAGGCATTAACGCCAAATACTGTTAAGGAGTGGGAATAACTCCCCGGCATAAAAAATCCCCGCGACCCACCAGTTCAGAATCACTCACTGGGGCTGGTCATTTGAAAATTTGTAGGGGGTGCTGTTTTTATGCTGTTCAGGTGTTTCAGTATAGGCATGGTTCTCTACCAGGGGTGAAGGTAGATTCAAGGTCTTGCCGATACTACTACCCTTCATCACTTCCTATTCTTCTCCTCCATCCACCAGTGTCATGCATTCCTGAAAGCACGCATTACATTTATAACTCCTATATGGTGTCGAGAGAAAATTAAAACACTTGATATCATGTACAGTAAATTACTTATTTAAACTATGTTCGAAAATAATTTGCTAATGTTGACAAAACTTTTAAATTCACAACACATTGTTTTATATTATAAGACAATTGCAGCAGTTGGAAGAGTTTACAAGCACCGTGTGTTTAGGAAGGAAAAATGACCATGCATACCACTGAACATCACGGAACAGTGTAACGTTTTTGTTGAACTTTTAATTCATTTTACTGAAAGGTTTTCATCAAGAAAGGATTTCCTGACAAAAAACCCAGCATGCTCGATATCAGACAGATATCAGTCAGCTGCAGCAGAGGTTGACATTCGTTAACAAGAGGAGAACTACACAGTTTAAAGGCATCAAACACGGGTTAAAAACCTGCAGGTCTGTGGGCACAAACACACTGACACTGGCACAGTTTAGAAGCATTTAATAAGTAAACTAGAACGGCACTCAGAGAGTACGCGTAATGGTGCATTCAGGTGCTCTTCAGATGGTCCCATTTCCCGAGTTGGGAAGTCCTCCAAACTTTGGTGCGTTCATGAGCTTGAAGCTGTAATGTGGAAACAACATGGGCGCTACAGAGAAGATGCGTTTTATTACTTAAACAGCACATTAGCTGTGAATTTTTAGGAACAAATATTTCCAAATATTCAGATGCCATATGAATGCAGTGCAAACGTTCTAGTCACTAGGCTGCTTCACTGCTGTGGCTGCTCTGTTTCTGTTTGATGGGTAGAAAGGTGCTGCCTTGTGGCTAAGCAAAATAACACTAGCCCTGTGCTGTAGTTATGGCAATGACAGGAGTAGTTGGCTCTGATATTACCATCAGTATTCTTCACTGCAGTACGTAGTACATCGGTTGTGTTAGATAAGCATTATTGCAGACAGTCTATGTTAGTGGCTGTAGTGTTATATATTTTCAGAGTAACCAAACTGGTTTGGTCCGGCAGCTTCCCATGATTTCTTTCTGAAGGGTTGAACTTAATTGCACATACTTAGAGTGAGAGAAGATCTGTATGTTTGTTAAACCTCCAACTAAGAGAGGATGATTCCCTCTAGCAGATAGTCCATTGAACATTTAAGAATGGAACTGTCATTTAGTCCAGTGGGCTCTGAGGAGTAGAGTACAGAAAATGTGGAAAACGTGCAGACACAGTAATGCAAGAAGAAAACACAGTAGGAGAGACAGCAGAGAAAGAGAGAAGAAGCATGCCAGTGTTGTGACAGTATCTTAAATAGCCTCCCGGTGAGTTAAATCGTTGACGCCAAAGAGATCCCTGATGTCCTGCTTTTCCAGCACCAACTCTGCTTCCTCCTGTATACACACACTGCCGAGAGAGCATCCGTTAATTAATATGGCTGGGTATTAAAGTTTTCAAACAATAAAAAAGGACACAAAGGGGGATTTAAGGAGCGAGTGTTTGCAGGGAGGACAAATTAATGAAAACGCCGGCCTCTCAGGGATAGAAATTCAATTTATAATGTGTCTCTATCAAGCTGCTGTGGCACTGTAACTTTTCCCCACAGCACCTCTTTGTTTGTCACGTTTGTTTGACCACTGAGGATAACAGAGGGGGATTAACGGATGGCTCCCTGAAAAGAGAAAGAGAAAACTTCACAAATAGATGGAGACGGCATTGTTTAAGTGTTCAGATGCCGTGAGACACATTTGTGGCTAATTATTTTTTATCTGAAGGGTCACTCGCTAAATTTAACTGCAACAGTGGCTCACAAAAGCACTCAACGATTTGACGCAGGAAAAGTTTTCACGGTATTTTATTTCTTTGAATTTCATACTACTGCTGATTCCTGACTTCCACCAACTGTCGGCAGAAAATGATCTTCTCATAAATAAGTCTTAACAAATAGAGATCTTAGAATATAGATAGCTGAAGTGAAAAACAGAATCTCTGAATTCAGTAGAGTAACAAAAGCGGATTGTAAACCAGAGAGGCCGTGGTTACACTTTTATCTTCAGTGGGACTTCAGTTGACACACACACACAGTGTGCATCAGGTCAGAAAAGAACAACTTGTATCATTATAAAAGGCAATGACAAACAGCTGCTTTCCTAAATTAGTTTGGAGGATTTTTACCCAGATGGGACCTCTCAATAAAAGTTTAAATTTGCATGTTTGATGTTCCTCCCATATTTAT
>NW_022280106.1:1481015-1518948 GCF_004355925.1 Anarrhichthys ocellatus | reverse complement strand
GATATATATATATATATATATATATATATATATATATATATATATATATATAAATAAGAGTACATGTTATAACTATTCTGGTATTATTTAATGGAAAGGTTCTAGTGACCTCTGGTACCTGTGTACATAACCCAACCAATCTCAATCCTGGCACAGCCGTGTGTTATGATATGGGCATCATCTCTGTCCTCGCTGCAATGTGTCAGACTGCACGCTGGGTAATTAAAGGGACTTTGTGACACGGCAGCATGGTGGTGGAGATGTAAGAGAGTGGGGATTGTAGCTGGGAAGGGGCTGTGTGTTTTCATTAAAGAGCAGGAAGCTGCCTGACACAGGCCATTACTTTGTTTTTGTGCTGGCTGGGAATGGATGGCGGCGCACTGCCTGTGTTACTGCAGAACTGAGAACATGCACAGTGTGTTGATACTGTATGCGTGTGCCAATGCATGCTGTAGCTGTACCAAAGGAGGCAATTGATTGTGTATAGTCCATTTAACAGTGTGTATATGTGGAAAGTGGTGTGGTTACTCCTTTCCATTTTCTTTTAAATTCTCCCTCATTCCTCCTCACCTTCTTCTCCTCCCATTGTCACCTTCACCCGTTGTGCCATTCATCTCTCCCACCAGGCTCATTGTGCAGAAACTTTGTTTGGAAGAGGGGGGTAGATGGAGACAGAAAGAAACAGAGAGGAAAATTACAGTATTGGAAACTGGTGGAAGCCAGGGGAAGGGTATGGGACGGCCACAGTTTGGCTGCCACCGCTTCAGAGGGAGATGCAAAGAAGAAGTTTTTTTGTTCACTGTGTTTCAGACAGACAGTCAGAGGGGCATGGGTCATAAGACCAACATCTATCAAATAGATGTACAGAGAGAGAGGAGGCCGGTCAGGTATCTGCAGATTTTAGAAAGCCAAAAGGAAGACTTTATGAGATCTTTAACTGTAAATTCATATCAATTTGAATATAAAAGATTTTGAAGCCCTGTTAACATTATTAAGGTTTAGGACTTCACTTGACTTCAAATGCACTGTGGATAGCAACATATTATCTTTGAAGATAAAGACAACATATGATACTAAAAGTAAAATTCCTCTCAATAAGTTCTCTAAACGTTATTCAGATAAAACTTCTCCCCCAAATGAAGATACATGGGACCACTGATCGCAATGCTGCACTTTACACACTGACTTTGTTTCAGTCCGGTGAGAGTTCTAAGCAGCAGAGATGTCCTGTGCCCAGGTCTTGGTTATGCATGTTTTTCTCTCATACAGCAGCCTGGAGAGTGATTTATCACAAAACCACAGGGTCCTGGCTGGGGGAATGGGGTTATATTTCATACAGGCATTCTGTAGGGCAAAACGATTGTTCTGGTGGTGCAGGGCCCCTTAAAACAAAGGCAGGGTTGGTATATATTTTTTTCTTTGCTTGTGTGTGTGTGTGTAACAGAGTTTGTGCAATGGTGTGTCTGCATATGTTTATGTTTATCTACTTCAGCATGTATCTGTTTTGTGTATGTGCAATACAGACATAGGCCTGTACACAAACACACATAATGTACTGTATTTACATTTTACCCGGGGTTTACGTTGGCTTGGAGCCGCTCCCCGTCAATGACCCTCCGGAGAAAGTCATTCAAAAAAATAATAATAAATTATAAAAGAGTTATAAAAAAAATAGTTATAAAAGAGCCCAGATGAAACAAACCAGTTGAAAATGTTTCAAATGTGTATAACTAAACTAAGACAAAATCATGGTGGAAAAAAAAAATGAAACAAATGTTCCAAATGTAATGAATGATATGTCTTTGTTTAAAAAGGAAAGCATATCTTGAGATCAATTTATTGCCATAAATATCTGACATGTCAAATGTGATACAAATGAATAACCATATAGATTTTTTCATTTCTTTAAAAGGTCCAACAGACGAACAGGTCCAGACAGAGCACATTCATTTTACACCCGAGGTAGTAAACTTCCAGTTTTGAGTCAGGGTTCTATTGTCCTGCAGGCCTGCTTAAAAAACCTCTGACGGCCCACGGGCGGCATATTTGTGTTATGCACACAACTGCCCTGTAATGATGAGTATTAATGTTATATCTCATTAGAAAGCTACGGTTCTTGTAATTCGATTTATGCAAACCATTTCAAGATACAATAACAACAGCAGGTACAGTTAACGTCTCTGTCAAACAAGCACTCCAAAAATAGCCGATAAAATATCGCCGTGACTCACCGATTATGATCCATAACGTGCCCCTTGTGCATGCTAGTCCAGCAAAAATGTTCTTGCTAGGTGGCTAAGGGTCCACTCGATCGAATCCAGTAAAATATTTAGTCCAAAACACATTAGTACGTCCATAAAGACCCACGGGGGGCTGTTGCATCATTTCAAATTAGCCAGCAGATATGATAACTCGCGATCATATTTCGGGCATAATTTCACTTTTCATGTAAACAGAGCGGAGATTTTGACCGCAAAATGGAGCCTGCATTCCGCCGGTTAGATTGACACCTCATTTGACCCAATAGGAGCTTCTATAGCCCGGCCACAGTCTGGAACAGCCAACGAGAGTCCGCTTTGAAAGACAATGCCCGCCTCTCTTCTTTGGGTAAAGCTCGAGCCAATCGCAACAGATCCAGTTCAAACTCAGGCTCCATATAGCCAATGAAATTACGAAGCCAAGGATATGCAGATTTATCAGATGGCCCTCTGGGAAAGTTTTCAAAACTGAAATTGAAACCGTGACTGAGGTACCTGGGACAGATTATCAAGACTAAAGTCTGGTTCATGAAAACTTTTAAGAATCTGTGAAAGTTGACAATGGTTAAATATGATATAGTTAACTATACATTGACATAAATAAACTATAGTTTGAATTTTGGACACATAGTTTATTGTAGTATGTGCATTTTGACATGGTGACGCGAGCCTCCAAATGCGTTTTTACGTGGCCGCACTCTTAGTAAACCACGTGTAAAATATTAATTTTCTGTCATATTGTTATCAAATTCTAATTTATACCAGGTATCATGACTCCATGCTGATGTAGGATTGTGTTTTCCGGGTCATAAGTCCCAGCCATAGATAACTGCTGCCATCTGTTGGCCAAAACAAATCTAGGCGGAAATAAAATGCTTCTCTTTCACTGTGCTGAAAACTCCATAGCTCAATGCTAGTAGCACTTACAGTGATTCTGGCTGATTGTGAAGAAACTTCAGAGTGTTGCCGTTCAATAAAGACTAAAACCATACATGTACTCCCAATGGTTCAATAAGAGCTGTCAGTTTACTTTGGGTAAACTTTAGGCAAATTTTAGAGGAGTGAGAAGATACGTTTCCACAGTAAATCTGCACGTACACCTCTTTGACCATCTTGTTTACAACTGCCTTACAGCCTCCCAAAGTTTCCCTCCGCTGTCATTCTGATGCAGCTCACATCCAATTGTATACCAGTGCTGGCCCAGAAGGAACTGCTCCTCCCCACCTCCACGCCATGCTTAGACCTTGTACTCTGGTGCAACACGGTACCGACTTGGCCGCTAAAGCAGAACAGAAGGGGGGTACCAAAATGCAGACACAGAGACGGGCAGATTCAGTGATGATATTTTATTGGCAGGACCAGCAGGCAAAAACCGGTAACGAAAGGCTCCAAACAGTAACGATGCATCATCGACGACCTGACAAAACATTGGGCCTGTTTCACTACTATGTGCACTTACAAAATAAGTGCACATGTAAAATTACCGTCAAATTCATGACATCTGGGCACCGGCCAAATTTGTCCTTCCCACTTTGCATATGTTAGTGAATCTGAATAATTCTAAATTGACAGGCTAACTGTCACGCCCCCATTTCTCTATATGTTGAAAAATATTTGCATGTTTATTCATTCTATTAATTCTGCATTTATGCACAGTTGCAGATGAAGCTCCAGCTACCCAATATTATTAGTATTACACCATTTGAAGAATTCAATTCCCGTGGTGATCCAAATATTTACAATAACGCCGGAGCAATTGTTAAGTCCAACAGTCAACCTTTGTTCAACAGAGATAGGTGTAATCATTTCTAAAATCCACAACATTTATTTAACAAAACATTCTGCTTCAATCTATATTTGTTTGCATTAAGCCCTCCTGCTGAAACACTCTTGTATTAACTGGTCATTCTAGCAGCAAATCTAACAGCACCATGTATTACATTTAGTTGACCACAATAGCATCATTGTATTTGTGTGTGTGATGGCATCATAAAGTATGACAACAGAAGTGAGACTTCACTTGAAAACTCCAATAGAAGCTAAAAGAAATTATATATTTTTATCGTGACAATAAATGATGTGGATGAAAGGGCGTCAATTTCATAGTTATTGAATACATTTGGAGAGTACATTAGTAACCAACAGTATTAAATATTGTTGTTTATTAAAGCCTTTTTAACTGAATGCGATTTTATTTTGAGATGCATTTATTTGAACAGCCGGCCGGGCATTCATTATTTAAGCATACACTGATCTGAGGCAGTTCTCAATGTGTTCGCTGAGTGAGAACAAATTCATTGAGCAAAATTAATGATTTGAGCAAAAAAGTTTGTATGCGTAGTTTAAGCACAGGTTTGTGAATGAGGCCCAATAGGAGCACAGAGACTGTATACAAGGCGGGAGATAAGAAGGGACAGACAACGGCTGAGCAACTGGTGAAACTCACAAATCACACAGGCAGGAAGCGACACAAGAGGGGAGGACTTTCAAACCAAAACAGGAAACAAACTATAACAAAAAAACTCAGGACCATGACAAGCATGAAGAGCACACACACTGTCGCACTACCACACACACACTTCACAGGACATACACAACTACAAGCAGAAGTCTTTGTAAAGGCATGTGTGTACTGTACTGGGATCAGAGCTCTTTCCACACACAAACACACACACATACACACGGCTTAATGTTGCACCGGCCGATATTGTTACCGTAAGCAGTTAGAGAGTCCTCGCAGCTTCTGGTCATTTCTCCCTATACTTTAAATACTGTAATTTTTTTGATGCTTTGGCAATACTTTAAAAACAGTATTGCCAAAGCATCAAAAAATGAAACATACAATAACATCAATACACAACAATATCAATATAACAACAATATTAATACAACATCTCATAAAGTGGTGTGAGACAGAGCCGCCATTGCTCCCACGTTACCTGTAGGCCACCGCAGCTCTCTGACACCGAAGCAAAGGGAGGAGCGAAGTGAGAGAGAGATCCACAGATAGATAGATCTCTCTCTCTCTCCGTCTCTCTCCCAATTCAACCCAAACTCAGATCTGCTCCATTGGCATGAACGCCCAGGAACGGCATCGCCAAAGCGTCACCTACTGTCCCTCAGGTTGTGGCATGTTAGTACATACTGGGTGGGCAGCAATGTCTGCCCTCTCTCCTTCTCCTAGGAGGACTTTTCATTTTGAGATATCACTCAATTTTTTTAAATCTGAAATCACAGAGTCAAATTTGTTGAGGTAGATGTTCCTAATTTTATGGAATGTTTTGCATTTTAGGAGGAAGTGCATCTCAGCCTCACCGGTCCCACAGTGACCACATGTTCTGTTCTCTCTTGGTTGCCATGACTTTTTGTGTCGTCCTGTTTCAATCTCCAGTTTGTGGTCACTGAGCCTGTACTTGGTGAGGTTCTGTCTCTGCTTTATGTCTCTGACTGTAGAGAGGTACTCTGCCAATTCATAGTCTCTCTCTAGGGCCAGATAACATTCCAGTCTGCTTTGGCCCCCAGTTTCCTCTCTCCAGTGCTCCAGATAGGCTTCTTTTTAATTTTAATTTTAATTGGGATTTGAAAATTATAAAATTTTCTCTTAATTGCGTGTGGAGCTCTTCGAGCTTCTTCTTTTAGTGCATTTACTGCCATGTTGAAACTCCCTGATGCAGTTATGGTTATACCAAGGTAGGTATAACTCATACTATGTTCAATCATGTTGGTGTTTATGGTAAACTGGTATTTGTTCTCCTGACATCTGGGGCGTTTTTGGAAAATCATGACATTGGTTTTCTTCATGTTTACTGCCAGGGCCCAGTTGTGACAGAACTGTTGCACTATGTCCAGCTGTTGCTGTAGTCCTGGTTCAGTAGGAGACAGTAGAACCAGGTCATCGGCATAAAGCAGACACTTCACCTCTCTATCTAGGAGGGAGAGCCCAGGAGCAGCACATTGATCCAACTCAACAGCAAGTTCATTTATATATATATTAAATAAAGTCAGACTTAAGTTGCAACCCTGACGAACACCTCTTTTCTGGGTGAAGGATTCAGTTTGTTTGTCTCCAATTTTAACAGCACAGCACATCTCTCTCTCTCTCTCTCTCTCTCTCTCTCTCTCTCTCTCTCTCTCTCCTTATATGTTTAGCCCCTTGATTGCCCTTGTGGTCTCTGAAGAGGGCACTTATCTCTGTGGCTGTTGCCTCTGAACCTGGTTTGTTATCCTACAGAGCCTGTTGTTAGACGGCCCTCTTGGGTCAATGGCCCTCCTCTACCAGCTAAAACAATCAGCACACACTCAATAGGAGATCCATTAACACGTGGAATGGCAATAACAGGCCAGCTGAAGATCCTCCACTCGGTTTAGGAAGGAGGAGACAGAAAGAGAGGAGAGAGAAATCGATGGTCTCTGTTGGAGCTTCTGAAGGGGTCACGAGAGAGAATTATTGCGGCGGTTTGCTAATTGAGAATCTTCATCAGGGAGGGAGGAAGCAATTGAAGAAGCAAGGGAAGGATATATTGGAGGAGAGAGTGAAACCTCTTTCACAGAAAGTTAGCGGTAAATTACCGGGATAACCTTTCAGGCACCACTAGTGATTTCCATGGCAGGGCAGGAATAGTTGAGGCGAGGGACAGTAGAGCAGATGGCGGTAATGCAACAATTATGGATGCCAACTGCCATAAAACTCAACACATAAGGAAAAGAGAATGGGCAAGGCTGGATGTCTGTGTACGCTTGGCCACTGCTGTATGTTGCCGCTATGTGTCGGCATATTGTCATGTTCAACTTCTCAACTTGATAACAAACCCAATTTCATGGACATCGGCTCAGAAGTAAGTGAGTTATAGTTTTGAGCTACAAGCAGTTTTGAGCTACGAGCACGAACAACTGATGGTTGCATTATTCTCCAAAACACCAGAGGGCGTACACACAATGAACTGAAAGAATCCAAAAGACAACAAGTCTAACCAGCAAAATGGCATAAACCAACCTCCACAATGCCAAGGAAGGATTGTAATTAACTTTAAACTCATATCTTATATTCATGAAGATACTTTAAGCCCTGTAAAGAAAGAATTATGTAAAGGTATGTATTTCGGTTGATTGTCTAGTATATGGTAAACTATCTAAACGTGTTCTCCACCTGAAGGTTTGTAGTAAGGAATAGGTTTTGTCACTTACCTGTTTGAGGAAATGTTTAGAGTTGCCTGCACTCATGGTACAAACTAGATCCTGCTGATGGATGGCTCTAAGCAGAAGCCTTTGTCTGTTACGGAGGAATGGACATCAGTGTGTAGCTGCGTGCTTGTGTTGTTATGTAATATAAGTTACCTTTATTATGAGTTGAGTTTTATTCAGTTAAGCCAAGTTAACTGTTTGTTTTTTGTTCATATATATTTTTGGTTACATGTTTAGCAGGGCCACTCTTGTAAATACACACCTTTTGTTTTCTGGCCAAAGTTCCTCATCTGTCTCCTACCACTTCCCTAGCCACTCCAGTGAGGCTTCCTCACACCTAGACATGTAAATAGTGCTTATATCAGTGAACTCTTTGTGACAGTCAAAAGCACTAGAAAAGTCAAAAAACATGATCCTAACAAAGCTGGCAGTTGTTTCAAGATGGCCATAAATACTGTGAAGCAAAAAAAGTTGTGATCTACTCCCACACCCTTTCTGTATGCAAACTGCAAGGGATTTTGGAAGACTGAGACCAGTCTACTCAGGTGACCCAGGACAACCCTTACAAAACACTTCATTATGTGCACCGTCAGGGCTATAGGTCGAAGGCTAGTAAGACTATGACTCCTTGCATTGTTTTTTGGGGGAACTGGAACTAGACAAGATGTTTTCCATGAAGACAGAGACAAGGAAAAGATTGAATGAAGGACTGAGCACAGCCTTTCAGCTCAGACCTTCAGGGTGCGTGGATGGAGACCATCAGGGCTTGCTGCCTTGTTAGCCTGAAGGCGCTTTAACTGCTGTTGGACCTCCTCAACATTAATAAGAATAGCTGGGCTACAGTCCTCAGGACTACTACTGCAAATAACTGGTTTACCTCATTTACATTTATCCCAGCACCAAGGAAGCTGGGATTACTGGTCCCATAGCCAGTTATAGATGTCATGCCGTTCCAACGGCCCCTTTTGTTACTATTGGACATCTGTCCTTCAACCCCTTTGCTTGTATTTACACTTAATATGTTTGATTAGTGCTTTCAATTCCTGGGAAATAGTTAATTTGTTGGCAGCAGGCCACCATGGTTGATCAGAGACTGGACTGCTCTGTGTGTCTCCACGACTTCCTGTTACAATATGCTTTTCATTGTCATTTTAATTTATCAGCATTTCAAATATCAGCAGCTTACCTCATGTTCCACTCTTTCCTTTAATCGTATATCTAAATTGCTCCTCTCTCCCTGCAGTGCATCTGTCCATCTTTCACATTCTGTAACTCTCATTATCTCCGTGTTAAATCAGCAGAGAGCCATCAAACACCAGGATGGCATAGATGCACACAGATAATGTCAGTATGAAAGGCTAAAAAACATATATTGATCCTTGTACCTTCGGATGCCCACTGTTTTATAGAAACAGATTCATTCTTCACCAGCAGCTCCTTTCCACTTGGTTCAATTAGATTTCTTGAAGGCAAAGGGAAAATTATAGTCTCAAAACAATTATATTCAGCTCTCAAAACACAAATTATCTTAAAGCTGTAATGGTGTAATTTCATACTCACCACATGCATTATTCATAGTTTTTTTTCTACAATCAACCAGAGATCCAGATGTAAGCAAATTCGGCTGTTTTCACCTAGAATTTGTTTGTTTTTTTAACTTTTCTTAATTTAGTTTTTCTCATCAAAACTTTTTGCATCGTTTGTCAGTTCATTATAATTATTATATGTCGGTGTGCCTAAATGTATTTCCACCGCGAGCCCACTTAAGAAATCGTATAGGCAAATGCAAGCACACTCTCAGGAACAATATCTAAGCACAGCTAATTGCACTAAAAACACACATAACGCATTTAAGCAGTGTGAGAATACAATAGAGATTGCTAATGTGGTCATCTGTTTCACTGGATAGTGAAATTAGATCATAAAGCAACGAGAAAATGCTTGGTTGGTGCAGCACTGTTTGCTTCTGTTGCATTTCTGAGGGAACAAACTGTACACTAAGTATCCTTTTTATGGCCCCACATGCTGACGTGACCGTGTTGGTGGTGTGTGTGTGTGTGTGTGTGTGTGTGTGTGTGGTGGATGCATGCATCTATATGCCTAATGATGAATGAGAGAGGCAGGCTTTAGCTCAGAATTTGAAGACCTGCAGTTGTCTCCCAGCAGTGAAGTAATTTCAGATCCATGGACGGAGAGACACAGTAGACCTTCTACAGACTACATTCATTCCTGAACCTTAATATGTACAATTTTACACTTAGTTCATTACACTACTCTAAATCTAGTTATAAAGCTCACAATAAAGTCCACATCATTTAGTAACCCTTGCCCTGGCTTTACTTGTTGCAGTTCTAATTCTGAAGATTTAAATTCTGGTTGATCGTGTGACAGGTTGTAATGCATTTGCGGCTAGGGATTGTTTCCCTAGGTGGGGCCAAAGGCACTGAGAGCTCCTGTTTACACACAAGCAAAGTTTATGTCTAGCTTGGTGGACTACGTTTTGTATCCAGCAATAGCAGACACTGGCTTTTGTCTCCTGCATCATGTCCAGTATATGTGCTGCACTGATTCGTGTGAATCCGCCAGTAAAACTGTAAACTTTTGGATTGAGAGGACATTTCAGAGTGGAATACATTAGACATACATATCTATTGCAGGACAAATACTGACAGTAAATAGAATGAAAATAGGGATTGTTATAATGAAAACTCTGAAGGATTTTGACTTTAATTGATATATAGACAGTGTAGTATTGTGATCCAAAATGTCCTTGAATGTGCAGACACCTACAATGCTTTGGATTAGATAGATAGATAGATAGATACTTTATTCACCCGCAAGGGGAAACTAGTTTGTTACAGCAGCAAAAAAATATACTTAAAATATGTAAAAATTTTAAATAGTATAAAGTATAAAAATGCACAATATATACAAAAAAATAACAGAGTAAAAATATGAAATATAAAAAATGCACAGTATATACAATGAAATAGAATAGTGTTAAATGAACTAACTAAACAATAGTGCAGAGATTGACCAGCAGCAAACAGACAACAGTGTAGCGGATTTGGCCAGAAGTGATTTATTATAAAGTCTTATTGCAGTTCGCAGGAATGTTCTCCTGTATCTGTCCTTGTGACAGCTAGGGATGGGTACCGTTTGGGTTTTTTCCGATACCGGTGCTAAAACGATACTTTTAAAACGATACCGGTGCTAAAACGATACTTTTAAAACGATACCGGTGCTAAAACGGTGCCTGAACCGATACTTTTTTCTTCAAATTTAACAATATATTACCTGTTTAAAGTATACTATAAATATAAATAAATACAAAACACTTGGCTTCAAACTACGGCTTCAAACTTTTTAACTTCAAACTATGAACAATATATTAACTGTTAACAGTTTACAGTATACTTAAATAAATATAAATAAATACAAAACACACACACACACACACTCTGTACACACACTACAGCTTCAAACTTCAGCAATTATTTTGCAGAAATATGAGCATATTTGACTTCTCCGGCAAAATACGACACCTCTCCTGACTAATTTAATTTAATTTTACCAGTTGGTGGCGCTAATGCGCCAATTCATCGTTTGCCAACCACCACTACACCTCAAAGAAGAAGAAGCTTTTGCATGCCTGTGGATGATGTGCGTGTTATGAGTGGCAGCGCTAAGTACCCGGATGTCGATGGAGGAAGTCAGTAGCCTGCCAGGGGTTTGTTTCTAAGCGCGCACGGCTCGTCCGGTTGTAATTTCAATCGGCTCAGGCACCGAAAGGAAGCACCGAAATCTGCGTTGCATTTCGGTCCGGTAGATACCGGTCGTATAGGAACCGGTGCTATATTGGCACCGGTTTTCGGTACCCGACCCTAGTGACAGCGGAGCTGGATGAGTCTGTTGGAGAAAGTGCTCCACTGTCCCTGCAGTAGGTGGTGGAGAGGGTGGTCCAGGTTATCCAATATGGATAATAGTTTCTTCAGTGTCCTCTCCACCACCTTTTCCAGATTGTCCAGTTTGCAGCCAATGATGGAGCCGGCCTTCTTAACCAGTTTGTTAAGTCTGTTGGTATCTCCGGCTCCAATGCTGCTCCCCCAGCAGACTATGGAGAAGTACAGTGCACTGGCCACAACAGACTGATCTCCAACATCTTGCTGCACACGTTGAAGGATCAAAGTTTCCTCAAAAAAAAGAGTCGACTCATCCCCTTCTTGTACACAGCGTTGATGTTGGTCTTCCAGTTCAGTCTGCTGTCAATGGAGACACCCAGGAACTTGTACTCCTCCACCATGTCCGCATCCTCTCCCTGAACTCTCAGCGGTTGTGGTTCCTCCTGAAGTCGACCACCATCTCTTTGGTCTTGGCCACGTTTAGAAGCAGGTGATTTCTACCGGCCCACTCCACAAAGTCATCCACTACTGCCCTGTACTCCTCCTCCCGTCCGTCCCTTATACACCCGACCACTACTCATCAGAGAACTCCTGCAGATGGCATGACCCTGAGCACAAGGTGAACAGTTGCCTGTGGAGCTCCAATACCACTGACCACCGTATCAGACAGCACACGGCCCAGTCGGACAAACTGTGGTCTGCCTGTGAGGTAGTCAGTGATCCAGGAGACCACCACCCGCAGCTTCTCACTCAGCAGCACTGGTTGGATGGTGTTGAATGTACTGGGGAAATCAAAGAAAGTGATTCTCACAGAGCCACCGGTTCCATCCAGGTGCGACTGAGCTCTTTGCAGCAGGTAGATGATGCCGTTGTCCACTCCCACATGGGGCTGGTATGCAAATTGCAGAGGGTCCAGTGAGAATTTCACCTGCAGTCGGAGGTGGGCC
This sequence comes from Anarrhichthys ocellatus, assembly GCF_004355925.1. Taxonomy (NCBI): domain Eukaryota; kingdom Metazoa; phylum Chordata; class Actinopteri; order Perciformes; family Anarhichadidae; genus Anarrhichthys; species Anarrhichthys ocellatus. The sequence goes on along the minus strand of NW_022280106.1, from coordinate 1,506,660 downwards.
AAGACCAGCCTCTCCAGCACCTTCATCACATGAGATGTGAGGGCAACTGGTCGGTAGCCGTTGAGGCCAGATGGTGTCGTCTTCTTTGGTACGGGAACCAGGCACGAAATCTTCCACAGCACCGGGACTTCCTCCTGCTTCAGGCTCAGGTTGAAGAGATGTTGCAGGACATTAGACAGCTGGATGGCGCAGGTCTTCAGGACCCTGGGGCTGATGCCGTCAGGTCCTGCAGCCTAGCCTTGGTGGACTCTCTCCAGCTGTCTCCTAACCTGGTCAGTTGTCACAGAGAGGGGGGAGGGTGGTCATGGCATCAGTGGTGGAAGAGCCGTTTGATGTTGAGGGCTCTGTGTCCATGCAGTTCACCAGGGGGGGCAGGGGGGGGGGGGGGCAGCAGAGGTGTTTGTGAGGTGTGGTGTGTGGAGGAGACAGATGAGGGCTGTGAACTAAACCTATTGAAACAGTTTAACTCGTTTACGCTCTCCAGGGAGCCCCTTGGTTGTCTGAACGGGCAAAGGCTCAGGCTATCCCCCTGTCCTCCACCTACAAAATATTTCTCAAAGAGAGACATGCCAACCTGCAAGAGACTCAAAATGATCACAAAGAAATAAAAGACAGAGAGGCAGAATGACAACAGAAAGATCAAAACATTTACAAAGAGACACAAAACCACAGAGAGACACGTAACTACGACAAAGAAACATAAGATGACAACAAAAAGAGGCTGAACAACTCTAAAGTGTGTCTTGCTCTTCTATAAAACAGGTGGTGGGGCATTTTGGAAGCCTGTGCCCAGGGACCCATTGCCTCATAATCCGCCTATGACTACCAGTGTGATCTTCCCACTGTAAATACTGTATGTGTGGAAAGGCACTGGTATCTGGGGAGTTCTGTTTGGGTTTTACTGAGTGAGGCAAATTTCTCAATGGATATGAAAATGGATATTGCAGTGCTGCCCACTGATTGAATAATGATGGAGGTATTGCTCATTTGCTTTACAGAACATTTGATTTGATTTTGACATTTGCTGATTTGAACCAACAACACACTCTCACTCCAACTCGTCAAGAACTGCCACTTGGTTAGTGGCTCTCCGCATCAAACTATGATTTCAGTTTTGGACATGTCAGGGTTTTCAGTTTTCGCTTCCATGCATAGTGTCTTTTCATATTAACTTCCAACGTAGATTTACACCAATTTTAGGTTTACACGGTTAGGTTCAAGCAACAAAAATACTTCGACTTAACAAGAGATATTGTTTTACGTAAAATAAATGTGCTTAATAATGTAACGTACGTGTGCAGCGTGAGTTAACAAAGGAAAGTTAATACGTAAGACAAGTAAGGGAAAAGAAGTCAGTGCTGACTTGGTTTCACACGGGACACAAACATGCAACCACCAAGACCTCCTCCCACTGTGGACTTTCTCTCTCTTCATACTTTTCGTCAGTTACTGTGTACTGACACAGATGGGTTCATGTTGGAGTTGCCAATGACCAAGCATCTGTATTTGAGAGTTGGGAGTGAAAAGGGGCTGGAACCTCCAGCCACTACAGTCACTGACTGACTTTACATCCATTTGTACCATCTCAATTTTGTCCCATCCGCCTTGTCAATGCAGGCTACACTGTGGGAAAAATGCAGCCCTGTCATTCATTTGAATAGGACCGCTGTGTTAACATGTGGGGATTCTATTGCAGAGGGCTCCATCAGAAAATCCCACAGTCGTCCAGCAAAATTGTATTGAAAGTCATTGAATAGTTGATGTCTCAGGCTGAGGTGGTGGACCAACCGGCATTGCCATCTCTAGAGCCATGGCCAAATATGTCACATTTGAGATAACTGTTATGATGTATGCACACATAATAGAATTGATTAAATGAGCCACCAAATAAGGAAAGGATGACCCAACCTAATGCTGCCTGAGTGTTTAATATCTCCTCCTTTAAACTCCTTCCCAGTACCTTTTGGTTGTGCAGTTTTTACCCCACTGCTAATTTGTTCGTCTTATTTTTCAGTTTTTTTATTGTCCAGTTTGTTTAGAACTTCTTTTTATCTGTTTCAGTCCTCTACAGATTCCTCTTCTCCATCCATGGCTGCTCTCTCTCTCTCTCTCTCTCTCTCTCTCTCTCTCTCTCTCTCTCTCTATCCCTTCCTCTCCTTGCATGAGTGTTACCGGTATATCTCTCTCTCTGGGTAATGAATGGCTGCCCATTTATCTGAGTGTCAGCCGGAAGCCCTGAGGAGGTGTGTCTCTCCCAAATCAATATCTCATTAGTTTAAGAAGCCCTGCCTCTCTCTCCATGCCCCCTTCCTACTCTCTCTTTCCATTTCCTTCCTATACCCTTTCATCATTTACGCATCTCTTTATCATCCTATTATCTTTCTTTACCAGCGTTCTTTATCTTCACCCACTCCTATTTCAACCTCCTGTAATGTTTGCTCTTTCTCTCGTTCACTCTTTTGTCACACATAGGATCATGTTCATTGAAATGTTAGACTTACACTATCTCAAGGCAAATCCAAAAAGTATTTTGACCAAAGTGTTGCCAAAGTGCAAGTGTTGCTGAGTGGTTGGTAATTTCCCAAAATATTCCATATGATCGGGAATGGTGTGCTATAACGTTTCTCAAAGAAAACTGTTGTGTTTTGCAATGGTGGGAATTGGAGAGAATGTTTGAACCAGGGATGACCTCACAGGTAGAGCGGAGAGGTGCTGTAAACTTCTCTTAAAAGTTTAAACTTTAAAACAAATTTAAAGTTGTTCCCACAATTTTCCCTTTTCATGCATAGTTTTGGTGAAAAAGTGGTCAAATCTATTCTTTTACACATAATATAGCAGTGGAAACAAACAGACTTACACATACTAATGAGCCTCAGAATGACTGAATCACACATGTTAAAGTGTTCACTTTTCTGATAAGTTTGGTTTTAATTAGTAATGTGATGTTGTAAAAAGGGGGGCAGTCTATCGTTCACACAGTCATTAACCATGTTGCTAGCTAGCTTAACAATATCTCCACTGAATATATATATATTGTTTGTATGTTATGCTATTTATAGGTTAGTTGTTGTGTCTTTAGCCAAACAGCAACCGTGGTGCTAAAGTAGCAGCTAGCTGGCTCACACGCTAACAACTGCGACTATGCTCGGCACATGATTGGCTCAGGTCGCTGTATGGGCGGGACCTGGATACCCGCGGCTCTAGCCCCCCCCTCCGATCACTCCTGCACAGACTCTGGCTCCAAATGGCATCAAAAGTCCAAGCTGTCAGCACCCGGCTCAAGACACTTGGGACTTTGTCTCATAAATCTGTCTTTTTAATATCTTTCATAAATTATGGGGAAAGCTATTCACTCGCTGCCATTTAGTCACATATGTGTGTCCAAGCAGGCACACACGCACACACACACACACACACACAGACACACACACAGGGCTTTGACATTTTACGACTTTTTCAAGTTGAATCTACTTCTTTATATTTGATGCTAGAAACTCAGATCAGACCTTCAAATATTCCACATCTTTCATACATTGTGGGTACTTTCAAAGTCAGCAATGTAGTTTAACATCAGCTTCTCAACATCCAGCATTCACACCGCAACATCGTCAGAATCTGCCTCCTCTAGCTGTATTACGTTACTGTACATATTCTGGTGACTACAAACGCTCTTCAACTTGGAAAGACACACTGATGCTGTCAGTGTGAAAGTAGGTGAGGCAGCTAAAGTATAATTCATGTGCTATCTGAAAGCCCATTACTCCTGACTTCATCGCACAACTCGGACATTCAAGTGGCACCTCCTGCTGAGACAGTGGTTCATCCAATAATCTAGACAGCAACACAGATTAACATTCCATTCATAAGAGAATGCAGTGGTGTGCCTTTTAGTCTCTACTTTCCTCGGTGCCGTTCTCATCATATATCCCTAAATCCTTGCTGAGTTTTTCTTCTGCTCCCATTTCCATCCACCTCTTCTCTTTCTATTCCTCTCCAGTCTTTTCCTCCGTCCCTCTGCAGTGATGCAGCCACCAGCCATAACTCTTTATGAATGATTACAGCTACTTATAGCAGGCTCACCGAGTGCCGACATAAAGCACTCAAAAGGGCTTTGTCAGAAGCCACAATAAAGACTGTATTGATAGTCCTTCTGCTTTAGAGGTTTATCCAGGCCACTCCAGGCTGAGAGAGATAGAGAGCGAGAGAGAAGTGAAAACAGATCCCCTGATGGCCAGGTACCATAAGCACTGATACTGTCATGGAAATGTAATCAGCATAACAGGTGTTATAGAAGGCAAAAACAATGCTTATTAAAATAATATTGCTTTTTTCTAGGCAAACTCTCACTACAACTCGCTATATTCCTGTCTGAGGAAATACAACCTATCCAAGCGTCAACTGGTTCAGAATGCAGCAGCAAGACTGTTGAAAAAAGGATGCACATAACCCCCAACATAGAGCTTCCTTACATTGGTGACCGACCTGTAATAAACAGAGTAGATTAGAGTAGATTTTTTAATTTCAATGATTATATTTAAAGCACGTATGGGATTGGCCCATATACTGTGTATAAGAAGTGGACGTAGTCATGGTGACGTCACCTTTTAGTTTGTGGACTGCTGTTTTGAAGCCTCGAGTTCAGCGATTCAGCCGTCACCATGTCGTTTTTTTGCAGCCAATGAACGGAAGTTACCATATTTGGAATGAGGAGGAGTGACATAGAAACGCCGTATACGGCTCCGGTAGCTGGATCTCTCAATCACAGTGAGCCCGTCCTAAAGCATACTCCTCCTTATGGTCTATTTGACTCTAAATGGACCATAATTTACTAAATGAACATCATGCTGTATTGAATAAGACTTGAAACTAGAGATTGAGACCATAAACTCATGTTTACAATGTTTACTGAGGTAATAAATCAAGAGAGAAGTAGAGTCATTTTCTCATAGACTTCTATACAATCAGACGTATTTTTGCAACTAGAGGAGTCGCCCCTTGATGGTCAGTAGACAGAATGCAAGTTTTAAGACACTTCTGCATCGGCTTCACTCGAAAGAACCGGAGGTTGCCTCCTGGGTTGGCCCGAGTCTATATCTCTGACATGCAAACCTAAGTGAAGCCTGAGATCCTCCCTCAATGTCCCGTTAGTAGTTCCAAAATGGAGGTTATAAACCAGAGGAGACAGAAGCCTTTTAGGTCAGCTCTTTTTCTTTGTTTATTAAATCTCTCTTGAAATACATGGTTCCAGTTGCATTCTCTTGAACCGTTTTCATGTGTTTCTAGTACATGATCAGATCTCAATGCATGGCTTTTGGAGTATATTTTTCACTTCATCATCACATGTGACACTGTAATGTTTCTGTAATGTCTTTAATTACATATCTCTTTTTTGTGCCTTCCAAAATCAGACATAGGAGTGTATCCTGGTTTCCACCTCAAAAGCTACATTTAGAGAACTGAATGACAAAACAGTGTCCTTTTTGCTGCTGTGCTGGAGCTCTTGATCGTATCACACAGTAGTCATTACCAAATGGAGTTTTCCTATTTGTCACGGAACTGTGGATGGTCAAATTACCTTTCTTTTTCCTCAACACTACTTGTTCGTTAAAGTGTAGCTTAACATAACTTCTATCATATCTCATAACTAACTGAAAACTTTGTTTTTACTGATCTCTACTTCTCTGCTTGCTGAGTGATGTACGAGTGTACTCCCGGGTGTGTCAGTACACTGTGACATCACTGCTTGGTGTGTGTACAAGGCCTTGATGATGCTTTGAAACAGACTGTAAAGTAATGCAGTGTGTTTGTGGGCTGGTTTGCTTTTTCACTTCACAAACATAGTGTCTGGGTGATAGCTTGGTTTCTAAAAATATGTCTTTTGTCTTGCAATGGTAATTATTCACTTATTAATTCCAAAAGGCCCCCAAACGCATGCCTTATTAAAACTTACATTCCTGTACTTTCTGGAACCACAGCATTTCAGCAAATACAGCCCCCTGACTGTCCATATTTCTATTTAAAAAAACAAAAACAAGGACCTTCTATCTGATCAGATTACCAGTCTCATTTAAAATGGAAGATATATGTGTGTGATTTGGTTGGTTGTTTGAATGAGTGTTCTTCAGGCCTGTTGGCCCAGCTACGATGATGATTTGGTTGTTGCCTTTAAGCCCGGATATACTTCCAGACGATCATACTAGCCAGCAGAAGACCTGCATGAGGCTCTGCACGTACTCCATTCAGTCCATTGCAGACCCTTGTGGCTACATGGACGTAGATATTTTAAATTTACCGTTAGCCTGCATAACTGACATATGTGGTTTTGCCACGGCCATTGTCGTCGTGAATGGAGACAAAAAACATTCATGAATTTAAATAAGTTAGACCTAAAAACAGGGAGGAATGAGAATTTGATGAAAAAATTTAAATCTTTGATTATTGGCAGTGAAAAAGCTGATTCATAGCAAGACAATAATTTATCCACTCATATCTTTACTGTCAATGTTAATGTTTGTAATCATCACAGTAAATGTTCCTCTGTGACTGCCAGCATGAATGAGTGCTATTATTGCACTATCGATTTTCACTGTTTCACTATTGTTGAAAACCTCATCACACCAGTCACACACACAGACACACACACACACACACACACACACACACACAAACGTGCACACACACAGACAATAAAGTGATTGCATGTGAAAATGTTGAACTTTTATCTTGATGCAGTGGTAATATTGTTGTTTACATTCGTGCCTGTAAATCGTATTGAATTGAATCAAAGTGAATTGAGAGAGAGAGAGAAAGTGAGAGCGAGTCACAGACAGAGACGTCGCTACAGGAGCTGCAAACTTTGCTGTCCTGTGCAGAAACAGTAATGCAGGCTTCTCATGGGAAACAGGGACTTTATGTTTTATTTACAATGAGCAAGCACTGCTTTCCAGCCAGTGTGTGTGTGTTTATGTGCGTGTGTGCGTGTGTGTCTCAGGAGTCACACTCTACACTACACCTAATGCTCGTTCACGTGAGCACGGCCACTCCTAGACAAGTACACACACACACGGGCACATGCACTTAATGGCATTCCTCCCAGATCCATAGGAGAAAAGAATAACAAGCCACACTAAATTAATCTGACATCTTAAAGAAAGGCTCCATTCTTTTCAAGAATATACCAAAGTGCATGCTGTATGAACAATAAGAGGAACCGCTCTGCCTGTCCACACTAACTGTGGAGCAATCCTTTCCTAAACTTTTAGAGATTCGGGGGAACATCCACAACCCTTTTTCTTTGCAAAAATATATTTGAATGGGTCCATACTCTTGAAACAAACAAGTTATTCCAGTATATTGTCTGACAGCTAAAGCCTATATTGCTCTTCTCAATGGCCGTACTTGAGCTATTAACCCAGTGTTAAAGTGTTACAGAACAGATTGACGAGACAGAGCCAGTTCCTTGTCCAAGGGTTGTGGTGCCTTGACAACCCAAGGGGTTAAGAGTCTTTGGTATGTTGGTGTGTATGAATTTCACTTCCAGTTTGTGTTCATTTTCTTTTTTTAATGAATACCATGCTGTCAATACCCTTGGTGATACTCCATCTGCCATCTATTTACTATGATGCAGGATCTTCTGGATGTTTTAGAGGATTACCTGGGTGCTATTGACAGGTTGTTGTTGTTTTATTTCATAATAATGCGCCTCCATCTTGGAGGGTGGTGTTTGTGATAAGCTCCGCTTCCCCTGTCATATGTATCCCACCTGCCACATTATGCAAAAGTGGTTTCTCAGGTGTTGATGGCTTTACTTTTTGAATGAAAAGTGCACAGTGAGCAAGCTGAATGCTGAACGTACAGCATTCAGTATGGCGATCCCTCAGTCTCATTGTTGAAACACAGTGGCGGGCCGTGCATTTTATACCTTCGCCTTCACTGTTGCCCTGCAGCTGAAATACCACCTTATAACCACATGATGGCGCCACAGATATTATCAGTTTCAAAGTCTGTAACTATGTACGTATTAAATGTACGTAACTTTCAGTACGAGACTTGCAATACCTTTGAATAGTATTAGAGCATCTGGAAAATGCAGAAGCTTATATTCAGGAAAATATAATGTTTTCTGCGCTCATGAAGGACAGTGGTTCTCAGCTGGTCTGGCTGTGGGACCCACCATCACTCCTTAATGACAAGTCACAGCCCAAAGAGATCATCTTATGATTTTACTTTCACAACTTGAGCATTGTACGTACCGCTCTGCAGTGTCTTTCCTCGTCTTAGCCCCCTGTGTCATGGTGCATCTCACTCAGTCAGAATGCCCATATTTGATTGGCTGAGCTGCATCACATGATGTGATTCACTACCCCGACATGCCTCTGCTGTTTCGTTTCACGATAGTCACGTGCTCGCCGACTGACCAATCACAGCGCACTCTGCACCTCGCGGCAGACACTGAGCTGCACTAATGTTGACGTCATTATAGGCCAGCGAGCAGGCTTTGATACGTCAAAGAATACGCCCAACATGTCAAACTAAAGATCTGATTGGTTGAAGAATATGACAATCAACAATATCGTCCCCGTTCACTTAAACTGCACATGGATGCAGGCCTCCGTCTGCAGGCCTCGGGCCTCTCTTCTTACCTAGAGACACAGAGGTGAAATCTGATTGGATAAAAGCTCTACTTAAAACAAGCTGCACTGGAAGCAGAGCAACTGAGGAAGACAGTAGCTGTGCAATGAGAAAATAAGATAATGGGAAAAATATTTTTATAAATTATAATACATGTAGTGTATTTAAGAAACATTATTAAATTATAAAATAGATATAGCTTTGTGATTCTGTTTAGGCCAGCAGAGAAGGCCTTGCAGGCACTGACGGCCCGCCACTGTTGACCTCTTGGTTTGAACAGCACATAAATTTATTTTTCAGCTTATCGTGTTATTTGCAGGAGGTAATCTCTGGTTCTGCCGAGTGAAATTAATACGGAAGTGTCTTAAAATGTGGGTTCTTTCTACTGGCCAGCAGGGGGTGACTTCTCCGGTTGCAAAAGGATTTGTTTGAAAGTCTACGAGAAAATTACCCTTCTTCTAACTTGATTTATGACGTCAGTAAACATTGTAAACATGGGGTTATATGGTCTCAAAAATAGACCATTAAGCGGAGTATGCTTTAGGGCGTTCTTACTGTGACTGCCAGAGCCGTATATACGGCATCTCTACGTCACTCCACATTCCAAATATGGTGACTTCCGATCACCGGTTGCAAAAAGTCAAGATAGCGACAGCCAAGTCGCCAAACTCAAGGCTTCGTAATGGCAGTCAACAAACCAATGTGTGACGTCCACTTCTTATATACAGTCTGTGGGTTTTTTGTCATTTCATATCTGAACAGTTCCTTGTCTGTTGTCTCAAAGCAGCCCTGTTGTGGGCCAGTGCACTGATGTCTATTCATTTTTCACAGTGACGGGTTTCTTTGTTGAGGTTACTCATATCATACAGTCTATCAGTAGATAGACTCACCAGTTTTTGGTTTCCGATCGACAGCACATACCATCATCATATTATTTCAATGGTCCAGTGTGATCATGAAGGTGATATATTTGTCAGAGACAAGATAAATTGGTCAAGGAGACCAACCATGAGAAATGCAGCATCAGGATATGAGATCTAAAGCAGTGCTAGAGCTTCATCCTCATTTGTGGGGTGTGGGTCGCGTTAACAGTACTCGCTATTAAATATTGCAGTTCTCTGCAAGGTTAAATGATCCGCTTTAGATACTCCACATTTGGTAAATTTACCTCAGATGCCATCTTGTAGTCTGCTTGTTTTACGAGGTTTTCCATACTCCTCCAGATTTACCATACTCTTTCACGCTGTAGCAACATTGATATGCTTTTTAATGAGTTTCAAGCTCAGGATTAGGTTGTAAACGTGTGTGACTGGTCGCTCTGTCGGTGGCCTTATGCTTTAAACTTTGGCGCTCTAGGTTCCCCTCTAGTGTCAGTTTTGGACGTTTCAGGGATGGCCTGTCAGTTTTCACTCGTTCCATGTATAGCGTCTTGACAAAAGAATCTTCTGATTCACAGGAAACATACAGTTTCTGCTCATTACATCATATAGTCTCAACTATAGTCCAGTACAACATATGTTAACTGAGGGCTGAGGCAAAAAATCTTGTAGTTTGGTTCAAAATAAGTACACTTGTTACGTTGCCAACATTAAAGTATAGATGTTACATACATAATAACGATGTTGACTTGGTTTCACACGGGACATCCTGGAAAGTCCTGTGTTTGTTAAACCCATCCATCCGCTCATCCACAACATGGGCTTTCTCACCCTGTATACTACCTTAGTTCCTCTGACATCTAATCATGTGGTGGATGGATTTACATTGAAAGTCCAGTGTGTCTCATATTGACGCTAAAGGATGCCTCGGTGTGTCAGCCACCGAACAAGTTCGACGAGTTGGGAGAGAGAACAGGTTGAGCACACCATTTTCTATTTTCTCTTATTTTTGGTAAACGGTTCAACAGTTGTGCAACATTTGACTGAAACCTTGACTGCTGACTGAACCAAATCGCTTTCGGGATAAAAGCCCAACATTGGCCCCATATATCAGTCTACCCCTCCAGTATTTACAGCATCTGTGGAGTGGATTTATTGTCCAGCAGCAGTCAAAACTCTCTCTGTAATGAGTCTGGGTGCTGGGTGAGCTAACATACTTACCCTGTTGCTCATTTGACCAGAGTGGAGGAAGTAATTATGATAAACCAAATTGCATTAATCATTTAGCTAAAAGTCTGCTGATGTGTGAACAATTTAGCAGCAAGAGCTCTCTGTTAGGGGACGAGAGATGAATTCAGTCATCACTGAACAGTAAACAGATTTTTCACCCACAAAATGCTGGAGAGTGCTTCATAGTTTTAGGAGGTTATGCCATCCTAAATCACTTTTATTCTAGTGATATTAATTAGGGCAGTGAGATTCGACAATTAGGGAGATTATAGGGGTTTCTGTGTTTCCGCGGGCAACCAGACACACTCGCAGCCTCGTCTCTGTTTCTCTGAGTCTCTCCGTCTCTTTCTCTCCACATATAATGAAACACGGCCAGCAAAGTGGTCGCAGCAGATCCATGACAGTGACTCTGGTGTCATTACGAATCAATAAAGTGACGGCAGCGGGACGAGCGAGTGGAGAAGGAGGGGTGTGAAAGTGTGTGTGTATGTGTGTGTGCCGCCATTCTGTGTTTTTCTGCGACTGTCAGCAGAATGGGGCTTTTTATGCGTACCAATCATGTCACACAGAGGGAGCCCTCTCTCCATCTTTCACACACACACACACACACACACACACACACACACACACACACACACACACACACCTACACATAAACACTAAGACACTAAAAGAAAGCATGTACACAGTGTTGCCCCTGAGAGTCTAGCATGACCACCTAATGGGTTGTTTGTTCTCTGTTGCTTTGTGTCTGTCTCACACATCCCAACAAACACACATACATACTCTCATTCTGCCTCTCTCTCTCTGTCTCTCTCTGTCTTTCTCTCTTTCTCTGACTCGCTCTGTCTTTCTCTCTCTGTCTCTCTGTCTCTCTCTCTCTCTCTATCTCTCTCTCTGGCTCTGTCTCTCTCTCTCTCTCTCTCTCTCTCTCTCTCTCTCTGGCTCTGTCTCTCTCTCTCTCTCTCTCTCTGAGCGGAAGGAGTGTGGAGTTGACGGAGCGTGTTCAAGAGCGATTAACACTGATTTTCGGTATTTTCTTTCGTCACTAGTTAACGTTGGATGTGATAGTGTATCTCACGGTGTTTGTGTGAACATTTAGCTGGTTTTAGGGTCTTTGTGAGTGGTTGCAGTCGATCAGTGAAAGCTGGTCGGCGTGCAAAACGCCACCATGGACATGATCGAACTCACGAGGAAACTATCAAGACACGGGAGGATAGTGTCTAAGGTGAAGAAGGTGTCCTCTGGGTGCAAGTCTCCTCCCCTGAAGCACGTGGTGTCTCACAGGAGACAGCTGCTCATGATCCCAAACAACAGGAGCAAGGGGCTCAACCTAGTGTTCAATATCAGAGTAGATGGCTTCGACTACCTCATTTATGCAACAACTGATGACTTTAAATGTTTCAGTTGTGGAAAAGTGGGTCATCAGAGCAGAACGTGTCCTGAGAAAAACAGCTCTCATAAGAACCAGAACCAGACAGGTACTGAAGAGTGCAGAGGGGACAAGCAAGACGGACCAGATGGGGTCCAAAAGAGGAGGGAGGAGGGGACGAGCAGGTTACAGGAGGTGAGGGAGGAGGGGACAAGTGAGACCCAGGAGGCGAGAGTGGAGGAAACAAGTGAGACCCAGGAGGTGATGGAGGAGGGGACAAGTGGGGTACAGGAGGTGAGAAAAGAGGGGGGAAGTGGGGGACAAGAGGTGATAAAGGACGGGGCAAGTGAGGTCCAGAAGGTGAGGGAGAGTACTGGAGGACAGGTGGAGACAGGTGGTGAGGTGGATATGGAAGCAGACGAGGAGCAGCTCAAAGCCCCTCAGCTGAAGATGAAACAGAGGAGACAGCGGAAGCTCGCAGGCGAAGAAAGTGGCAACGAAGGAAAGTGGAGGAGCAGCAGAGTGTGAGTCCAGTCTGGAGGAAGACTCTGAGTCCAGTATGGAAGAGGACTCTGAGTCAAGTTGGGAGGAGGACTCTGAGTCCAGTCAGGAGGAGGACGCTGCTGCTGAAACTGAGCCCTCTAAACACGGTGCTGGCAGCTGTAGGAGCTCTGGAGACTACAGCGTGGAGAAGATAAAGGAGTTTCTGAAGAGGAGTAAGAATGTGAGAGGAGCCAAAGTGGAGGACTACCTCTCTGATAAAGAGAAGCTCTCCAGCTCTGCCAGATCTCACATGAGAAGCAAGGACAGAGGAGGTCTCACTATGCAGGAAGGCTTCAGACTGAAGAAGATAGTTCACAAAGTGGACAAAGAACTGGACAAAGATGGTGATAAGTGAGGAAAAGATCTCACAGTCTAAAGACAATCAAAGACACATTTCTGTTTGTTGGACTTTATTTGGTTAACTGTTTTAAATGATAAAGAAACATGTTGTTCAAAGAAAATAAAGGTCTTCTAAAAATCAAAACAAATCTCTGTCTTTCTCTGTCTCTCTCTCTGTCTCTCTCTCTTTCTCTCTCTTGCTTGCTATCACTCACAACACGTCCAATCATTCATACCAGAGCATTTACACATGCAACACGTGCACACAACATAATACACAACAACAACATGAGCTGGTGTGTTGGTGTTTGTGTGTGTGTGTGACAGGTTGTGTTTGTATTGTCCAGTGCTGACACTGGATGTAGGATTGGAGCCACTAACATCTTATATCTCCTTAGTAAATTCCATCACTTCCTCCACAGTGATGAGGAATTCAAAGCTCTCTGTATGTCGCAGCGGGCAGGAGTTGTGGTGTCTGTGGCGACTTTCCCGTGCCGGGGCACCAGAAGCAATGCATGATAAAATGTGTAACCAAGCTTTACAAGATCTTTATCACATTTCTTTTTTGTTTACCCTTTTTATTACAATTGATAGTCCCCCCCCCCCCCCCCCTTTTAATTGTAGACTCAAGCTGTTTACACAAGGTGTTGTAAATTATTTGTATAATTGTTTCAATATAGTTAGTAAAAGAAAAGGAAGGGGGGAGGGACCACAGCAAGGGAGCACCAGCTAGGATTATGACGGAAGCATCCGAGGAAAGTTTTCTTTGCTCTGGATAAAAAATAGACTCGGCATCTAGAGGAAGGATTAAAGTCCAAAAAAGAAAGCGATCAACGGCGAGGACAAACGCAGATCGCCTGCAGACATACGTCATAGGCCCACATCACAAGTGTTTGTGTAATTACTGTCACTGCCAGAAGGGGGAGACAGACGTTCTTAGCTCCAGCTTTAAGACTAAGTCTGCCTTCTGAGTTAGTAAATGATATGCACTACCACTGTATTGTACTACTACTATCCATTGATCCTACTCTCAGTCGATGGTGTTCAATTCAATGGTTCTTTACAATTCTTTGTCTTTTTCCAAGTACAAGTTGGCATCATGATCACACCCCACACTAACTCAAAAACATAAGCTACTCTTTTTACTCCAGAATTCAAGAACTGTTCAAATATTGGACAAAAGCGCCCTTCTGAGTGTAAATCAGAAAGCCATCACATCACCAATACGGTGAATTAAGACAGCTTTTAATGTAAATAAGGCGGCAAATACGGAGACCATGGCGACCACAGGAACGACTAAGAAATAACACGCAGGAGCAGATTTCACTGTATCTCTGTTCACTGAATGATTTGTATGTTGTAGCAAAACCCCCAAAATGCTAAATTATTATTTCAGTAGCACTCGTGCATAAACTGTGTCACTAAAAGCAATATATCAGGCTATATCCCTTCCTTCTGGCTCTGTCTCATTACTGGACACAGGGGTCCATCATGATGATGAGGATGATTAATCAGCATGATTAAAGTCATACAGTGGCTGGGGTGCTTGGGCATAAGGGGAGTTGTCAAGTGGCTTTCCTTTTGGGGATTGGGGATTTGTGTCTGTGTGCTCTAACATCCACAGAACAGCGATCTCCCTTTATGGCCTGCCATATGCTAGTGAGCTAGCACCTCAGCCTGAATTAGCAGAAGTTCTCCGAAGCCCCTCGGAAGGTGCATTAATCCAAAGTGTGCTGAATACATTAGCCTGGGTTAGCATTAAGGTAACAAACACTGGAAGACTGTTGTGCACACAAATACACAAGCACACGAAGATGCACGCATTCTCACGCGCACACACACGCACAACCGTACGCACACACCCACTTCTTCTACCAACCATTAGTCTTGCATTGTTTCCCTTCGCCACTGACACAAACTGAAAATGCTAGCTTAGGTTATTCTCAGCTCAGCAGTTTTAGCACTCCTGGAAGTAGAGTGGAAAGTACTGAAGGTGTGTGTGTGTGTATGTGTTTGTGTCTGCTGCTATGGGCTGAATATCTTCCTCCAAATCCTTTTCTACGAGAGACCAGTGGAACGAGACGTGGGTGCTCCACTAACTCCACCTTCTGTTTTACTTTGACCAAAACCTTGCTTTCTCAGTTTTGACTGAAGAGCTTTAATTTCACTCACTACTGTTATGAATGTTTCAGGCTTAACTAAGAATAGCCTGCGTTAGAGACTGGTTCTTTTGAAGCCTGACATACAAACAGATTACAGAATCACCTATGGACTTCGACATTTTTGCATTGCTTATTATAACAGCACCATGTCACAGCATGAATTAATTATGTTTTACTTTTTCTGAAGCAGTTTGGTGAATTTAGTGCTGGTCAGCAAGTATTGCACCCGTGGCTATCTTAGATTGTTTTGCTTCTGCAACCTGCCATGCATGTTCCCTTCCTGTGTCCTCCTTCATGTGCCATATTAGTCTTCAGGGCATTGGGAGGTCCAGAGAGATGTAGTAGGTATTGGCCTTGAGGGGGGAGCAGTGGTGCTGTGGTCGTAATCCCCAGAAAAGCTTGAACCGGCTTGGGTTGTTGTTTGTAGAACCCCCCCCCCCCCCCCCCCACCCTCCCCGTGGCCTAGAGTGCCACGGAGATAGCACCACTGAGATGGAACTGAAGATGGGCAAACAGTATTTGTGAGATGCAGCGCGAGCCGCACTGTGCTTTATGGAGCCAAAAGGCTAGATGCTGTCGTTGTTGGCTGTAGCACTAACCCGTGAAATAGAGTTCACCCTCCCAGAGATGGCAGCTTACCGCTCGTCCATCGTACATGGAGGCATTCAGATGTTTACAAAGAGAGAGCGGTGTAGTCAAATTCAATAGAAACCCACAGACCCGTGCATACACACACACACACACACACAGATGCAGCACACACTTTGGTCCACATACCCACAGTGGGACTCATTACCCCCCCACCCCCACCTGTTCCTTACCTCACCTTTTTTTCCCCTCCATTGTTAAGTGTTTACAGCACATCTGATCCCTGAATTATTCCAGAGGTTAATTTTGTCTGACGCCTACAACTTCACCCTCCCTCTTCATCCTGCTCCATCTTCATAACCCTGCCCTCTCTTTCTTTCTTTTTTCATTTCATTTCACTTTCAATTACTAAACTGCCACCACCAGGCATGTAGAAGGGAGAGTAAAACACATGGAAAATACACACAGGGCCTTGTGTATGATGCGAGAGGGGCTTCATCCATTTATGCATGCCTCATTTAAGTGTTCCTGTTGTATGCATCCCCTGGGAGGATGTATGCAAATGGACTGGTGGTGGTGGTGGCAGGAGCAGTGCTGTTGGAGAGTTCCATCACGCACACACCCATGCACACGCCACAAGCATGAATGCCTATGTAGCTGATGTTTTGCTGAGGTTGGGGTCTTCCTCCTGTGCAGAGAGACATAAAGATCAGTGGCCATAACACACAGCCAAGCATACTGCAGTATATGGCTACAATCAAGCTTTTATGTGGACCCGGTACAATAAATGAGAGCGAGGACTGAAACAGCCATTCTGCATACTGTGGGTCTTCAAAAAGTAAGGACACTCCACGCCATAAAGATAGAGAGATATGTGGGATCTGAAAATCAGCCACAGGAAAATATTTGAAAAGAGAGATACTGAACATTTCTGTCCTGAAACGGCTTTCTCTCTTCATCAGAATCTACCAATAAGCATACTTTTAAGAATAGTAATACCATCATTGTTATTTCAATTTTTGGGTTTATAAATTAAGCCAAACTGATATTCTTAATTTCTGGCAAGGCTGAAGAGCAACATGTTCTCGGGGGACATGCTGTTTCAAGTATGGAAGAACCATGAGGTCCATGAACCACTCATGCTGGGGTGTCATTGGAGACAAAAGACATGCCACATAGCTGCGTGCTCATTCTTCATGTCATACCCATGACATCGATTTCAAACAGTTCCTGAGGTTTGATGGGTTTGAAAGGCTGACGCCGTGTCTCACCCACCACGCAGTGAAAGAGCAGCACAGCAGCAGCTGCTGCAGTCCTCCATCAGTGTCGCCACTGGATCCGTCTGCTACTGTACTGCTGTGTGCCGAAAAAACGCAATCTTAAGCTTAAGCGTGTATGTGAAAAAAGGCAAAGACTAAAAATACACTTCAGATCGCAATTGTGTGCATGAAATAAGAGCCGTTACGTGATATATTGAGATAAGGTATATTTGCCCTCCGTTTTGTCTACATTTTAAAGTTAAATGCTGCACTTTGAGAGCAATATTAAGAAGCTGGATACATTTTGTGCACTAGAAAATATTTTAATAATAAACACATTGGTTGAATAGATGAATGGTGATAACATGGCCAAAAAGTCACAGGTTGTGCAGTGTTTTGGCATCTAACATGCATTAATCTCCATCTAAAAGAGGACTTCCTGGATGGAATTTTATTGACCCACTGGTACCTTGTAAAACTGAGCCCCCTGCTTTGTTTTAACGCGGGTCTGTTTTTGGTCTGAATCCCTGCTTACGTTTCTCTAACAAATTTCCGTGGGCTCACAGTTCATTCCCAACAGATGATTCCCTGACTTAAATCCCTTAAAACCCCAGTCCCACTTGTCATTTCAAGAGATATCAAGAGTATTATATCAAGATGAAACCCAAAAACAATTAAATCCACATGTAGTGTCCTCCATTAGCCACACCACAAATCTGACTGCAATCTGTCTGTAAATCAGGGCGGGCGTTCTTCCAGTCCACAGTTCAAAAATGAATTAAGTATAACTTGCACAACTTGTGATTCTGCTATTTAATAGATAGTTGTTGGCTTCCTCACTTAACTCTTGTACTTAAGCTAGGAAGCTAACAACCATCCATTTACTAGCAGGACTACTTGCACTGATGCACTATGAATGAGACAAAGGTTTTGGCCTCATTTGCGCCTCTCCTGCTTTCTAAACTGTGCAGATCATTCACTGGTTGCACTGACCAGGGATCAGATAAACAGTACCAGAACATGTGGAGAATTGCTTTCTTTTTATATGAGACAGGGAGAAATGTGGCTAAATGCAGTGTAATTCCAGGATCCCTTCTGCTGTCGCATAGGACAAAGTGGTATGAGTAAAAATGACATATTGGAGAGATGGGTATATTCACACCTTTTTTATATCCGACCTGAATGTGCCGATCAAATCAAAAGAATCAAATTGGACCAAAAACTGTGTGAGCTGTACATTTTTAGTGTGCATGCTATCAGCCTTAATAGTGTGAACATACAATCCAGTTCCACCAGTGCATGAAGGAAATATGACTATATATATTTATTTTTTCCTTTTTTTCATCTTTTTAAATAAATTAACATTTTTCTGGCAGCTAAAGTTTGGATAGCTTAGTTAGTGCACAAACCTGCCATTGGACAGCCAGCTCAGTGGCAGCTTTATTGGCCTCCCCTGTTATGCCCTCACTTTGGAGAAGTACAATGACATCCCAAGGTTCTAATCGCACCCCATCCCATCAAATGTCACTTAAGTAAGGGACAAGCACCTGATCCCTCATGGTGGCGTGCAGTTGAGCCTCGTTTGCCATCTGGTAAACCACATGAATATACCTAGATCAGCAAGATGAGTCATTTACACCATGGTGGGAGGAGTGCCGCCTGGAAATTGGTGGAATCAACTTAGGTTCTGTTGTTGTAGTTATTCTTGACATCTTCTGGCAAATTAAAGGTAATCAAGGAACGATTGTGGTCATGCAGAATGATCCAAAAAGTACACAGAAGCGTCATGGAGTCTGTAAAATATCCAGAGGAGAGAGAGAGAGTCAGGAGGGATCAGTAGCCAGCATCACCCAGCAGCGTGTACACATCTGAAAATAAAAAGGCCCATTACTCCCAGTGAAGGAGCTCCCAATTAAACAAGATTAAACCTAGGAGATTACTGCTGGTGAGGAAGCTGGGTTTCCAACATTAGCAGCTGACATCCTCTCAGCTCAGCTCTCCTCATTACCGCAAAAAACAGGCTTTGTGTCTTCACCACCGCCAACTACGCAACCATCAGGAACTCTCACAGCGTTTCCTCCCTCCAAACCACAAACCAAACACTGACGCCCCTGCTACAGCATAACAACTATCCATCCCTGAACACACAGCAAATGGCTTTCTCCCTTCATCCCAAAGCAGGAGGGATTTTGCGTATGACATGATGAATTTTTATGATGCAGCTTTACATTCTTGTCACTTTTTATGGCTTCTTACATTTTCCTAAATCAACACAAATTGGAAGTAAAGCATTGTGGTCTTTGTGATTATTCATGCATGCTTTTGTTGTTTGTGGCGGTGTATTTGTTTTTTCTGCGTCGTCTCTTATTTTGGAGGCTTTACAGTTAGTCGTTTTTCATTTTTACGTCCCTCCCATCAGCAATCTCCCTCCACATTTATTCATGTTTCCCTTCTTGGATCTTTTCATATTCACATATATTCCTTTATCTTGTTCTTCCCACTTCTACTTGTTTCTAGCGTATATTTCCTGTCACTGGTCTCACCCATGGTACAGCCCGCGGGTTGAGCTTGCTTCCTTTCTTCCTTAATATCCTTTTTCCTTTCCCCACGCCTTTTTTCTTTCTGTTAGTGCCAGTGATAGTCTCATAGCCGCACTTGCAGCTATTCATCAGTGATTGTGTGTTTAACAGGCCTATCTCCTTTGTGCGCTGGCATTTGGGAGCTCTCATTAACATTTGCTACATGTGGTTTAGTAAAGGTGGTGCTGAGATACGTCTATGCGCTGCAACCATTCATTTCACCCCACCAGGGGAATTTGCAGGGCTTTGGTTCACAAATACCTGCTGGGAGAACTGCTGCAAAGACCTGCTGGGATTTTAGTGAGAAGAAGAGGGTGTATGGGGTCTGACTTGAGGGGGAAATATGGGATTCTGGCTAAGAGAAGTGGGTTTTCCAAGAGCGAAAGTTGTTAGCACATGATCCACTGATCCACCAGGTGAATCTCTTTTCTAGCACTCATTTTTTATATTTGCATCTGAAAACCACTCCCCATTTTCAGAAACCCCCATCGATTCATTTTACGTATGACACAATACCTCTTCTAAATGCTAGAATACAACATTTTTTATTATATCTGGTCTGGTAGATTTGAAATCAAATTTTTAGCGACCCATTGCTGACACACTGGACGGACACAGATATCATTTGAACTGGATCATAGTTTGTTGTCTGCTGTCAGTGTGATGTTCTCCAGTGCAGGTAGCTCCAGTCACAATTCACTTCATCAAAACTTCCCATTTATCTCTCATGCACAAAGCTGCTTTGGTACCACAAAACAATCATACTCAGCTTTGCTTTGCTGCTCAATGTCACTGTCACTTGAGGTAATGCTTTCAGATTTTTTGGGTCCCAAACTGCCCACCAACCTACACAGCGCTTTAATTGTGTCTTTGCAGAGAATATTTTAAAACACTGCTTGTGTGGATGGAATTTTTCTTGAGAAGGAAGGAGTAAAATGGCAATTTAGAAAAATACCTGTGTATGTGTGGACTAGTGAGTCAGTTTCTAGCTTCATCAAATGAACTACATGATGAAATGAACTATATGATGAAATGAACTATCTATCAACAGGGACTTGTGAAGGCATGCATATGTGTTTTTATATTCACACAAAGAATGCTTTTGCAGATAAATAACTAGTAATCTGGAAATGATCTGACTGGTGAGTCATTCTGTTGCCCTGCTGAATCCCTTCAGGCAGCTCTGTTGTCTTTAATCTCATTTGCAACATTCGAGATAACAACACCACAAGTGTACAGACGGTCAGAGGAGAAATAAGAATTGTCAGTAAAACAGATGTTACATTTTGTATTTCTTACAATGTAATTACTAGATGACCAGTGTCTTGTTGCTGTTTGGCTTCACTTATTAGCTCAAGAAACACATAAACATGATATTGACTACAAAGCAGAGAAGTGCCAAAGGCAATTTCACAATGATTGGGTAGGTTTTGAAAAGACGTGTTCCTCGTTATTAGGATGCAGGATACGATCTTTCAATAATAATAATGCTATGGAATCTCGTGTATGCAGCTATGGCTTTATACAGCATGCAGCATGCAACCTGAGAGGGGGGGATGTGAGTGAAATATTAGGTTGTACTCCCAGGTGGAGCAAGAATGATTAAATAGGAAACATTTCCCCATACGGCATCTCTTCAATCATAATATACATTTCTGCATTAGCGCACCTCAACCATTGTTAGAGGCAGTCACAGGTGAACCACAACAGCTCCACCTGGAACATTTACTACTAAAGATGCATGTCCTGTTGTAGCCACACGTGTCCCTGCTAATTCAAATAGGTTTCCTGAATATATATATTCTTTTTTTCAGCAAGATTGAATTTGCTCCTGTTTTATGGCTCTAGAGTAGAGCCCATTCGGCCGGTTGCTCGGCCTCCGGTATTGCTGCTTGCAGCTTTCTCAAGAACCGCTCATCAAAACAACTCAACACTTCCTTGGGTCCTCAGCAATACACACGCCAAGAGTCTATCGGATGACAAAATTAACCAACAGACAGAATGACGTCGAAAGATGAAGGACACACAGACAGACAGAGATTCCTTCTATTTTTGGAAGACGAGTGCAATGCCATTCAAAACATGCCTGTTTAGAACAGGCCAATTGCTTGGCCTGTGGTGTTGCTGGTTGCAGCTTTCTTGAGAAACGCTCAGTAGTGCTGGGCGGTATACCGGTACCGGTTTTAATTTCCCGTATGATATGAATTTTCACACACCGTCATACCGGTGCATAGCCTAAACAACTGCTGCAACTCTTCAACAGGCAGCAGAATATATTGTTCGCCGCTAAGAAGGCTACAGTCGGAGCTTGTTGCCTTAACTGTATTGAGAGGGACCTCTAATCATGGTTATAAGTTTATAACAATTAATAACCCACAACTAACGCTCTTTAACAGGGCAAAACACCACGACACAACAATTTGTGACACAAACAATTTGTAACACTAATAATTGTACATTTATAAAATTTCACCGCTGAACGGCATGCTGGGTACAGCTCGCTAGTTAGCTAGCCAGCTAGCACAACAGTCTGCTAACAGCTGGGAGAGGCTCCGTCGCTACAGTAACGTTACATAAAGAACAGAACAGAGCGATGCAGGATGAACAAAGACAGACCGTAGATGCACCGATATAGTCTGTGCCCAAGAGAGGAGCTGGGTCTGCTGTTTGGAAGTTTTTTTAAAAATCCGACGTAGACCAAAAGACTATATATTGCAAAGTTTGTCGAGCCACTGTTGTTGCCGCTGGTGGTAACACGAGCTACTTACTCCATCACCTCAGCAGAAAACATGAGTTGGAATACCAAGAGTGTGATGACTGTCAACCGGTAACGTTAACCAGTAACGTTAACGCGAGTAAAACAGTGAAGCCGAAGGGTCACACATCGCTTGAAGAGGCATTAGCTCGAGGCAGCATATGACAAGAAAAGCAAGCGGTGGAGCGACATTACGAACGCAATAACGATCCAGCTATGCAAAGACATGGTCCCGCTACAGACAATGGAGAAAGACGGGTTCAGAGTAATGATTAAAACACTGGATTCAAGGTATGTCTTACCGGGGCAACAATACTTCAGCCAAACTGCTATCCCAACATTGTAGGAAGAAACGAGCACACCCTCTAGTAAGAAAAGCCTTTATACATTAAGACATTAAAATGTTTTTATATTCTATGTACTCCTGACAGTAAGGTAAGCCACTATAAACCTATATAAAAACACAGTCAAGGAAGAAAAGAAATACCGTGAAACCGCCAGAATCTTAAAAATACCGTGATACACATTTTTGGTCATACCGTCCAGCACTACCACTCATACAAACAACTTAACACTCAACACCGCTCTGCCTTGGGTCCTGAGCAATAGACCTACCATGACATATGCCAGACTATGCGTCATTTGGGTGAAGGCAATCAAGCTCTATCCCGCATGCTGTTTGGCGGTGTAAAAGTTAATAATGCAGCGAGCGACAGAGTGTGAGCTCTACCGAGGACACCATTCGTCGGTGGAGCGGTTAATATTGTAATAAGTGACAGAGAGCGAGCTGTATCCAGAATGCCGTTGGTGGTGTAACGGTTAAAATTGTAGCGAGCGATGGAGACTGAGCTGTACTGATAATGCAATTCGGCGGTGTAACGTTTAATGTTGTAGCGAGCGACGGAGAGCGAGCTGTACCCAGCATGCTGTTCGGCGGTGTAACAGTTAATAGGGTCTCCTGTAATAATTTACATTACTTAGCGTCTACATAACACACTAATGTATATGTCCCGTAGATCTCAAGAGCTCACACTCGACATTGCAATTCTTTGGGTCCTCAGCAAAACACCCGCCAAGTGTGAAGCGGATCAGATGAACGGCTGTAATTATCAACTGCTCATTATTTTGTTTCTATAGTATATGTTGAAATGGAGAATACCTTCACCCAGACTTTTTATATTATATATATTTTGTGTCTGTGGAATGAACATTTTTAATGCTATTCCTTTTTAAACACACAGATATCAGATATCTATCAGTGTTTACCCCATTACCAAAATGACAAGTCCTTGCAGGGGATCATTCATTGGTAAATGTTTGAGCACACAAACTGCATGATATCTATCATATTAGAAAATGAGCAACACCTGTGTTTAATAGAAGTGGATAGTTTAATATCTAATAATCCGTCTCCCACACAAACACACTCAGGACAAATGGCAGAAGAGGGGCTGATTATGTTTCTCCTTTCTCCACTTTCCTGAAAAGGATAATCAATTTCCTCTTTGGTTGTAGTGTCTCTCTTTCACTCTCACCCTCTTTTCCACACACACACACACACACACACACACACACACACACACACACACACACACACACACACACACACACACACACACACTGTTCCTTCAGACACAGCGGTCTAACAACAGTCACTTCAAACTGCTTCATTTTTTCTTCCTTCACTTCTTTGCCTTATCCCTCCGGCCTACTTGTTTTTTATCCCCACAACCCCTCCTTCCCATCTCCTCCCTTCCCCCCTCCTCAAATTTTCCCCACCCACCCTTTATTCACTCTTCATTTAATAATTTCCCATACATGTGGCTATAACCGATTTGCCACAAATCTCCAAAAAATCCCATTTTCAAGTTTGTTGTACTCTGATTTCCCTCTCTCTCTCTCTCTCTCTCTCTCTCTCTCTCTCCTTTCCTCCATCTCTCCCTCCATCTCTTCTTCTCTGGCTCAGTGTGATGGGACACAGGAGGCTGCTGTAATTTGATTGGAGGTATTAAAGTTGATTTGATTAAGCTTGGCCAAATTACTGGCTGCTTAATGGAATCAGGCCCAGTCACCTGCCACGGGCCCCTAGTCGAGGTGCTCAGCCCTGACACACACACACACACACACACACACATCACAAATTCATTCACACACGTTTGAATTGATCCACTTCCTCAAGCCGATCACATTCTATTTCAAAAGTAGCAGTTGATCAGACAAAGGGGCGACACTGTAAACATTGGTGGGTCATGACATCACACCCCTCCACTCCACAGAGTTATCTGACATCATTTCCTCTGTCCGTGACGGTCAGTTAGAATAATTGTGTTCAATTCCCCCCAACTCACCACCCTAAACATGTTATTCATCCTCCTGCAATTCATTAGCGGCAGCAGCAACAACAGGCGAGGAGGCGCTTTTAATTACACTGATGATAGATGAGCTTTTTACAGAGTGCAGACACTGTGATAACTAGTGTTAGACCAGTACATCCAGCTGTTATTAGATTTCTGTCACAAATCAGATTTCGGCCGAACACTTTATTATTATTATTATTATTATTATTATTTTCACCAGCTGCGACAGAGTGTGGCTGGTATTGTTTTTAGCGTGCGAGTCTGTGTGTCATCATAGACCTACTCTAGCTGGAGTATATTTCTCTGTCTATTACCACTAAACGGTATTTTACTGTACCATTAGACTAGTTTTCATACAGTGTACTGTATTAGCCTACACTAGTTATATTACAGTTATTAATATTGATATATTACTGCTAATTATTACACATTATGAAAATTACTACTAATAATTATCATTACTATTATTACTAAGTATGATAATATACATATAGCAAAAATGTCGTCTGAATTAAAGTAGGAGTGAGGCCTGGATGGTCCAGCAGATTTTAACCAGAGGATGCATCTGTTGGGAGTGCATGTGTGTGTGTTTCAGGTCACGCCCAATGGGTGGTGCTTTAAGTCTTGATTAGAGTTTAAACCTTTCTGTTTGTTTTTTTTAACTATGTAAATGTGTTGCTCTTCACGAAGGCCCCCACCAACAGTCCTGGCTCCTGGGTGCCACTAGTCCAAACTGTGCAAGTGATTTTGTTGGTAACAAATACATTAAGCACAACTACTACATACCAGTACCACCCCCATATGCTTGGTTCTCCAAAAGAGCAATGATACACAAATAAGAATAAACACAAGAAAACATGTGCCAGAAGCCCCGTGAGTCTACATGCGGCAGTTTCAATCCAAATGTACTGCTACTGCCCCTCTAAACGTACTTCTAGTGCCCCTCTAAACG